>NC_045731.1:2317819-2375645 GCF_009834535.1 Camelus ferus | reverse complement strand
CCAACTGGTAACTGCCATCCACAAAGGTTGAAGCATCTTTTAAGTTTTGGGGGAGGGACTGCATCAGACGAGAGATTCCTAAGTTAAAAGTAATTCTCTCAATTAGCATCCCATGGTCCTGTTTTTCCAACCCTCTTTCCATTAATTCAGATCTCAATACACATTACAAAGAGAGGGAAGTGTGTGCATGTTAAATGTATATTTCCAAGGGCTTTAAATTTCTAAAATTTAACAAATCACAAAGACCACCCAAAGGAATCTTATGGTTGTGTAATAGCCATTCACTCAGGGGAATAACATTACAGTCGTTGCTTTCTTGCTGAAAAACCCACAGTCTCAAGACAATGGATCCATTTGTTTCATGGGGGCTGAAATTCCTAGAAATGAAGCCCATCCCAAGGTACACTTTACTGTCCTGTATCTTTGCTCTTAGTAGAGTTTGTAGAACTACTTCTCTTTGTTAGAGTCGTATGCCATTAATTCTCTAACTAGGGATGAATATCACATACAATCTTCCTGTTGGAAGAAAGTCATCTATATACGGAATTTGAATCGATTTATACAAAATAGGTATTTGGGTTAGTCACGATATGCTCTTATGAATGAACATTTTTCAAACTTATTGCTCGCATCTGCTTTCTGAATACAAGTTTGTCGAGTACACGCAAGCAGCGATATTGGTTTGGTGTGTGCTGAATGATACTTGACACCCTTTTGAGTATTTTCTTTTGAAATCTCATGGTTCCTTTGCATATATGTCAGGCAACAGTACTCTTTGGTGTTTTTTTGTTTGTTTGATATTTTGATTGTTTGCTTGTTGTTTGTTTTGCAAACACATTAGGCCATGCATCTCTCCATTTGCATTAAACAGAGAGCCATATAGGATGATTCAGTTAGTATAGTGCTGAAAATCACCTATGTGTTCCTGCTTCCCTCTCCCATCTGTAGGGATTTGATGTCCTCCTTGTCTTTTACTTGTTAATTCTCTTCAACTCATGACTCTTCTTGCATTTCAAATGAATGTTTTCTTAATTCAATTTCATTTTGCTACTTTTCCCTTCAGGGTAGTATTGTCAGTCTTTGTCTAAAGATAAATTTTGAAATGCTGAATTCTATTCAGGTTTGCCTTGCTGTAAAATTGTCTAGATCTGCTGTTATCAGATATGGCGTTCTTGTGGCATAGGCTACTCTAGACTGCAGCTTTTTCTCATTCAGGTTTTGGTTTATGTCCTCGCACTCCTTCCTGTCCTGCCATATTTTCTGTCGAGTTATCAGCTGAAACACTTCCGGAGTTTCTGTTGTGACTACTTTTCTATTCATGGTAGAATTCTCAATATTTCTTTTAGGATAAGTATTTAACTGCTGAATTATTTTACACTTTGCCGATCAGTGAAATTGCCAAGCTCTGTCGTTAAAGGTAATGGCAGTCTTGTGGCATAGGCTACCTTATAATGCAGCTTTGTCTCATTCATGATTTGGTGTATGTCTTGGCACTCATTCCTATACTGTGATATTTCTGTCTAGGTATCAGCTGAAACACATGTGGGGGTTCTGTTGTGACTGAGTTGCTCTCCTCTGGGTACATCGCATATCACAGAGCTCATCATGATCTTTGATGATTTGAATGAAAATATACCTGCTTGTAGGTCTATTGGGATTCCATATTATTTGGATGCTGTTTGTTATTGGTTTCATATAGGTGCTTGTTTCTTGGCTTTCAGTAAGTTTCAGACTTCTTTTTCACCAAATAACTATTCAGAGTTTGAATTTTATACCAGCTTTTCCCTATGGGGCTCTTATGAATCCTAGACTTTCATGCTTTGTCTTACCCAAGGATTCAACAGCAATATTTGCATTGGTTTACACTTGCTTTTCTATGCCATCTTCTGATACAGGGATTTCTTTTCCCTTGTGTTCACGGACATTCACGAGTCCCTCTGCATTATCTAGTGTGCTTAGGACTGAATTTGGCCCTGCTATTATCTCATACATTCAGTATAATGAATTTATTTGGCTCGTCTCAATGATTCTCTTCCCCATTTCTGGTATTGTGCCTTTTGTTACTCTGAGAAACTTTTACTTCAGTGTTTCTCTCACCTGGTTTTTCAATACATGCTCTGATAATGTTTCATAATCTAGGACTTTGAAAACTTTATTTTGGACTTTCTATCTCTTTGAAATAGAAAATGATACTTCCTGTTTCTTGTGTAAACTTCTTTATCTCTACTGGTCTATTACTATCAGGTATCAAATGTAGAATTGTAGGGCTTGGTAAAGTGAAAATTTTAGTCTCTTTGGTGAAGGCAATTCCATGATATTTCTGTGAGGACAAATTTTCATGCACATTGATTCCATGTCGTTTTCGTGTGTGTGTTGTCTTTTATATCTCTAACTGCTGGTGTTGCCTTTGATGTGATGAACGCACCATACTCTCATCGTATAGAACAATCTCACTTTTATTATGCTTATGTCACATTTCTGAAAGTCCAGAGGACACATCCCCTTGTGGAAACGAAGCATCTATATATTTTCAGCTTTGCAGGCTGTTGTATGTCATTTTGAATGTTTTCTAAAGGGCATATTGACAGTGCGCTTGTACTTTCTACTTCCATAAAAATGTTCCTATCTTACCAGTACTTCCCAGAGGTTCTCTGTCAACAGAAAAACCTGTGGAAACATATTTATGGATGTCATCCATCAGGGCCTGCTGCCATTATTGCTCAACCCACATAGTTGTCCTTGTGTCTGTGCAATATCAAGGCCATCCAAAATATAGCATCTGCATTTGGGAGATAATGGTGAAGGATAAGCTTCATCTTCTCACGCTGCGGACCAAGACAAATGCTCTTTGATCTCTCATCTTGTTGCTTGGGATCATGAAAGGAAACCCAGCTGTCCTGCATCCTCTGCCTCACACCAAACCCTAATCCCAATCCAGGCTAGGAATTTAGTTGATCCAATGGCTTTGGAAACTGATTTCAACACCAAGGTCCCCTGGATTCCTCAGACCAGATGCATGATTTCTCTGATTGAGCCCCCAAGTGCTCTATTTGCAAAATGCCAATTTTGTCCCTGGGCCTGCAAATGCAGTGAATGTGTGCATGTTAACTTTCGATAAATTCAACTTTGCACAGCGAAGTGTTTGCTTTCCCTTTGGGGGTTAAAGGCCAGTTTTCTCTCTTGGTAGGGCCAACCACAATCCACAAAACACTCCAGATCACTGAGACAAAGCGTGTGACATCATCCATATCCCTATACCTGATTTTATGCATCCACTGTTAGCTCAAATTTGGCTGCTAAATTCTTAGTCTCACAATCAATTGTGGGGACAATTTGTGTTGATTTATTTCAGTTCTGTTGGCTTAGCATCTGCCGTGCACTCTTCTAACACTCAGCGCATCTCTTTGAATCCCACGTGTCCAGTCCCCTGAAGAGTGTGCCTCCAACTGAAACAGAGTTTCACCTTTGCTTCTCCATTACCAGAGGTCATGAACTGCACTTATTTCCATTCTCTACTTTGCTTTTCCTCCATCCACGTTTACTGAGGCATCATACTGTCTTTGGAATTAAGGGAACACTTTTAGGCAAGTCTCCTGAACCAAGGGTTTGGTGAGAGGATGTTTAAAATTCTGTGTAATTGGGAGCGAGTTAGCGTATGATGCACTGGTACACTGCCACCTGGGCATGAATAAATCAACACTTTCCATATATATCTCACCGAAATGGGATTCTTGTTTATCTCTTTTTTCTATACAGTCATGATGTTATGTGTTTCTCCGAAGATTACATTTTTGTCATTGTGTTGATACCTCAATTGCAGCCTTTGAATAGTTTAATAAAATTGATTTATATATTTTGAGATTTATATGAAAATGAACTTAGTTTTTTAAATCTACTAAATCTACTTACAATCCACAGTTGTCAAATTCAGGTACCATTTTGTCAGCTCTAAGGAAAATCTTGAGAGATAAAATATAAAATACCACTCGAAAATCATGAAGGGGATAGGTAAACTATTTATTTTGAAGCCTCCAACACCAAAAGGAACCATGAAATAATTATTGTAAGCATGAAATTACGCCCACACTTGGTTTCCCTTTTGCATGTGGTGCCCTTTCCACCCAATGACACATACTGACAAATGTTGTCATTTCAAGCAGTAACATTTCTCTCTAGGAAAACACAAGGTATCTTAAATAAGATATTAATATGTAGGCTTGTTTCAAAAAGGAACTAGGGTCATTAGAACAATGAGAAACCTGCTGCAGCATTGCTAGTTTATTGAGATCCATGTGCTCTTATATCAACCATGAGAACGCTTAAACTTCCGATCATGTTGGGTAATCAGTTTAACACAACGAAGTCTGAATCCACATGTCATACAGCACCCGGGCTTGAATGAAGGGAAAGGACGGTCCACATAAGAAAAAAATGTCCTTACATGTCTACGGCGAATTTTAATGTTCATTTCACTAACTGACTTATAATAGTTACCTATAATGTCTGGAAAACCGGAGGCCTAATATATATTCAAGTTCAGTCAAAGAATCTCCTCACTTACCACACTCCCTTCACCCCAGAGAAGACGTAACCCCTGAATTTGCTGAATCTAGGGGAATGTATTCATTTCTTTATGTGAGCTATTTATTAAATTTCTATCTATTATAGTCGAGGTATTTGATTATTGAGGATTTCATTGTTGTGCACAGAGTGTGAAGTTGTAGGACATCCGGTTCTAGGAGGGGCTTGCTCTACTCCTATTGGCTTCATTGCAACTCAAGTTCTGATCCTCTGAAATGGATGTCTGTGTGGATAGGAGGGAATGGCAAGTGCTTGATAGGTATACACAAACCCGGTAAAATGCTTACCAGGACTTCATGCCCTTTGGTCTTTGTGATTTTTAAATGCCCCTTGGGACATGTGGATTCTCACCACATCTTTCAAGACCATGGGCAGTTTTATCAACTCTGACATCTCTTCTCTTTTAGACGTCAGGAATATTGGGCCACTTCTTGGTGCAGAGAATAGAGTAACTTCTTCAAGTTCACTTTGACTATCCACAGGTTTCTGCTAGTATCAGCCAGGCTCAACATGTCTCATGAATGTCTTCTAAGCCTGGTATTCTGTAAAGAAGTCTCCATGCCAGTATTCTCAATTGCAGCGGAACAAGTCTCATCAATATATTCGCATCTACCCTCAATCTGTGCAGCCTGCTTTTCTGCAGTCTTCTCTTCGTGTCTCCCATAAAGTCGACTTCTACATTGCTGAGCAAGTCTGGAAGTCCCTCGGAGACTCACCAGAATGCTGATGACGGCCAGATTTTCCAGTGTCTGACTTTTCAGTTCCTAGAATCTGACCCGTAATCAAAGGTCATTGGGCAGCAACAGTATCTCGAAATTAAATAGCTCCCCATACAATAGACCTAAGCCAAGCTCCACGGAGGATGTCAGCCCCTACATGACTCTGATCAACCCACAGAGCTCTGCCAAGTTACCTTGGATCCAGCAGCCACAACAAGCATCGTGGAACACACCAAATTTCCACCTGGATTCCAACCAGTAACTGCCACCCACAAAGGTTGCAGCATCTTTTCAGTGTTGGGGGAGGGAATGCATCAGACGAGAGTTTCCTAAGTTAAAAGTGATTCTCTCCATTAGCATCCCATGGTCCTTTTTTTCGACCCTTTTCCTTTAGTTCCGAACTCTATACCCAATACAGAGGAAAGTGTGTGCATGTTATGTTTATTTTCCACACTTCTTTAACCTTTCTAACAGTCAACAGTTCACAAAGACCCCACTATAGGAATCTTATATTTGTGTAATAGCCATTCACTCAGAATACATGTCTGTCTGTTGCTTTTCTGCTGAAACACCCACATTCTCAAGACATGGATCCATTTTTTCATGGGGGCTGAAATTCCTAGAAATGAAGCCCATCCCAATGTACGCATTATTGTCTGTTTTTTTGTTCTTAGTACAGTTTTGTAGAACTACTTGTCTTTGTTATGGGCGTATGCAATTTATTCTCCATGAAGGGATGGATATCACATTCATTCTGTTGGAAGTAGACTCAATATTTATAAAGGAATATGAATCGATTTTATACTAAATAGGCATTTGGATTTGGTCACGATATGCACTTTTGAATGAATATTTTTCAATCTTTTTGCTCGCATCTGTTTTCTGAATACATGTGTGTTGAGTACAGGCAAGGATCAATAATGTGTTGGTGTGTGCTGAATGATACTTGACACCCCTTTGAGTATTTTCTTTTGAATTATCATGGTTCATTTGCATATATGTCAGCCAAAAATACTCTTTGGTTTTTGTTTGATATTTTGATTGTTTGCTTGTTGTTTGTTTTGCAAACACATTAGGCCATGCATCACTCCATTTGCATTAAACACACAGTCATATAAGATGATTCAGTTAGTATAGTGCTGAAAATCTCCTATGTTTTCCTGCTTCCCTCTCCCAACTTTAGGGATTTGTTGTCCTGCTTGCCTTCTACTTGTTTACTCTCTACAACTCATGGCTCTTCATGCATTTCCATTGATATTTTTCTTACTTCCATTTCATGATGCTACTTTTCACTTCAGGGTAGAATTCTCAATCTTTGTTTAAGGATAAGTTTTGAACTGTTGATTTCTATTCAGTTTTGCCAGTCTGTGAAATTGTCTAGATGTGCCGTTATCATATATGGCGTTCTTGTGGCATAGGCTTCTCTAGAATGCAGCTTTTTCTAATTCATGCTTTTGGTGTATGTATTGGCACTCCTACCTGTCCTGCAATATTTCGTGTCGAGTTATCAGCTGAAACACTTCCGGAGTTTCTGTTGTGACTACTTTTCTATTCAGAGTAGAATTCTCAATCTTTCTTTTAGGATAAGTATTTAACTGCTGGAATTGTTTTACAATTTGCCGATCTGTGAATTTGCCAAGCTCTGTCGTTAATGGTAATGGCTGTCTTGTGGCATAGGCTATCGTATAATGCAGCTTTGTCTCATTCATGATTTGGTCTATGTCTTGACACTCCTTCATGTACTCCGATATTTCTGTCTAGGTATCAGCTGAAACATCTGTGGGGGTTCTGTTGTGACTGAGTTGCTGTACACTACATGCATCGAAAATCACAGAATTGATCATGAAATTTGATGATTTGAATGAAAATATAGCTGCTTGTAAGTCTATTGGGATTCCAAATTATTTGGATGCTGTTTGCTACTGGTTTCGTTTCGGAGATAGTTTGTTGGCTTTCATCAAGTTTCAGTCTGATTTTTCTCCAAATACCTATTCAGAATTTGATATTTATATCTAGCTATTCCCTATGGGGCTCTTATGAATCCTAGTCTTTCATGCTTTGTCTAACCCAAGGATTCAACAGCAATATTTGCCTTGGTTTACACTTGCTCTTCTATGTCATCTTCTGATACAGGTATTTCATTTCCCCTGTGTTCACGGACATTCACAAGTCCGTCTGTATTATCTAGTCTGCTTGGAACTGAATTTTGCCTTGCTATTATCTCATACATTGAGTAATCTGATTTAATTTGGCTCGTCTCAAATATTCTCTTCCCCATTTCTGGTCTAGTTCCTGTTTTATTCTGAGACACGGTTTCACTTCAGTGTTTCTATAACCTCGGTTTTCAATAGATGATCTGATAATGTTTCATAATCTAGGTGTTTGAAAGCTTTTATTGGACCTTCAATCTCTTTGAGACAGAAAATGGTACTTCCTGTTTCTTGTACTAAACGTCTTTATCTCTAATTGTCTAGTACTCTCAGGTATCCAATGTAGAATTGTAGGGCTTGGTAAAGTGATAATTTTAGTCACTTGGGTGTAGGCAATTCCATGATATTTCTGTGAGGACAGATTTTCCTGCACATTGATTCCATGTCGTTTTCCTCTGTGTGTTTTCTTGTATATCTCTAACTGCTGGTGTTGCCTTTGATGTGATGAACGCACCATACACTCATTGGATAGAACAATCTCATTTTTATTATGCTTATGTCACATTTCTGAAAGTTCAGAGGACCCTTCCCCTTGTGGAAATGGAGCATCTATATATTTTCAGTTTTGCAGGCTGTTGTATGTCATTTTGAAGTGTTTTCTAAAGAGCAGATTGACAGTGAGCTTTTCCTTTCAACTTCCATATGAAAGTTCCAATCTTACCAGTTCTTCCCAGAGCTTCTCTGTCAACAGAAAAACATGTGGAAACATATCTATGGATGTCATGAATCAGGGCCTGCTGCCATTATTGCTCAACCCACATAGTGGTCCTCGGTTCCGTGCAATATCAAGGCTATCCAAAATGTAGCATCTGCATTTGGGAGATAATGGTGAAGGAAATGCTTCATCTTCTCATGCTGCGGACCTAGACAAATACTCTTTGTTCTCTCATCCTTGTGGCTTGGGACCACGAAAGGAAACCCAGCTGTCCCGCATCATCTGCCTCATACCAAACACTAATCCCAGTCCAGGCTATTAGTTTAGATGATCAAAAGGTTTGGAAACTGATTTCAAACCCAAGGCCCCCTGGATTCCTCAGACCAGATGCATGATTTCTCTGATTGAGCCCCCACGTGCTCTATTGGCAAAATGCCAAATTGGTCCCTGGGCCTGCAGATGCAGTGCATGTGGCCATGGGGCATTTCGATAAATTCACCTTTGCACACCGGTGTGTTTGCTTTCTCTTTGGTGGTTAAAGGCCAGTTTTCTCTCTTCGTAGGGCCAACCACAATCCACAACACACTCCAGATACCTGATACAAAGCGTGTGACATCATCCATTTTCCTATACCTAATTTTACGCAGCCAATTCTATCTCAAATTCGGCTGCTAGATTCTAGGCCTCAGAATCAATTGTGGGGACAATTTGTGCTGATTTATTTCAGTTCTGTCAGCATAGCATCTGCTGTGCACTCTTGTAACACTCAGCGCATCGCTTTGAATCCCATGTTTCCGCACCCCTTAAGAGTGTGCGTCCAAATGAAGCAGAGTTTCACCTTTGCTGCTCCATTACCAGAGGTCAGATACTGCACTGATTTCCATTCTCTAATTTGCTTCTCCTCCATCCACGTTTTCTGAGGCATCATACTGTCTTTGGAATTAAGGGACCACTCTTTGGCAAGTCTCCATAACCAAGGAATTGGTGAGAGAATGTTTAAAATTCTGTGTAATTGGGAGTGAGTTAGCGTATGATGCACTGGTACACTGCCACCTGGGCATAAATAAATCAACACTTTCCATATATAACTCGCCAAAATGGGATCCTTGTTTATCTCTTTTTTCTATACAGTCATGATGTTATGTGTTTCTCCGAAGACTCCATTTTTGTCATTGTGTTGATACCTCAGTTGCAGCCTTTCAATAGTGTAATACAATTGATTTACATATATTGGGATTTACAGGAAAATGAAGTTAGTTTTTGAAACATACTAAATCTTCTTACAATCCACAGTTGTCAAATTCAGGTACCATTTTGTTAGCTCTAAGGAAAAACTAGACAGATAAAATGTAAAATACCACTCGTAATTAATGAAAGTGACAGGTAATCTCTTTACTTTTGATGCCTCCAACACCAACAGCAACCATAAAATAATTATTGTAAGCATGAAATTACCCCCACACTTGGTTTCCCTTGTGCATGTGGTGCCCTTTCCACCCAAAGACACATACTGACCAATGTTGTCATTTCAAGCAGTAACATTTCTCTCCAGGAAAACACAAGGAATCAGAAACAAGATATTTACAGTTAGGCTTGGTTCAAAAAGGAACTAGGGGCAGTAGAACAATGAGAAACCTGCTGCAGCTTTGCTAGTCTATTGTGAACCATGTGCTCTTCTATCAATCATGAGAACGCTTAAACTTCCGATCATGTTGAGAAAAGAAGTTTTACACAACGAAGTCTGAACCCAAATGATTTACAGCACCAGGGCTTGAATGAACGGAAAAGACGGTCAACATAAAAAAAAAAATCCTTACATGTCTATAGCGACTTTTACTCTTCACTTCACTAACTGACTTATAATAGTTACCTATACTGTCTAGAAAACCGGACGCCTAATACATATTCAAGTTCAGTCAAAGAATCCCCTCCCTTACCACACTCCCTTCACCCCAAAGATGACGTAACCCCAGAATTTGCTGAATCTAGGGGAACATCATCATTTCTTTGTGTGTGCTATCTATTTAAATTCTATCTATTATAGTCGAGAGTATTTGACCATTGAGGATTTCAGTGTTTTGCACAGATTGTGAGGTTGTAGGAAAACTGGTTCTAGGAGGGGCTTGCTCTTCTCCTATTGGCTTCATTGCAGCTCAAATTCTGATACTCTGAAATGGATGCCTGAGTGGTTAGGAATGAAGGGCAAGTGCTCAATAGCTATACCCAACCCCGGGTAAATGCTTACCAGGACTTCATGCCCTGTGGTCTGTTTGAATTTTAAATGCTCCTTGGGACGTGTGGATTCTCACGACATCTTTCAAGACCATGGGCAGTTTTTTCAACTCTGACATCTCTTCTCTTTTAGACGTCAGGAATATTGGGCCACTTCTTGGAGCAGAGAATAGAGTAACTTCTTCAAGTTCACGTTCACCCTCCACAGGTTTCTGCTAGTATCAGCCAGGCTCAAAATGTCTCATGACTGTCTTCTGAGCCTGGTATTCTGTAAAGAAGTCTCCATGCCAGTATTCTCCATTGTATCAGAACAAGTCTCATCAATGTGTTCGCATCTCCCCTCAATCTTTGCAGCCGACATTTCTGCAGGCTTCTCTTCGTGTCTCCCATAAAGTCGACTTCTACATTACTGAGCAAGTCTGGAAGTTCCTCGGAGCATCACCAGGATGCTGATGACGGCCAGATCTTCCAATGTCTGACTTTTCAGTTCCTAGATACAGACCCGTGGTCTAAGTTCATTGGGTAGCAACATTACCTCGAACTTAAAGAGCTCCCCATACAATACACCTAAGCCAAGCTCCACGGAGTGTGTCAGCCCCTACATGACTCTGATCCACCCACAGAGCTCTGCCGAGTTACCTTGGATAGGGCAGCCACAACAAGCCTCGTGAAACACATCAACATTCCTCCTGGAATCCAACCGGTAACTGCCATCCACAAAGGTTGCAGCATATTTTCACTGTTGGGGGAGGGACTGCATCAGATGAGAGTTTCCTAAGTTAAAAGTGATTCTCTCCATTAACATCCCATGGTCCTTTTTTTCGACCCTCTTTCCTTTAGTTCCGATCTCTATACACAATACAGAGGGAAGTGTGTGCATGTTATGTTTATTTTTCCACACGTCTTTAAGCTTTCTAACAGTTAACAGTTCACAAAGACCCCACTGTAGAAATCTAATGTTTGTGTAATAGCCATTCACCCAGAATACATATCCGTCTGTTGCTTTTATGCTGAAACACCCACACTCTCAGGACATGGATCCATTTGTTTCATGGGGGCTGAAATTCCTAGAAATGAAGCCCATCCCAATGTACGAATTACTGTCTGTCTTTTTTGCTCTTAGTACAGTTTTGTAGAACTACTTGTATTTGTTAAGGGCGTATGCCATTTTTTCTCCATGTAGGGATGGATATCACATTCATTCTTTCTGTTGGAAGTAGACTCAATTTATATAAAGTAATATGAATCGATTTTATACAAAATAGGCATTTGGGTTTTGTCACGATATGCTCTTATGAATGAACATGTTTCAATCTTTTTGCTCGCATCTGTTTTCTGAATACATGTGTGTTGAGTACTTGCAAGGAGCAATATTGGGTCGGTGCGTGCTGAAAGATACTTGACACTCCTTTGAGTATTTTCTTTTGAATTTTCATGGTTCCTTTGCATATATGTCAGCCAACAGTACTCTTTGGTTTTTGTTTGATATTTTGATTGTTTGCTTGTTGTTTGTTTTGCAAACACATTATTCCATGCATCTCTCCATTTGCATTAAACAGAGAGTCACATAAGAGTATTCTGTTAGTTTAGTGCTGAAATTCACCTATGTTTTCCAGCTTCCCTCTCCCAAATTTAGGGATTTGTTGTCCTGCTTGCCTTCTACTTGTTTACTCTCTACAACTCATGGCTCTTCATGCATTTCCATTGATGTTTTTCTTATTTCCATTTCATGTTGCTACTTTTCTCTTCAGGGTAGAATTCTCAATCTTTGTTTAAGGATAAGTTTGAACTGTTGAATTCTATTCAGTTATGCCAGTCTGTGAAATTGTCTAGATGTGCCGTTATCATAAATGGCGTTCTTGTGGCATAGGCTTCTCTAGAATGCAGCTGTTTCTAATTCAGCTTTTGGTGTGTGTCTTGGCACTCCTTCCTGTCCTGCAATATTCGTGTCGAGTTATCAGCTGAAACACTTCCGGAGTTTCTGTTGTGACTACTTTTCTATTCAGAGTAGAATTCTCAATCTTTCTTTTAGGATAAGTATTTAACTGCTGAATTATTTTACACTTTGCCGATCTGTGAAATTGCCAAGCTCTGTCGTTAATTGTAATGGATGACTTGAGACATAGGTTACCGTATAATGCAGCTTTGTCTCATTCATGATTTGGTCTATGTCTTGGAAATGCTTCCTGTACTGTGTTATTTCTGTCTAGGTATCAGCTGCAACACCTCTGTGGGTTCAGTAGTCACTGAGTTGCTGTACTCTACGTGCATCAAAAATTACAGAGTTGATCATGGACTTTGATGCTTTGAATGAAAATAAAGCTGCTTGTAAGCCTTTTGGGATTCCAAATTATTTGGATGCTGTTTGCTCCTGGTTTCATATTGGAGATAGTTTGTTGGCTTTCAGCAAGTTTCAGTCTGATTTTTCTGCAAATACCTATGAGGGTTTGATTTTTATATCGAGTTTTTCACTATGGGTCTCTTATTATTTCTAGTCTTTCATGCTTTGCCTTACTCCAGGTTTCAAAAGCAATATTTGCATTGGTTTACACTTGTTTTTCTATGTCATCTTCTGATACAGGGATTTCTTATCCCTTGTGTTCACGGACATTTACGAGTCCCTCTGCATTATCTAGTCTGCTTAGGACTGAAGTTTGCCCTGCTATTATCTCATACATTGAGTATTCTGATTTTATTTGGCTCGTCTCAATGATTCTCTTCCCCATTTCTGGTATTGTGCCTTGTGTTGTTTTGAGAGAGTAGTTTATTTCATTGTTTCTTTCACCTCGGTTTTCAATACATGTTCTGATAATGTTTCATAATCTAGTTGTTTGAAATCTTTTTCTTGGACCTTCAATCTCTTTGAAACAGAAAATGGAACTTCCTGTTTCTTGTACTATACTTCTTTATCTATACTGGTCTAGAATTATCAGGTATCTAATGTAGAATTGTAGGGATTTCTAATGTGAAAATTTTAGTCTCATTGTTGTAGGCAATTCCATGATATTTTTTGAGGACAAATTTTCCTGCACATTGATTCCATGTCATTTTCCTGTGTGTGTTGTCTTGTATATCCCTAGCTTCTGGTGTTGCCTGTGATGTGATGAACGCAACATGCTCTCATCGTTTAGAGCAATCTTATTTTTATTACACTTATGTCCCATTTCTGAAAGTTCAGAGGACACTTCCCCTTGTGGAAAAGGAGCATCTAAACATATTCAGCTATGCAGGCTGTTGTATGTCATTTTGAAGTGTATACAGAAGAGCACATTGACAGTGCGCTTGTCCTTTCTACTTCAATAAGAAAGTTCCAATCTTACCAGTATTTCCCAGAGCTTTTCTGTCCACGGAAAAACCTGTGGAAACATATCTATGTATGTCATGCATCAGGGCCTGCTGCCATTATTGCTCAACCCACCTAGATGTCCTCAGGGTTTTGCAATATCAAGGCCATCCAAAATGTAGCATCTGCATTTGGGAGATAATGGTGAAGGAAATGCTTCATCTTCTCACGTTGCGGACGTAGACAAATGCTCTTTGTTCTCTCATCCTTGTGGCTTGGGACCACGAATAGAAACCCAGCTGTCCTGCATCCTCTGCCTCATACCAAACCCTAATCCCAGTCCAGGCTAGGACTTTAGCTTATCCAAAGGCTTTTGAAATTGATTTCAACCCCAAGGCCCCCTGGATTCCTCAGACCAGATGCATGATTTCTCTGATTGAGCCCCCACGTGCTCTATTGGCAAAATGCCAAATTGGTCCCTGGGCCTGCAGATGCAGTGCATGTGGCCATGGGACATTTTGATAAAGTCAACTTTGCACACCGGAGTGGTGCATTCTCTTTGTGGTTCAAGGTCAGTTTTCTCTCTTTTTAGGGCCAACCACAATCCACAGCACACTCCAGATCACTGAGACAATGCATGTTACATCATCCATATTCCTATACCACATTTTACGCAGCCACTGTTGGTCAAATTCGCCTGCTCGTTTCTTGGCCTCAGAATCAATGGTGGGGAAAATTTGTGCTGATTTATTTTAGTTCTGTCAGCTTAGCATCTGCTGTGGATTCTTCTAACACTCAGCGCATCGCTTTGAATCCCATGTGTCTGGTCCTCTTAAGAGTTTGCGTCCAATTGAAACAGAGTTTCACCTTTGCTGCTCCGTTACCAGAGGTCAGGTACTGCACTGATTTCCATTCTCTACTTTGCTCCTCCTCCGTCCACGTTTTCTGAGGCATCATACTGTCTTTGGAACTAAGGGACTAGGCTTCGGCAAGTCTCCTGAACCAAGGGCTTTGTGAGTGGATGTTTAAGTTTCTGTGTAATTGGGAGTGAGTTAGCATACGATGCACTGGTACACTACCACCTGGGCATCAAAAAGTCAACACTTTCCATATTTAACTCGCCAAAATGGATTCTTGTTTATCTCTTTTTGCTATACAGTCATGATTTTAGTGTTTGTCCAAAGACTAATTTTTTGTCATTTTGTTGATACCTCAGTTGCAGCCTTTCAATAATTTAATAAAATTGATTTACATATTATGGGATTTATATGAAAATGAAGTTATTTTTTGAAACATAATAAATCTACTTACAATCCACACTTGTCAAATTCAGGTACCATGTTGTCAGCATTAAGGAAAAAATTGAAACATAAAATGTAAAATACCACTAGAAAAAGATGAAGGGGACAGGTAACCCTTTAAATTTGATGCCTCCAACACCAACAGGTACAATGAAATAATTATTGTAACATGCAATTACCCGCAAACTTGGTTTCCCTTGTGCATGTGGTGCCCTTTCCACCCAATGACACATACTGACCAATGTTGTCATTTCAAGCAGTATCATTTCTCTCCAGGAAAACACAAGGAATCAGAAACAAGATATTTATATGTAGGCTTGGTTCAAAAAGGAACTAGGGGCTTTAGAGCAATGAGAATCCTGCTGCAGCTTTACTAGTCTATTGAGAACCAGGTGCTCTTCTATCAACCATGAGAACTCTTAAACGTCCGAACATTTGGGTAAAGCTGTTTAACACAACCAAGTCTGCACCCTCATGATATACTGCACCTGGTCTTGAATGAAGGGAAAAGACGGTCCACACTAAAAAAAAAAGTCCTTACATGTCTATGGCGCCTTTTACTCTTCACTTCACTAACTGACTTATAATAGTTACCTAAAGTGTCTAGAAAAGCAGAGGCTTAATATATATTCAAGTTCAGTCAAAGAATCCCCTCACTTACCACACTCCCTTCACCCCAAAGATGACGTAAGAACAGAATTTGCTGAATATAAGGGAACGCCATCATTTCTTTGTGTGAGTTAACTATTTAATTTCTATCTATTATAGAAGAGAGTATTTGACCATTGAGGATATCAATGTTGTGAACATATTGTGAAATTGTAGGAAATCTGGTTCTAGGAGGGGCTTGCTATTCTCCTATTGGCTTCATTGTTCTGATCCTCTGAAATGGATGCCTGACTGGATGGGAGGGAAGGGCAAATGCTTGATAGGTATTCCCAACCCTGGGTAAATATATTCCAGGAATTAATTCCCTGTGGTCTGTGTGATTTTAAAATGCCCCTTGGGACATGTGGATTCTCACGACCTCTTTCAAGACCATGGGCGGTTTTATCAAGTCTGATATCTCTTCTCTTTTAGACGTCAGGAATTTTGGGCAACTTCTTGGAGCAGAGAATTTAGTAACATATTCAATTTCACGTTGACCCTCCACAGGTTTCTGCTAGTATCAGCCAGGCTCAACATGTCTTATGAATGTTTTCTGAGCCTGGAATTATGTAAAGAAATATCCATGCCAGTATTCTCCATTGTAGCAGAACAAGTCTCATCAATGTGTACGCATCTCCCCTCAATCTGTGCAGCCAGCTTTTCTGCAGGCTTCTCTTCGTGTCTCCCATAAAGTCGACTTCTACAGTACTGAGGAAGTCTGAAAGTTCCTCGGAGCCTCACCAGTATGCTGATGACGGGCAGATCTTCCAATGTCTGTCTTTTCAGTTCCTAGAATCTGACCCATGATCTAAACTTTTTGGGCAGCAACAGTATCTCGAACTTATAGAGCTCCCCATACAATAGACCTTAGCCAAGCTCCTTGGAGGGTGTCAGCCCCTACGTGACTCTGATCCACCCACACAGCTCTGCCGAGTTACCTTGGATCAAGCAGCCACAACAAGCCTCGTGGAACACAACAACATTCCACCTGGTATCCAAACGGTATCTGCCATCCACAAATTTTGCAGCATCTTTTCACTGTTGGGGGAGGGACTGCATCAGATTAGAGTTTCCTAAGTTAAAAGTGATTCTCTCCATTAGCATCCCATGGTCCTCTTTTTCCGACCCTCTTTCCTTTAGTTCAGATGTCTATACAAAATACAGAGGGAAGTGTGTGCATGTTATGTTTATTTTTCCACACGTCTTTAACCTTTCTAACAGTTAAGAGTTAACAAAGTCCCCACTATAGGGATCTTACGTTTGTGTAATAGCCATTCCCCCAGAATTCATATCAGTCTGTTGCTTTTCTGCTGAAACACCCACACTCTCAGGACATGGATCCATTTGTTTCATGGGGGCTGAAATTCCTAGAAATGAGCCCATCCCAATGTATGCATTATAGTTTGTCTTTTTGCTCTTAGTACAATTTTGTAGCACTACTTGTTTTTGATATGGGCGTATGCCATTTATTCTCCATGTAGGGATGGATATCACATTCATTCTTTCTTTTGGAAGTAGACTCAATTTATATAAAGTAATATGAATCGATTTTATACAAAATAGGCATTTGGGTTTTGTCACGATATGCTCTTATTAATGAACATTTTTCAATCTTTTTGCTCGCATCTGTTTTCTGTATACATGTGTGTTGAGTACATGCAAGGAGCAATACTGGGTCGGTGCGTGCTGAAAGATACTTGACACTCCTTTGAGTTTTTTCTTTTGAATTTTCATGGTTCCTTTGCATACATGTCAGCCAACAGTACTCTTTGGTTTTTGTTTGATATTTTGATTGTTTGCTTGTTGTTTGTTTGGCAAACACATTATTCCATGCATCTCTCCATTTGCATTAAACAGAGAGTCATATAAGATGATTCAGTGAGTATAGTGCTGATAATCTCCTATGTTTTCCTTCTTCCCTCTCCCAACTTTAGGGATTTGTTGTCCTGCTTGCCTTCTACATGTTTACTCTCTACAACTCATGGCTCTTCATGCATTTCCATTGATGTTTTTCTTATTTCAATTTCATGTTGCTACTTTTCTCTTCAGGGTAGAATTCTCAATCTTTGTTTAAGGATAAGTTTGAACTGTTGAATTCTATTCAGTTATGCCAGTCAGTGAAATTGTCTAGTTGTGCCGTTATCATATATGGTGTTCTTGTGGCATAGGCTTCTCTAGAATGCAGCTGTTTCTAATTCAGCTTTTGGTGTATGTCTTGGCACTCCTTCCTGTCCTGCAATATTCGTGTCGAGTTATCAGCTGAAACACTTCCGGAGTTTCTGTTGTGACTACTTTTCTATTCAGAGTAGAATTCTCAATCTTTCTTTTAGGATAAATTTTAACTGCGGAATTATTTTACACTTTGCCGATCTGTGAATTTGCCAAGCTCTGTCGTTAATGGTAATGGCTGTCTTTTGGCATAGGCTACCGTATAATGCAGCTTTGTCTCATTCATGATTTGGTCTATGTCTTGGTACTCCTTCCTGTACTGCAATATTTCTGTCTAGTTATCAGCTGAAACACCTGTGGGGGTTCTGTTGTGACTGAGTTGCTGTACTCTACGTGCATCGAAAATCACAGAGTTGATCATGAAAATTGATGATTTGAATGAAAGTATAGCTGCTTGTATATCTATTGGGATTCCACATTATGTGGATGCGGTTTGATCCTGGTTTCGTATAGGAGATTGTTTGTTGGCTTTCAGCAAGTTTCAGTCTGATTTTTCTCCAAATACCTATTCAGAGTTTGATATTTATATCTAGCTTTTCCCTATGGGGCTCTTATGAATCCTAGTCTTTCATGCTTTGCCTTACCCCAGGTTTCAACAGCAATATTTGCATTGTTTTACACTTGCTTTTCTATGCCATCTTCTGATACAGGGATTTCTTTTCCCTTGTGTTCACGGACATTCACAAGTCCCTCTGCATTATCTAGTCTGCTTAGGACTGAATTTGCCCTGCTATTATCTCATACATTGAGTATTCTGATTTTATTTTTCTCGTCAAAATAATTCTCTTCCCCATTTATGGTATTGTGCCTTTTTTGATTCTGAGACACTGTTTTACTTCAGTGTTTCTCTCACCTCGATTTTCAATAAATGCTCTGATAATGTTTCATAATCTCGTTGTTTGAAAGCATTTTTTTGGACCTTCAATCTCTTTGAAACAGAAAATTGTACTTCCTGTTCCTTGTACTATACTATTTTATGCATACTGGTCTAGTACCCTCTGGTATATAGTGTAGAATTGTAGGGCTTGGTAAAGTGATAATTTTAGTCTCTTAGGTGTAGGCAATTCCATGATATTTCTGTGAGGACAGATTTTCCTGCACATTGATTCCATGTCGTTTTCCTGTGTGAGTTGTCTTGTATATCTCTATCTGCTGGTGTTGCCTTTGATGTGATGAACGCACCATACCCTCATCGTTTAGAACAATCTCATTTTTATTATGCTTATGTCAATTTTCTGAAAGTTCAGAGGACCCTTCCCCTTTTGGAAACGGAGCATCTAAATATTTTCAGCTTTGCAGGCTCTTCTATGTCATTTTGAAGTGTTTACTAAAGAGCACATTGAGAGTGCGCTTGTCCTTTCTACTTCCGTAAGAATGTTCCAATCTTACCAGTACTTCCCAGAGCTTCTCTGTCCACAGAAAATCTTGTGGAAACATATCTATGCATGTCATGCATCAGGGCCTGCTGCCTTTATTGCTCAACCCACCTAGATGTCCTCGGGGTTTTGCAATATCAAGGCCATCCAAAATGTAGCATCTGCATTTGGGAGATAATGGTGAAGGAAATGCTTCATTTTCTCACGTTGCGGACGTAGACAAATCCTCTTTGTTCTCTCATCCTTGTGGCTTGGGACCACGAATGGAAACCCAGCTGTCCTGCATCCTCTGCCTCATACCAAACCCTAATCCCAGTCCAGGCTAGGACTTTAGCTTATCCAAAGGCTTTTGAAATTGATTTCAACCCCAAGGCCCCCTGGATTCCTCAGACCAGATGCATGATTTCTCTGATTGAGCCCCCACGTGCTCTATTGGCAAAATGCCAAATTGGTCCCTGGGCCTGCAGATGCAGTGCATGTGGCCATGGGACATTTTGATAAAGTCAACTTTGCACACCGGAGTGGTGCATTCTCTTTGTGGTTCAAGGTCAGTTTTCTCTCTTTTTAGGGCCAACCACAATCCACAGCACACTCCAGATCACTGAGACAATGCATGTTACATCATCCATAGTCCTATACCACATTTTACGCAGCCACTGTTGGTCAAATTCGCCTGCTCGTTTCTTGGCCTCAGAATCAATGGTGGGGAAAATTTGTGTTGATTTATATTAGTTCTGTCAGCTTAGCATCTGCTGTGGATTCTTCTAACACTCAGCGCATCGCTTTGAATCCCATGTGTCTGGTCCTCTTAAGAGTGTGCGTCCAATTGAAACAGAGTTTCACCTTTGTTGCTCCATTACCAGAGGTCAGGTACTGCACTGATTTCCATTCTCTACTTTGCTCCTCCTCCGTCCACGTTTTCTGAGGCATCATACTGTCTTTGGAACTAAGGGACCAGGCTTCGGCAAGTCTCCTGAACCAAGGGCTTGGTGAGTGGATGTTTAAATTTCTGTGTAATTGGGAGTGAGTTAGCATACGATGCACTGGTACACTACCACCTGGGCATCAAAAAGTCAACACTTTCCATATTTAACTCGCCAAAATGGATTCTTGTTTATCTCATTTTGCTATACAGTCATGATTTTAGTGTTTGTCCGAAGACTACTTTTTTGTCATTTTGTTGATACCTCAGTTGCAGCCTTTCTATAATTTAATAAAATTGATTTACATATTTTGGGATTTATATGAAAATGAAGTTATTTTTGAAACATACTAAATCTACTTACAATCCACACTTGTCAAATTCAGGTACAATGTTGTCAGCATTAAGGAAAATTTTGAAACATAAAATGTAAAACAACACTAGAAAATGATGAAGGGGACAGGTAACTCTTTACTTTTGATGCCTCCAACACCAACAGGTATAATGAAATAATTATTGTAAGCATGAAATTACCCACACACTTGGTTTCCCTTGTGCATGTGGTGCCCTTTCCACCCAATGACACATACTGACCAATGTTGTCATTTCAAGCAGTAACATTTCTCTCCAGGAAAACAGAAGGAATCAGAAACAAGATATTTTTATGTAGGCTTGGTTCAAAAAGGAACTAGGGGCTTTAGAGCAATGAGAATCCTGCTGCAGCTTTACTAGTCTATTGAAAACCAGGTGCTCTTCTATCAACCATGAGAACTCTTAAACGTCCGAATATTTGGGTAAAGCTGTTTAACACAACCAAGTCTGCACCCACATGATATATTGCACCCGGGCTTGAATGAAGGGAAAAGACGGTCCACATTAAAAAAAAAGTCCTTACTTGTCTATGGAGATTTTTAATCTTCACTTCACTAACTGACTTATAATAGTTACCTAAAGTGTCTAGAACAGAAGAGGACTAATATATATTCAAGTTCAGTCAAAGAATCCCCTCACTTACCACACTCCCTTCACCCCAAGGATGACGTAACCCCAGAATTTGCTGAATATAGGAGAACGCCATCATTTCTTTGTGTGAGCTAACTATTTAATTTCTATCTACTATAGTAGAGAGTATTTGAACTTTGAGGATTTCAATGTTGTGCACATAGTGTGAAGTTGTAGGAAATCTGGTTCTAGGAGGGGCTTGCTCTTCTCTTATTGGCTTCATTGCAGCTCAAGTCCTGATCCTCTGAAATGGAAGCCTGACTGGATGGGAGGGAAGGGCAAATGCTTGATAGGTATTCCAACCCTGGGTAAATGTTTACCAGGACTTCATGCCCTGTGGTCTGTGTGATTTTTAATTGCCCCTTGGGACATGTGGATTCTCACGACCTCTTTCAAGACCATGGGCTGTTTTATCAAGTCTGACATCTCTTCTCTTTTAGACGTCAGGAATTTTGTGCCACTAGTTGGAGCAGAGAATTTAGTACTTTCTTCAATTTCACGTTGACCCTGCACAGGTTTCTGCTAGTATCAGCCAGGCTCAACATGTCTTATGAATGTTTTCTGAGCCTGGAATTATGTAAAGAAATATCCATGCCAGTATTCTCCATTGTATAAGAACAACTCTCATCAATGTTTACGCATCTCCCCTCAATATGTGCAGCCAGCTTTTCTGCAGGCTTCTCTTCGTGTCTCCCATAAAGTCGACTTCTACAGTACTGAGGAAGTCTGAAAGTTCCTCGGAGCCTCACCAGTATGCTGATGACGGGCAGATCTTCCACTCTCTGTCTTTGCAGTTCCTAGAAACTGACCCATGATCTAAACTCTTTGGGCAGCAACATTTTCTCGAACTTATTGAGCTCCCCATAAAATAGACCTTAGCCAAGCTCCTTGGAGGGTGTCAGCCCCTACGTGACTCTGATCCACCCATAGAGCTCTGCCGAGTTACCTTGGATCCAGCAGCCACAACAAGCCTCGTGGAACACACCAACATTCCACCTGGTATCCAAACGGTAACTGCCATCCACAAAAGTTGCAGCATCTTTTCAGTGTAGGGGGAGGGACAGCATCAGATGAGAGTTTCCTAAGTTAAAAGTGATTCTCTCCATTAGCATCCCATGGTCCTTTTTTTCCGACCCTCTTTCCTTTAGTTCAGATGTCTATACACAAAACAGAGGGAAGTGTGTGCATGTTATGTTTATTTTTCCACACGTCTTTAGCCTTTCTTACAGTTAACAGTTCACAAAGATCCCAATATAGGAATCTTACGTTTGTGTAATAGCCATTCCCCCAGAATTCATATCCGTCTGTTGCTTTTCTGCTGAAACACCCACACTCCCATGACATGGATCCATTTGTTTCATGGGGGCTGAAATTCCTAGAAATGAAGCCCATCCCATTGTATGAATTACAGTCTGTCTTTTTTGCTCGTAGTACAGTTTTGTAGCACTACATGTCTTTGTTATGGGCGTATGCCATTTATTCTCCATGTAGGGATGGATATCACATTCATTCTTTCTGTTGGAAGTAGACTCAATCTATATAAAGGAATATGAATCGATTTTATACAAAATAGGCATTTGGGTTTGGTCACGATGTGCTCTTATGAATGAACATTTTTCAATCTTTTTGCTCGCATCTGTTTTCTGAATACATGTGTGTTGAGTACATACAAGGAGCAATAATGGTTCAGTGCGTGCTGAATGATACTTGTCACCCTTTGAGTATTTTCTTTTGTATTTTCATGGTTCGTTTGCATATATATCAGCCAACAGTACTCTTTGGTTTTTGTTTGATATTTTGATTGTTTGCTTGTTGTTTGTTTTCCAAACACATTAGGCCATGCATCTCTCCATTTGCATTAAACAGACAGTCATATAAGATGATTCAGTTAGTATAATGCTGAAAATCTCCTATGTTTTCCTGCTTCCCTCTCCCAACTTTAGGGATTTGTTGTCCTCCTTGCCTTCTACTTGTTTACTCTCTACAACTCATGGCTCTTCATGCATTTCCATTGATGTTTTTCTTATTTCCATTTCATGTTGCTACTTTTCACTTCAGTGTATAATTCTCAATCTTTGTTTGAGGATAAGTTTTGTACTGTTGATTTCTATTCAGTTTTGCCAGTCTGTGAAATTTTCTAGATGTGCCATTATCAGATATGGGGTTCTACTGGCATAGGCTTCTCTAGAATGCAGCTTTTTCTCACTCTGCTTTTGGTGTATTTCTTGGCACTCCTACCTGTCCTGCAATATTTGTGTCGAGTTATCAGCTGAAACACTTCCAGAGTTTCTGTTATGACTACTTTTCTATTCAGGGTAGAATTCTCAATCTTTCTTTTAGGATAAGTATTTAACTGCGGAATTGTTTTACAATTTGCCGATCTGTGAAATTGCCAAGCTCTGTCGTTAATGGTAATGGCTGTCTTGTGGCATAGGCTACCGTATAATGCAGCTTTGTCTCATTCATGATTTGTTCTATGTCTTGACACTCCTTCATGTACTCCGATATTTCTGTCTAGGTATCAGCTGAAACATCTGTGGGGGTTCTGTTGTGACTGAGTTGCTGTACACTTCATGCATCATAAATCACAGAATTGATCATGAAATTTGATGATTTGAATGAAAATATAGCTGCTCGTAAGTCTATTGGGATTCCAAATTATTTGGATGATGTTTGCTACTGGTTTCGTTTCTGAGATAGTTTGTTGTCTTTCAGCAAGTTTCAGTCTGTTTTTTCTCCAAATACCTATTCAGAATTTGATATTTATATATAGCTATTCCCTAAGGGGCTCTTATGAATTCTAGTCTTTCATGCTTTGTCTAACCCAAGGATTCAACAGCAATATTTGCATTGGTTTACACTTGCTCTTCTATGTCATCTTCTGATACAGGTATTTCATTTCCCCTGTGTTCACGGACATTCACGAGTCCGTCTGTATTATCTAGTCTGCTTGGAACTGAATTTTGCCTTGCTATTATCTCATACATTGAGTAATCTGATTTAATTTGGCTCGTCTCAAATGTTCTCTTCCCCATTTCTGGTCTTGTGCCTATTTTATTCTGAGACACGGTTTTACTTCAGTGTTTCTGTAACCTCGGTTTTCAATAGATGATCTGATAATATTTCATAATCTAGGTGTTTGAAAGCTTTTTTTGGACCTTCAATCTCTTTGAGACAGAAAATGGTACTTCCTGTTTCTTGTATTATACGTCTTTATCTCTAATTATCTAGTACTCTCAGGTATCTAATGTAGAATTGTAGGGCTTGGTAAAGTGAAAATTTTAGTCACTTGGGTGTAGGCAATTCCATGATATTTCTATGAGGACAAATTTTCATGCACATTGATTCCATGTCGTTTTCCTCTGTGTGTTTTCTTGTATATCTCTAACTGGTGGTGTTGCCTTTGATGTGATGAACGCACCATACACTCATTGGATAGAACAATCTCATTTTTATTATGCTTATGTCACATTTCTGAAAGTTCAGAGGACCCTTCCCCTTGTGGAAATGGAGCATCTATATTTTCAGTTTTGCAGGCTGTTGTATGTCATTTTGAAGTGTTTTCTAAAGAGCAGATTGACAGTGCGCTTGTCCTTTCTACTTCCATATGAAAGTTCCAATCTTACCAGTTCTTCCCAGAGCTTCTCTGTCAACAGAAAAACCTGTGGAAACATATCTATGGATGTCATGCATTAGGGCCTGCTGCCATTATTGCTCAACCCACATAGTTGTCCTCGGTTCTGTGCAATATCAAGGCTATCCAAAATATAGCATCTGCATTTGGGAGATAATGGTGAAGGAAATGCTTCATCTTCTCATGCTGCGGACCTAGACAAATACTCTTTGTTCTCTCATCCTTGTGGCTTGGACCACGAAAGGAAACCCAGCTGTCACGCATCATCTGCCTCATACCAAACACTAATCCCAGTCCAGGCTATTAGTTTAGGTGATCAAAAATTTTTGGAAACTGATTTCAACCACAAGGCCCCCTGGAATCCTCAGACCAGATGCATGATTTCACTGATTGAGCCCCCAAGTGCTCTATTGGCAAAATGCCAAATTTGTCCCTGGGCCTGCAGATGCAGTGAATGTGGAAATGGGACATTTCGATAAATTCACCTTTGCACACCAGAGTGTTTGCTTTCTCTTTGGTGGTTAAAGGCCAGTTTTCTCTCTTCGTAGGGCCAACCACAATCCACAACACACTCCAGATACCTGATACAAAGAGTGTGACATCATTCATTGTCCTATACCTCATTTTACGCAGCCAATTCTATCTCAAATTCGGCTGCTAGATTCTTGGCCACAGAATCAATTGTGGGGACAATTTGTGCTGATTTATTTCAGTTCTGTCAGCTTAGCATCTGCTGTGCACTCTTCTAAAACTCAGCGCTTCGCTTTGAATCCCATGTGTCTGCTCCACTTAAGAATGTGCGTCCAATTGAAGCAGAGTTTCACCTTTGTAGCTCCATTACCAGAGGTCTGGTACTGCACTGATTTCCATTCTTTACTTTGCTTCTCCTCCATCCACGTTTTTTGTGGCATCATACTGTCTTTGGAATTAAGGGACCACTCTTTGGCACATCTCCTGAACCAAGGGCTTGTGAGAGGATGTTTAAAATTCTGTGTAATTGGGAGCGAGTTAGTGTATGATGCACTGGTACACTGCCACCTGGGCATCAATAAATCAACACTTTCCATATATAACTCGCCGAAATGGGATTCTTGTTTATCTCTATTTTCTATACAGACATGATGTTATGTGTTTCTCCGAAGAGTCCATTTTTGTCTTTGTGTTGATACCTCAGTTGCAGCCTTTCAATTGTGTAATAAAATTGATTTACATATATTTGGATTTACAGGAAAATGAAGTTAGTTTTTGAAACATACTAAATCTACTTACAATCCACACTTTTCAAATTCAGGTAAAATTTTGTCAGCTCTAAGGAAAATCTAGACAGATAAAATGTAAAATACCACTCGAAAATGATGAAGGGGATAGGTAAAATCTTTACTTTTGATGCCTCCAACACCAACAGGAACCATATAATAATTATTGTAAGCATGAAATTACCCCCACACTTGGTTTCCCTTGTGCATGTGGTGCCCTTTCGGCCCAAAGACACATACTGACCAATGTTGTCATTTCAAGCAGTAACATTTCTCTCCAGGAAAACACAAGGAATCTGAAACAAGATATTTACAGTTAGGCTGATTCAAAAAGGAACTAGGGGCAGTAGAACAATGAGAAACCTGCTGTAGCTTTGCTAGTCTATTGACAACCATGTGCTCTTCTATCAACCATGAGAACGCTTAAACTTCCGATCATGTTGAGTAAAGCTGTTTAACACAACGAAGTCTGCACCCACATGATATACAGCACCCGGGCTTCAGTGAAGGGAAAAGAATGTCCACATAAAAAAAAATGTCCTTACATATCTACGAAAACTTTTATTGTTCACTTAACTAACTGACTTATAATATTTACCTATACTATCTAGAAAACCGGAGGCCTAATACATACTCAAGTTCAGTCAAAAATCCACTCCCTTACCACACTAACTTCACCCCAAAAAAGACGTAAACCCAGAATTTGCTGAATCTAGGGGAACATCATCATTTTTTGTGTGTGCTATCTATTTAAATTCTATCTATTATAGTCGAGAGTATTTGACCATTGAGGATTTCAGTGTTTTGCACAGATTGTGAGGTTGTAGGAAAACTGGTTTTAGGAGGGGCTTGCTCTTCTCCTAATGGCTTCATTGCAGCTCAAATTCTGATACTCTGAAATGGATGCCTGAGTGGATAGGAGTGAAGGGCAAGTGCACGATAGGTATTCCCAAACTTGGGTAAGTGCTTTCCAGGACTTCATGCACTGTGGTCTGTTTGATTTTTAATTGCCCCTTGTGACGTGTGGATTCTCATGACCTCATTCAAGACCATGGGCGGTTTTTTCAACTCTGACATCTCTTCTATTTTAGACGTCAGTAATATTGGGCGACTTCTTGGAGCAGAGAATAGAGTACATTCTTCAAGTTCACGTTGACCCTCCACAGGTTTCTGCTAGTTTCAGCCAGGCTCAACATGTCTCATGAATGTCTTCTGAGCCTGGTATTCTGTAAAGAAGTCTCCATGACAGTATTCTCCATTGTAGCAGAACAAGTCTCATCAATGTGTTCGCATCTCCCCTCAATCTGTGCAGCCAGCTTTTCTGCAGGCTTCTCTTCGTGTCTCCCATAAAGTCGACTTCTACATTACTGAGCAAGTCTGGAAGTTCCTCGGAGACTCACCAGGATGCTGATGATGGCCAGATCTTCCAATGTCTGACTTTTCAGTTCCTAGAAACTGACCCGTGATCTAAGGTCATTGGGCAGCAACAGTATCTCGAACTTAAAGAGCTCCCCATAAAAAAGAACTAAGCCAAGCTCCACGGAGGATGTCAGCCCCTACATGACTCTGATCCACCCACAGAGCTCTGCCGAGTTACCTTGGATCCAGCAGCCACAACAAGCCTCGTGGTAAACACCAAAATTCCACCTTGATTCCAACTTTTAACTGCCATCCACAAAGTTCGCAGCATCTTTTCATTGTTGGGGGACGGAATTCATCAGATGAGAGTTTCGTAATTTAAAAGTTATTCTCTCCATTAGCATCAGATGGTCTTTTTTTTACCCTCTTTCCTTTAGTTCAGATATCAATACACAATAGAGAGGGAAGTGTGTGAATGTTATGTTTATTTTTCCACACGTCTTTAAACTTTCTAACAGTTAACAGTTCACAAAAACCCCACTATAGGAATCTTATGTTTGTGTAATAGCCATTCACTCAGAATACATGTCCGTCTGTTACTTTCCTGCTGAAACACCCACAGTCTCAAGACATGGATCCATTTGTTTCATGGGGGCTGAAATTCCGAGAAATGAAGCCCATCACAATGAACGCATTACTGTCTGTCTCTTTTGCCCTTAGTAGGGTTTTGTAGAACTACTTGTCTTTGTTAGAGGTTTATGCCATTAGATCTCTAACTAGGGACGAATATCACATTCAATCTTCCTGTTGGAAGAAGAGTCAATCTATATAACGGAATTTGAATCAAATATATACAAAATAGGCATTTGGGTTTAGTCAAGATATGCTCTTAAAAATGAACATTTTTCAATCTTATTGCTCACATCTGCTTTCTGAATACAAGTGTGTTGTTTACACGCAAGCACCGATACTGGTTCGGTGTGTGCTGAATGATACTTGACAGCCCTTTGAGAATTTTCTTTTGAAATCTCATGGTTCCTTTGCTTATATGTCAGGCAACAGTACTCTTTGGTGTTTGTTTGTTTGTTTGATATTTTGATTGTTTGCTTGTTGTTTGTTTTGCAAACACATTAGGCCATGCATCTCTCCATTTGCATTAAACAGAGAGCCATATAGGATGATTCAGTTAGTATAGTGCTGAAAATCACCTATGTGTTCCTGCTTCCCTCTCCCATCTGTAGGGATTTGATGTCCTCCTTGCCTTCTACTTGTTAATTCTCTGCAACTCATGGCTCTTCTTTCATTTCCAATGAATATTTTCTTATTTCAATTTCATTTTGCTACTTTTCTCTTCAGGGTAGAATTGTCAGTCTTTGTCTAAAGATAAATTTAGAAGTGCTGAATTCTATTCAGTTTTGCCGGTCGGAAAATTTGTCTAGATCTGCTGTGATCAGATATGGCGTTTTTGTGGCATAGTCTAATCTAGACTGCAGCTTTTTCTCATTCAGGTTTTTGTTTATATCCTGGCAATCCTTCCTGTCCTGCAATATTTGTGTCGAGTTATCAGCTGAAACACTTCCGGAGTCTCTGTTGTGACTACTTTTCTATTCAGGGTAGAATTCTCAATCTTTCTTTTAGGATAAGTATTTAACTGCTGAATAATTTTACATTTTGCCGATCTGTGAATTTGCCAAAACCTGTCATTAATGTTAATGGTTGTCTTGTGGCATAGGCTACTGTATAATGCAGCTTTGTCTCATTCATGATTTGGTGTATATCTTGGCACTCATTCCTATACTGTGATATTTCTGTCTAGGTATCACCTGAAACACCAGTGGGGGTTCTGTTGTGACTGAGTTGCTGTCCTCTAGATACATTGAAAATCAAAGATCTTATCATGATTTTGATGATTTGAATGAAAATATTGCTGCTTGTAGGTCTATTGGGATTCCACATTATTTGGATGCTATTAGTACCTGGTTTCATATAGATGCTTGTTTCTTGGCTTTCAGTAAGTTTCAGTCTTCTTTTTCACCAAATACCTATTCAGAGTTTGATTTTTATACCAGCTTTTCCCTATGGGGCTCTTATGAATTTTACTCTTTCATGCTTTGTCTTACCCAAGGATTCAACAGCAATATTTGCATTGGTTTACACTTGCTTTTCTATGCCATCTTCTGATACAGGGATTTCTTTTCCCTTGTGTTCACGGACATTCACGAGTCCCTCTGCATTATCTACTCTGCTTAGGACTGAATTTGGCCCTGCTATTATCTCATACATTCAGTATTCTGAATTTATTTGGCTCGTCTGAATGATTCTCTTCCCCATTTATGGTATTGTGCCTTTTGTTATTCTGAGACACTTTTACTCCAGTGATTCTCTCACATCGGTTTTCAATACATGCTCTGATAATGCTTCATATTCTAGGTGTTTGAAAGCTTTATTTTGGACCTTCAATCTCTTTGAAATAGAAAATGGTACTTCCTGTTTCTTGTACTATACTTCTTTATGTCTACTGGTCTGGTAATATCAGGTATAAAATGTAGAATTGTAGGGCTTGGTAAAGTGAAAATTTTAGTCTCTTAGGTGAAGGCTATTCCATGATATTTCTGTGAGGACAAATATTCCTGCACATTGATTCCATGTCGTTTTCGTGTGTGTGTTGTCTTTTATATCTCTATCTGCTGGTGTTGCCTTTGATGTGATGAACGCACAATACTCTCATCGTATAGAACAATCTCAATTTTATTATGCTTACTTCACATTTCTAGAAAGTTCAGACGACCCTTCCACTTGTGGAAACGGAGCATGTATATATTTTCAGCATTGCAGGCTATTGTATGTCATTTTGAAGTGTTTTCTAAAGAGCACATTGACAGTGCACTTTTCCTTTCTACTTCCATAAAATGTTCAAATCTTACGAGTTCTTCCCAGAGCTTCTCTGTCAACAGAAAAACCTGTGGAAACATATCTATGGATGTCATGCATCAGGGCCTGCTGCCATTATTGCTCAACCCACATAGTTGTCCTCGGTTCTGTGCAATATCAAGGCCATCCAAAATATAGCATCTGCATTTGTGAGATAATGGTGAAGGATAAGCTTCATCTTCTCACGCTGTGGACCAAGACAAATGCTCTTTGTTCTCTCATCTTGTGGCTTGGGACCATGAAAGGAAACCCAGCTGTCCCGCATCATCTGCCTCATACCAAACCCTAATCCCAGTCCAGGTTAGGATTTTAGATGATCCAATGGATTTGGAAACTGATTTCAACCCCAAGGCCTCCTGGATTCCTCAGACCAGATCCATGATTTCTCTGATTGAGCCCCCACGTGCTCTATTGGCAAAATGCCAAATTGTTCCCTGAGCCAGCAGATGCAGTGAATGTGGGCATGGGACTTTTCGATAAATTCACCTTTGCACACCGGAATGTTTGCTTTCTCTTTGGTGGTTAAAGGCCAGTTTTCTCTCTTCGTAGGGCCAACCACAATCCACAACACACTCCAGATCACTGAGACAAAGCGTGTGACATCATCCATATTCCTATACCTGATTTTACGCATCCACTGCTAGCTCAAATTTGGCAGCTAGTTTCTTGGCCTCAGAATCAATTGTGGGGACAATTTGTGTTGATTTATTTCAGTTCTGTCAGCTTAGCATCTGCTGTGCACTCTTGTAACACTCAGCGCATCGCTTTGAATCCCATGTTTCCGCACCCCTTAAGAGTGTGCGTCCAAATGAAGCAGAGTTTCACCTTTGCTGCTCCATTACCAGAGGTCAGATACTGCACTGATTTCCATTCTCTACTTTGCTTCTCCTCCATCCACGTTTTCTGAGGCATCATACTGTCTTTGGAATTAAGGGACCACTTTTTGGCAAGTCTCCATAACCAAGGAATTGGTGAGAGAATGTTTAAAATTCTGTGTAATTGGGAGCGAGTTAGCATATGATGCACTGGTACACTGCCACCTGGGCATAAATAAATCAACACTTTCCATATATAACTCGCCAAAATGGGATCCTTGTTTATCTCTTTTTTCTATACAGTCATGATGTTATGTGTTTCTCCGAAGACTCCATTTTTGTCATTGTGTTGATACCTCAGTTGCAGCCTTTCAATAGTGTAATAAAATTGATTTACATATATTGGGATTTACAGGAAAATGAAGTTAGTTTTTGAAACATACTAAATCTACTTACAATTAACAGTTGTCAATTTCAGGTACCATTTTGTTAGCTCTAAGGAAAAACTAGACAGATAAAATGTAAAATACCACTCGTAATTGATGAAAGTGACAGGTAATCTCTTTACTTTTGATGCCTCCAACACCAACAGCAACCATAAAATAATTATTGTAAGCATGAAATTACCCCCACACTTGGTTTCCCTTGTGCATGTGGTGCCCTTTCCACCCAAAGACACATACTGACCAATGTTGTCATTTCAAGCAGTAACATTTCTCTCCAGGAAAACACAAGGAATCTGAAACAAGATATTTACAGTTAGGCTTGATTCAAAAAGGAACTAGGGGCAGTAGAACAATGAGAAACCTGCTGCAGCTTTGCTAGTCTATTGAGAACCATGTGCTCTTCTATCAATCATGAGAACGCTTAAACTTCCGATCATGTTGAGAAAAGCAGTTTTACACAACGAAGTCTGAATCCAAATGATTTACAGCACCCGGGCTTGAATGAACGGAAAAGACGGTCAACATAAAAAAAAAATTTCCTTACATGCCTATGGCGACTTTTACTCTTCACTTCACTAACTGACTTATAATAGTTACCTATACTGTCTAGAAAACCGGACGCCTAATACATATTCAAGTTCAGTCAAAGAATCCCCTCACTTACCACACTCCCTTCACTCCAAAGATGACGTAACCCCAGAATTTGCTGAATCTAGGGGAAAATCATCATTTCTTTGTGTGTGCTATCTATTTAAATTCTATCTATTATAGTCGAGAGTATTTGACCATTGAGGATTTCAGTGTTTTGCACAGATTGTGAGGTTGTAGGAAAACTGGTTCTAGGAGGGGCTTGCTCTTCTCCTATTGGCTTCATTGCAGCTCAAATTCTGATACTCTGAAATGGATGCCTGAGTGGTTATGAATGAAGGGCAAGTGCTCGATAGCTATTCCCAACCCCGGGTAAATGCTTACCAGGTCTTCATGCCCTGTGGTCTGTTTGAATTTTAAATGCCCCTTGGGACATGTGGATTCTCACGACATCTTTCAAGACCATGGGCAGTTTTTTCAACTCTGACATCTCTTCTCTTTTAGACATCAGGAATATTGGGCCATTTCTTGGAGCAGAGAATAGAGTAACTTCTTCAAGTTCACGTTCACCCTCCACAGGTTTCTGCTAGTATCAGCCAGGCTCAAAATGTCTCATGACTGTCTTCAGAGCATGGTATTCTGTAAAGAAGTCTCCATGCCAGTATTCTCCATTGTATCAGAACAAGTCTCATCAATGTGTTCGCATCTCCCCTCAATCTGTGCAGCCGACATTTCTGCAGGCTTCTCTTCGTGTCTCCCATAAAGTCAACTTCTATATTACTGAGCAAGTCTGGAAGTTCCTCGGAGCATCACCAGGATGCTGATGACGGCCAGATCTTCCAATGTCTGACTTTTCAGTTCCTAGATACAGACCCGTGGTCTAAGTTCATTGGGTAGCAACATTACCTCGAACTTAAAGAGCTCCCCATACAATACACCTAAGCCAAGCTCCACGGAGTGTGTCAGCCCCTACATGACTCTGATCCACCCACAGAGCTCTGCCGAGTTACCTTGGATAGGGCAGCCACAACAAGCCTCGTGAAACACATCAACATTCCTCCTGGAATCCAACCGGTAACTGCCATCCACAAAGGTTGCAGCATATTTTCACTGTTGGGGGAGGGACTGCATCAGATGAGAGTTTCCTAAGTTAAAAGTGATTCTCTCCATTAACATCCCATGGTCATTTTTTTTCGACCCTCTTTCCTTTAGTTCCGATCTCTATACACAATACAGAGGGAAGTGTGTGCATGTTATGTTTATTTTTCCACACGTCTTTAAGCTTTCTAACAGTTAACAGTTCACAAAGACCCCACTGTAGAAATCTAATGTTTGTGTAATAGCCATTCACCCAGAATACATATCCGTCTGTTGCTTTTATGCTGAAACACCCACACTCACAATACATGGATCCATTTGTTTCATGGGGGCTGAAATTCCTAGAAATGAAGCCCATCCCAATGTACGAATTACTGTCTGTCTTTTTTGCTCTTAGTACAGTTTTGTAGAACTACTTGTATTTGTTAAGGGCGTATGCCATTTTTTCTCCATGTAGGGATGGATATCACATTCATTCTTTCTGTTGGAAGTAGACTCAATGTATATAAAGTAATATGAATCGATTTTATACAAAATAGGCATTTGGGTTTTGTCACGATATGCTCTTATGAATGAACATGTTTCAATCTTTTTGCTCGCATCTGTTTTCTGAATACATGTGTGTTGAGTACTTGCAAGGAGCAATATTGGGTCGGTGCGTGCTGAAAGATACTTGACACTCCTTTGAGTATTTTCTTTTGAATTTTCATGGTTCCTTTGCATATATGTCAGCCAACAGTACTCTTTGGTTTTTGTTTGATATTTTGATTGTTTGCTTGTTGTTTGTTTTGCAAACACATTATTCCATGCATCTCTCCATTTGCATTAAACAGAGAGTCACATAAGAGTATTCTGTTAGTTTAGTGCTGAAATTCACCTATGTTTTCCAGCTTCCCTCTCCCAACTTTAGGGATTTGTTGTCCTGCTTGCCTTCTACTTGTTTACTCTCTACAACTCATGGCTCTTCATGCATTTCCATTGATGTTTTTCTTATTTCCATTTCATGTTGCTACTTTTCTCTTCAGGGTAGAATTCTCAATCTTTGTTTAAGGATAAGTTTGAACTGTTGAATTCTATTCAGTTATGCCAGTCTGTGAAATTGTCTAGATGTGCCGTTATCATAAATGGCGTTCTTGTGGCATAGGCTTCTCTAGAATGCAGCTGTTTCTAATTCAGCTTTTGGTGTATGTCTTGGCACTCCTTCCTGTCCTGCAATATTCGTGTCGAGTTATCAGCTGAAACACTTCCGGAGTTTCTGTTGTGACTACTTTTCTATTCAGAGTAGAATTCTCAATCTTTCTTTTAGGATAAGTATTTAACTGCTGAATTATTTTACACTTTGCCGATCTGTGAAATTGCCAAGCTCTGTCGTTAATTGTAATGGATGACTTGAGACATAGGTTACCGTATAATGCAGCTTTGTCTCATTCATGATTTGGTCTATGTCTTGGAAATGCTTCCTGTACTGTGTTATTTGTGTCTAGATATCAGCTGCAACACCTCTGTGGGTTCAGTAGTCACTGAGTTGCTGTACTCTACGTGCATCAAAAATTACAGAGTTGATCATGGACTTTAATGCTTTGAATGAAAATAAAGCTGCTTGTAAGCCTTTTGGGATTCCAAATTATTTGGATGCTGTTTGCTCCTGGTTTCATATTGGAGATTGTTTGTTGGCTTTCAGCAAGTTTCAGTCTGATTTTTCTGCAAATACCTATGAGGGTTTGATTTTTATATCGAGTTTTTCACTATGGGGCTCTTATTATTTCTAGTCTTTCATGCTTTGCCTTACCCCAGGTTTCAAAAGCAATATTTGCATTGGTTTACACTTGTTTTTCTATGTCATCTTCTGATACAGGGATTTCTTATCCCTTGTGTTCACGGACATTTACGAGTCCCTCTGCATTATCTAGTCTGCTTAGGACTGAAGTTTGCCCTGCTATTATCTCATACATTGAGTATTCTGATTTTATTTGGCTCGTCTCAATGATTCTCTTCCCCATTTCTGGTATTGTGCCTTGTGTTGTTTTGAGAGAGTAGTTTATTTCATTGTTTCTTTCACCTCGGTTTTCAATACATGTTCTGATAATGTTTCATAATCTAGTTGTTTGAAATCTTTTTCTTGGACCTTCAATCTCTTTGAAACAGAAAATGGAACTTCCTGTTTCTTGTACTATACTTCTTTATCTATACTGGTCTAGAATTATCAGGTATCTAATGTAGAATTGTAGGGATTTCTAATGTGAAAATTTTAGTCTCATTGTTGTAGGCAATTCCATGATATTTTTTGAGGACAAATTTTCCTGCACATTGATTCCATGTCATTTTCCTGTGTGTGTTGTCTTGTATATCTCTAGCTTCTGGTGTTGCCTGTGATGTGATGAACGCAACATGCTCTCATCGTTTAGAGCAATCTTATTTTTATTACACTTATGTCCCATTTCTGAAAGTTCAGAGGACACTTCCCCTTGTGGAAAAGGAGCATCTAAACATATTCAGCTATGCAGGCTGTTGTATGTCATTTTGAAGTGTATACAGAAGAGCACATTGACAGTGCGCTTGTCCTTTCTACTTCAATAAGAAAGTTCCAATCTTACCAGTATTTCCCAGAGCTTTTCTGTCCACGGAAAAACCTGTGGAAACATATCTATGTATGTCATGCATCAGGGCCTGCTGCCATTATTGCTCAACCCACCTAGATGTCCTCAGGGTTTTGCAATATCAAGGCCATCCAAAATGTAGCATCTGCATTTGGGAGATAATGGTGAAGGAAATGCTTCATCTTCTCACGTTGCGGACGTAGACAAATGCTCTTTGTTCTCTCATCCTTGTGGCTTGGGACCACGAATGGAAACCCAGCTGTCCTGCATCCTCTGCCTCATACCAAACCCTAATCCCAGTCCAGGCTAGGACTTTAGCTTATCCAAAGGCTTTGAAATTGATTTCAACCCCAAGGCCCCCTGGATTCCTCAGACCAGATGCATGATTTCTCTGATTGAGCCCCCACGTGCTCTATTGGCAAAATGCCAAATTGGTCCCTGGGCCTGCAGATGCAGTGCATGTGGCCATGGGACATTTCGATAAAGTCAACTTTGCACACCGGAGTGGTGCATTCTCTTTGTGGTTCAAGGTCAGTTTTCTCTCTTTTTAGGGCCAACCACAATCCACAGCACACTCCAGATCACTGAGACAATGCATGTTACATCATCCATAGTCCTATACCACATTTTACGCAGCCACTGTTGGTCAAATTCGCCTGCTCGTTTCTTGGCCTCAGAATCAATGGTGGGGAAAATTTGTGCTGATTTATTTTAGTTCTGTCAGCTTAGCATCTGCTGTGGATTCTTCTAACACTCAGCGCATCGCTTTGAATCCCATGTGTCTGGTCCTCTTAAGAGTGTGCGTCCAATTGAAACAGAGTTTCACCTTTGTTGCTCCATTACCAGAGGTCAGGTACTGCACTGATTTCCATTCTCTACTTTGCTCCTCCTCCGTCCACGTTTTCTGAGGCATCATACTGTCTTTGGAACTAAGGGACCAGGCTTCGGCAAGTCTCCTGAACCAAGGGCTTGGTGAGTGGATGTTTAAGTTTCTGTGTAATTGGGAGTGAGTTAGCATACGATGCACTGGTACACTACCACCTGGGCATCAAAAAGTCAACACTTTCCATATTTAACTCGCCAAAATGGATTCTTGTTTATCTCTTTTTGCTATACAGTCATGATTTTAGTGTTTGTCCGAAGACTACTTTTTTGTCATTTTGTTGATACCTCAGTTGCAGCCTTTCAATAATTTAATAAAATTGATTTACATATTATGGGATTTATATGAAAATGAAGTTATTTTTTGAAACATACTAAATCTACTTACAATCCACACTTGTCAAATTCAGGTACCATGTTGTCAGCATTAAGGAAAAAATTGAAACATAAAATGTAAAATACCACTAGAAAAAGATGAAGGGGACAGGTAACCCTTTACATTTGATGCCTCCAACACCAACAGGTACAATGAAATAATTATTGTAACATGAAATTACCCGCAAACTTGGTTTCCCTTGTGCATGTGGTGCCCTTTCCACCCAATGACACATACTGAACAATGTTGTCATTTCAAGCAGTAACATTTCTCTCCAGGAAAACACAAGGAATCAGAAACAAGATATTTATATGTAGGCTTGGTTCAAAAAGAACTAGGGGCTTTAGAGCAATGAGAATCCTGCTGCAGCTTTATTAGTCTATTGAGAACCAGGTGCTTTTCTATCAACCATGAGAACTCTTAAACGTCCGAACATTTGGGTAAAGCTGTTTAACACAACCAAGTCTGCACCCTCATGATATACTGCACCTGGTCTTGAATGAAGGGAAAAGACGGTCCACACTAAAAAAAAAAGTCCTTACATGTCTATGGCGCCTTTTACTCTTCACTTCACTAACTGACTTATAATAGTTACCTAAAGTGTCTAGAAAAGCAGAGGCTTAATATATATTCAAGTTCAGACAAAGAATCCCCTCACTTACCACACTCCCTTCACCCCAAGATGACGTAACAACAGAATTTGCTGAATATAAGAGAAAGCCATCATTTCTTTGTGTGAGTTAACTATTTAATTTCTATCTATTATAGAAGAGAGTATTTGACCATTGAGGATTTCAATGTTGTGAACATAGTGTGAAGTTGTAGGAAATCTGGTTCTAGGAGGGGCTTGCTATTCTCCTATTGGCTTCATTGTTCTGATACTCTGAAATGGATGCCTGACTGGATGGGAGGGAAGGGCAAATGCTTGATAGGTATTCCCAACCCTGGGTAAATATATTCCAGGAATTAATTCCCTGTGGTCTGTGTGATTTTAAAATGCCCCTTGTGACATGTGGATTCTCACGACCTCTTTCAAGACCATGGGCGGTTTTATCAAGTCTGACATCTCTTCTCTTTTAGACGTCAGGAATTTTGGGCCACTTCTTGGAGCAGAGTATTTAGTACCTTCCTCAATTTCACGTTGACCCTGCACAGGTTTCTGCTAGTATCAGCCAGGCTCAACATGTCTTATGAATGTTTTCTGAGCCTGGAATTATGTAAAGAAATATCCATGCCAGTATTCTCCATTGTAGCAGAACAAGTCTCATCAATGTGTACGCATCTCCCCTCAATCTGTGCAGCCAGCTTTTCTGCAAGCTTCCCTTCGTGTCTCCCATAAAGTCGACTTCTACAGTACTGAGGAAGTCTGAAAGTTCCTCGGAGCCTCACCAGTATGCTGATGACGGGCAGATCTTCCAATGTCTGTCTTTTCAGTTCCTAGAATCTGACCCATGATCTAAACTATTTGGGCAGCAACAGTATCTTGAACTTATAGAGCTCCCCATACAATAGACCTTAGCCAAGCTCCTTGGAGGGTGTCAGCCCCTACGTGACTCTGATCCACCCACAGAGCTCTGCCGAGTTACCTTGGATCCAGCAGCCACAACAAGCCTCGTGGAACACACCAACATTCCACCTGGTATCCAAACGGTAACTGCCATCCACAAAGGTTGCAGCATCTTTTCAGTGTTGGGGGAGGGACAGCATCAGATGAGAGTTTCCTAAGTTAAAAGTGATTCTCTCCATTAGCATCCCATGGTCCTTTTTTTCCGACCCTCTTTCCTTTAGTTCAGATGTCTATACACAAAACAGAGGGAAGTGTGTGCATGTTATGTTTATTTTTCCACACGTCTTTAGCCTTTCTAACAGTTAACAGTTCACAAAGACCCCACTATAGGAATCTTACGTTTGTGTAATAGCCATTCCCCCAGAATTCATATCCGTCTGTTGCTTTTCTGCTGAAACACCCACACTCTCAGGACATGGATCCATTTGTTTCATGGGGGCTGAAATTCCTAGAAATGAAGCCCATCCCATTGTATGAATTACAGTCTGTCTTTTTTGCTCTTAGTACAGTTTTGTAGCACTACATGTCTTTGTTATGGGCGTATGCCATTTATTCTCCATGTAGGGATGTATATCACATTCATTCTTTCTGTTGGAAGTAGACTCAATCTATATAAAGGAATATGAATCGATTTTATACAAAATAGGCATTTGGGTTTGGTCACGATGTGCTCTTATGAATGAACATTTTTCAATCTTTTTGCTCGCATCTGTTTTCTGAATACATGTGTGTTGAGTACATACAAGGAGCAATATTGGGTCGGTGCGTGCTGAATGATACTTGACACCCTTTGTGTATTTTCTTTTGAATTTCATGGTTCCTTTGCATATATGTCAGCCAACAGTACTCTTTGGTTTTTGTTTGATATTTTGATTGTTTGCTTGTTGTTTGTTTGGCAAACACATTATTCCATGCATCTCTCCATTTGCATTAAACAGAGAGTCATATAAGATGATTCAGTTAGTATAGTGCTGATAATCTCCTATGTTTTCCTGCTTCCCTCTCCCAACTTTAGGGATTTGTTGTCCTGCTTGCCTTCTACTTGTTTACTCTCTACAACTCATGGCTCTTCATGCATTTCCATTGATGTTTTTCTTATTTCCATTTCATGTTGCTACTTTTCTCTTCAGGGTAGAATTCTCAATCTTTGTTTAAGGATAAGTTTGAACTGTTGAATTCTATTCAGTTATGCCAGTCTGTGAAATTGTCTAGATGTGCCGTTATCATATATGGCGTTCTTGTGGCATAGGCTTCTCTAGAATGCAGCTTTTTCTAATTCAGCTTTTGGTGTATGTCTTGGCACTCCTTCCTGTCCTGCAATATTCGTGTCGAGTTATCAGCTGAAACACTTCCGGAGTTTCTGTTGTGACTACTTTTCTATTCAGAGTAGAATTCTCAATCTTTCTTTTAGGATAAATTTTAACTGCGGAATTATTTTACACTTTGCCGATCTGTGAATTTGCCAAGCTCTGTCGTTAATGGTAATGGCTGTCTTTTGGCATAGGCTACCGTATAATGCAGCTTTGTCTCATTCATGATTTGGTCTATGTCTTGGTACTCCTTCCTGTACTGCAATATTTCTGTCTAGTTATCAGCTGAAACACCTGTGGGGGTTCTGTTGTGACTGAGTTGCTGTACTCTACGTGCATCGAAAATCACAGAGTTGATCATGAAAATTGATGATTTGAATGAAATTATAACTGCTTGTATATCTATTTGGATTCCAAATTATGTGGATGCTGTTTGATCCTGGTTTCGTATAGGAGATTGTTTGTTGGCTTTCAGCAAGTTTCAGTCTGATTTTTCTCCAAATACCTATTCAGAGTTTGATATTTATATCTAGCTTTTCCCTATGGGGCTCTTATGAATCCTAGTCTTTCATGCTTTGTCTTACCCCAGGTTTCAACAGCAATATTTGCATTGGTTTACACTTGCTTTTCTATGCCATCTTCTGATACAGGGATTTCTTTTCCCTTGTGTTCACGGATATTCACAAGTCCCTCTGCATTATCTAGTCTGCTTAGGACTGAATTTTGCCCTGCTATTATCTCATACATTGAGTATTCTGATTTTATTTTTCTCGTCAAATAATTCTCTTCCCCATTTATGGTATTGTGCCTTTTGTGATTCTGAGACACTAGTTTACTTCAGTGTTTCTCTCACCTCGATTTTCAATACATGCTCTGATAATGTTTCATAATCTAGTTGTTGGAAAGCATTTTTTTGGACCTTCAATCTCTTTGAAACAGAAAATTGTACTTCCTGTTTCTTGTACTATACTTCTTTATGCATACTGGTCTAGTACTCTCATGGTATCTAGTGTAGAATTGTAGGGCTTGGTAAAGTGATAATTTTAGTCTCTTAGGTGTAGGCAATTCCATGATATTTCTGTGAGGACAGATTTTCCTGCACATTGATTCCATGTCGTTTTCCTGTGTGTGTTGTCTTGTATATCTCTATCTGCTGGTGTTGCCTTTGATGTGATGAACGCACCATACCCTCATCGTTTAGAACAATCTCATTTTTATTATGCTTATGTCAATTTCTGAAAGTTCAGAGGACCCTTCCCCTTGTGGAAACGGAGCATCTAAATATTTTCAGCTTTGCAGGCTCTTGTAATGTCATTTTGAAGTGTTTACTAAAGAGCACATTGACAGTGCGCTTGTCCTTTCTACTTCCATAAGAATGTTCCAATCTTACCAGTTACTTCCCAGAGCTTCTCTGTCCACAGAAAATCCTGTGGAAACATATCTATGCATGTCATGCATCAGGGCCTGCTGCCATTATTGCTCACCCACCTAGATGTCCTCAGGGTTTTGCAATATCAAGGCCATCCAAAATGTAGCATCTGCATTTGGGAGATAATGGTGAAGGAAATGCTTCATCTTCTCACGTTGCGGACGTAGACAAATGCTCTTTGTTCTCTCATCCTTGTGGCTTGGGACCATGAAGGGAAACCGAGCTGTCCTGCATCCTCTGCCTCATACCAAACCCTAATCCCAGACCAGGCTATGAATGTAGCTGATCCAAAGGCTTTTGAAATTGATTTCAACCCCAAGGCCCCCTGGATTCCTCAGACCAGATGCATGATTTCTCTGATTGAGCCCCCATGTGCTCTATTGGCAAAATGCCAAATTGGTCCCTGGGCCTGCAGATGCAGTGCATGTGGCCATGGGATATTTCAATAAAGTCAACTTTGCACACCTGAGTGGTGCATTCTCTTTGTGGTTCAAGGTCAGTTTTCTCTCTTTTAGGGCCAACCATCAATCCACAGCACACTCCAGATCACTGAGACAATGCATGTGTACATAATCCATAGTCCTATACCATCATTTTACGCAGCCACTGCTTAGCTCAAATTAGGCCTGCTCGTTTCTTGGCCTCAGAATCAATGTGGGGAAAATTTGTGCTGATTTATTTCAGTTCTGTCAGCTTAGCATCTGCTGTGGATTCTTCTAACACTCAGCGCATCGCTTTGAATCCCATGTGTCCTGGTCCTCTTAAGAGTGTGCGTCCAATTGAAACAGAGTTTCACCTTTGCTGCTCCATTACCAGAGGTCAGGTACTGCACTGATTTCCATTCTCTACTTTGCTTCCTCCTCCGTCCACGTATTCTAAGGCATCATACTGTCTTTGGAACTAAGGGACCAGCTCTTGGCAAGTCTCCTGAACCAAGGGCTTGGTGAGTGGATGTTTAAATTCTGTGTAATTGGGAGTGAGTTAGCGTATGATGCACTGGTACACTGCCACCTGGGCATCAAAAAGTCAACACTTTCCATATTTAACTCGCCAAAATGGATTCTTGTTTATCTCTTTTTTCTATACAGTCATGATTTTAGTGTTTGTCCGAAGACTACATTTTTGTCATTTTGTTGATACCTCAGTTGCAGCCTTTCAATAATTTAATAAAATTGATTTACATATTTTGGGATTTATATGAAAATGAAGTTAGTTTTTGAAACATACTAAATCTACTTACAATCCACACTTGTCAAATTCAGGTACCATGTTGTCAGCATTAAGGAAAAATTAGACAGATAAAATGTAAAATACCACTAGAAAATGATGAAGGGGACAGGTAACTCTTTACATTTTGATGCCTCCAACACCAACAGGTACAATGAAATAATTATTGTAAGCATGAAATTACCCGCACACTTGGTTTCCCTTGTGCATGTGGTGCCCTTTCCACCCAATGACACATACTGACCAATGTTGTCATTTCAAGCAGTAACATTTCTCTCCAGGAAAACACAAGGAATCAGAAACAAGATATTTATATGTAGGCTTGGTTCAAAAGGAACTAGGGGCATTAGAGCAATGAGAATCCTGCTGCAGCTTTACTAGTCTATTGAGAACCAGGTGCTCTTCTATCAACCATGAGAACTCTTAAACGTCCGATCATGTTGGGTAAAGCAGTTTAACACAACCAAGTCTGCACCCACATGACATACATGCACCCGGGCATTGAATGAAGGGAAAAGACGGTCCACATAAAAAAAAAATGTCCTTACATGTCTATGGCGACTTTTACTGTTCACTTCACTAACTGACTTATAATAGTTACCTAATACTGTCTAGAAAAGCAGAGGCCTTAATATATATTCAAGTTCAGTCAAAGAATCCCCTCACTTACCACACTCCCTTCACCCCAAAGAATGACGTAACCCAGAATTTGCTGAATATAGGGAGAACGTCATCATTTCTTTGTGTGAGCTTAACTATTAATTTCTATCTATTATAGTCGAGAGTATTTGACCATTGAGGATTTCAGTGTTGTGCACAGAGTGTGAAGTTGTAGGAAAACTGGTTCTAGGAGGGGCTTGCTCTTCTCCTATTGGCTTCATTGCAGCTCAAGTTCTGATCCTCTGAAATGGATGCCTGACTGGATAGGAGGGAAGGGCAAGTGCTTGATAGGTATTCCCAACCCTGGGTAAATGCTTACCAGGACTTCATGCCCTGTGGTCTGTGTGATTTTTAAATGCCCCTTGGGACGTGTGGATTCTCACGACCTCTTTCAAGACCATGGGCAGTTTTATCAACTCTGACATCTCTTCTCTTTTAGACGTCAGGAATATTGGGCCACTTCTTGGAGCAGAGAATTAGTACCTTCTTCAATTTCACGTTGACCCTCCACAGGTTTCTGCTAGTATCACCCAGGCTCAACATGTCTCATGAATGTCTTCTGAGCCTGGAATTATGTAAAGAAAGTATCCATGCCAGTATTCTCCATTGTAGCAGAACAAGTCTCATCAATGTGTTCGCATCTCCCCTCAATCTGTGCAGCCAGCTTTTCTGCAGGCTTCTCTTCGTGTCTCCCATAAAGTCGACTTCTACATTACTGAGGAAGTCTGAAAGTTCCTCGGAGCCTTACCAGTATGCTGATGACGGGCAGATCTTCCAATGTCTGTACTTTTCAGTTCCTAGAATCTGACCCATGATCTAAGGTCATTGGGCAGCAACAGTATCTCGAACTTATAGAGCTCCCCATACAATAGACCTTTGCCAAGCTCCATGGAGGGTGTCAGACCCTACATGTCTCTGATCCACCCACAGAGCTCTGCCGAGTTACCTTGGATCCAGCAGCCACAACAAGCCTCGTGGAACACACCAACATTCCACCTGGTATCCAAACGGTAACTGCCATCCACAAAGGTTGCAGCATCTTTTCAGTGTTGGGGGAGGGACTGCATCAGATGAGAGTTTCCTAAGTTAAAAGTGATTCTCTCCATTAGCATCCCATGGTCCTTTTTTTCCGACCCTCTTTCCTTTAGTTCAGATGTCTATACACAATACAGAGGGAAGTGTGTGCATGTTATGTTTATTTTTCCATAAGTCTTTAACCTTTCTAACAGTTAACAGTTCACAAAGACCCCCCTATAGGAATCTTATGTTTGTGTAATAGCCATTCCCCCAGAATTCATATCCGTCTGTTGCTTTTCTGCTGAAACACCCACACTCTCAGGACATGGATCCATTTGTTTCATGGGGGCTGAAATTCCTAGAAATGAAGCCCATCCCAATGTATGAATTACAGTCTGACTTTTTTGCTCTTAGTACAGTTTTGTAGAACTACTTGTCTTTGTTATGGGCGTATGCCATTTATTCTCCATTTAGGGATGTATATCACATTCATTCTTTCTGTTGGAAGTAGACTCAATCTATATAAAGGAATATGAATCGATTTTATACAAAATAGGCATTTGGGTTTGGTCACGATATGCTCTTATGAATGAACATTTTTCAATCTTTTTGCTCGCATCTGTTTTCTGAATACATGTGTGTTGAATACATACAAGGAGCAATATTGGGTCGGTGCGTGCTGAATGACACTTGACACCCTTTGTGTATTTTCTTTTGAATTTTCATGGTTCCTTTGCATATATGTCAGCCAACAGTACTCTTTGGTTTTTGTTTGATATTTTGATTGTTTGCTTGTTGTTTGTTTGGCAAACACATTATTCCATGCATCTCTCCATTTGCATTAAACAGAGAGTCATATAAGATGATTCAGTTAGTACAGTGCTGATAATCTCCTATGTTTTCCTGCTTCCCTCTCCCAACTTTAGGGATTTGTTGTCCTGCTTGCCTTCTACTTGTTTACTCTCTACAACTCATGGCTCTTCATGCATTTCCATTGATGTTTTTCTTATTTCCATTTCATGTTGCTACTTTTCTCTTCAGGGTAGGATTCTCAATCTTTGTTTAAGGATAAGTTTGAACTGTTGAATTCTATTCAGCTATGCCAGTCTGTGAAATTCTCTAGATGTTCCGTTATCATATATGGCGTTCTTGTGGCATAGGCTTCTCTAGAATGCAGCTTTTTCTAATTCAGCTTTTGGTGTATGTCTTGGCACTCCTTCCTGTCCTGCAATATTCGTGTCGAGTTATCAGCTGAAACACTTCCGGAGTTTCTGTTGTGACTACTTTTCTATTCAGAGTAGAATCCTCAATCTTTCTTTTAGGATAAATTTTAACTGCGGAATTATTTTGCACTTTGCCGATCTGTGAATTTGCCAAGCTCTGTCGTTAATGGTAATGGCTGTCTTTTGGCATAGGCTACCGTATAATGCAGCTTTGTCTCATTCATGATTTGGTCTATGTCTTGGTACTCCTTCCTGTACTGCAATATTTCTGTCTAGTTATCAGCTGAAACACCTGTGGGGGTTCTGTTGTGACTGAGTTGCTGTACTCTACGTGCATCGAAAATCACAGAGTTGATCATGAAAATTGATGATTTGAATGAAAGTATAGCTGCTTGTATATCTATTGGGATTCCACATTATGTGGATGCTGTTTGATCCTGGTTTCGTATAGGAGATTGTTTGTTGGCTTTCAGCAAGTTTCAGTCTGATTTTTCTCCAAATACCTATTCAGAGTTTGATATTTATATCTAGCTTTTCCCTATGGGTCTCTTATGAATCCTAGTCTTTCATGCTTTGCCTTACCCCAGGTTTCAACAGCAATATTTGCATTGTTTTACACTTGCTTTTCTATGCCATCTTCTGATACAGGGATTTCTTTTCCCTTGTGTTCACGGACATTCACAAGTCCCTCTGCATTATCTAGTCTGCTTAGGACTGAATTTGCCCTGCTATTATCTCATACATTGAGTATTCTGATTTTATTTTTCTCGTCAAAATAATTCTCTTCCCCATTTATGGTATTGTGCCTTTTTTGATTCTGAGACACTGTTTTACTTCAGTGTTTCTCTCACCTCGATTTTCAATAAATGCTCTGAAAATGTTTCATAATCTCGTTGTTTGAAAGCATTTTTTTGGACCTTCAATCTCTTTGAAACAGAAAATTGTACTTCCTGTTCCTTTTACTATACTATTTTATGCATACTGGTCTAGTACTCTCTGGTATATAGTGTAGAATTGTAGGGATTGGTAAAGTGATAATTTTAGTCTCTTAGGTGTAGGCAATTCCTTGATATTTCTGTGAGGACAGATTTTCCTGCACATTGATTCCATGTCGTTTTCCTGTGTGAGTTGTCTTGTATATCTCTATCTGCTGGTGTAGCCTTTGATGTGATGAACGCACCATACCCTCATCGTTTAGAACAATCTCATTTTTATTATGCTTATGTCAATTTTCTGAAAGTTCAGAGGACCCTTCCTCTTGTGGAAACGGAGCATCTAAATATTTTCAGCTTTGCAGGCTCTTGAATGTCATTTTGAAGTGTTTACTAAAGAGCACATTGACAGTGCGCTTGTCCTTTCTACTTCCGTAAGAATGTTCCAATCTTACCAGTACTTCCCAGAGCTTCTCTGTCCACAGAAAATCCTGTGGAAACATATCTATGCATGTCATGCATCAGGGCCTGCTGCCTTTATTGCTCAACCCACCTAGATGTCCTCGGGGTTTTGCAATATCAAGGCCATCCAAAATGTAGCATCTGCATTTGGGAGATAATGGTGAAGGAAATGCTTCATCTTCTCACGTTGCGGACGTAGACAAATGCTCTTTGTTCTCTCATCCTTGTGGCTTGGGTCCACGAATGGAAACCCAGCTGTCCTGCATCCTCTGCCTCATACCAAACCCTAATCCCAGTCCAGGCTAGGACTTTAGCTTATCCAAAGGCTTTTGAAATTGATTTCAACCCCAAGGCCCCCTGGATTCCTCAGACCAGATGCATGATTTCTCTGATTGAGCCCCCACGTGCTCTATTGGCAAAATGCCAAATTGGTCCCTGGGCCTGCAGATGCAGTGCATGTGGCCATGGGACATTTCGATAAAGTCAACTTTGCACACCGGAGTGGTGCATTCTCTTTGTGGTTCAAGGTCAGTTTTCTCTCTTTTTAGGGCCAACCACAATCCACAGCACACTCCAGATCACTGAGACAATGCATGTTACATCATCCATAGTCCTATACCACATTTACGCAGCCACTGTTAGTCAAATTCGCCTGCTCGTTTCTTGGCCTCAGAATCAATGGTGGGGAAAATTTGTGCTGATTTATTTTAGTTCTGTCAGCTTAGCATCTGCTGTGGATTCTTCTAACACTCAGCGCATCGCTTTGAATCCCATGTGTCTGGTCCTCTTAAGAGTGTGCGTCCAATTGAAACAGAGTTTCACCTTTGCTGCTCCATTACCAGAGGTCAGGTACTGCACTGATTTCCATTCTCTACTTTGCTTCTCCTCCGTCCACGTATTCTAAGGCATCATACTGTCTTTGGAACTAAGGGAACACGCTTCGGCAAGTCTCCTGAACCAAGGGCTTGGTGAGTGGATGTTTAAAATTTCTGTGTAATTGGGAGTGAGTTAGCATACGATGCACTGGTACACTACCACCTGGGCATCAAAATCAACACTTTCCATATATAACTCGCCAAAATGGATTCTTGTTTATCTCTTTTTTCTATACAGTCATGATTTTAGTGTTTGTCCGAAGACTACTTTTTGTCATTTTGTTGATACCTCAGTTGCAGCCTTTCAATAATTTAATAAATTGATTTACATATTTTGGGATTTATATGAAAATGAAGTTAGTTTTTGAAACATACTAAATCTACTTACAATCCACACTTGTCAATTCAGGTATCATGTTGTCAGCATTAAGGAAAAATATTGAAACATAAAATGTAAAATACCACTAGAAATGATGAAGGGGACAGGTAACTCTTTACTTTTGATGCCTCCAACACCAACAGGTACAATGAAATAATTATTGTAAGCATGAAATTACCCGCACACTTGGTTTCCCTTGTGCATGTGGTGCCCTTTCCACCCAATGACACATACTGACCAATGTTGTCATTTCAAGCAGTAACATTTCTCTCCAGGAAAACACAAGGAATCAGAAACAAGATATTTATATGTAGGCTTGGTTCAAAAAGGAACTAGGGGCTTTAGAGCAATGAGAATCCTGCTGCAGCTTTACTAGTCTATTGAGAACCAGGTGCTCTTCTATCAACCATGAGAACTCTTAAACGTCCGAATATTTGGGTAAAGCTTTTTAACACAACCAAGTCTGTACTCTCATGATATACTGCACCCGGGCTTGAATGAAGGGAAAAACGGTCCACATTAAAAGAAAAGTCCTTACATGTCTATGGCGACTTTTACTCTTCATTTCACTAACTGACTTATAATAGTTACCTAAAGTTTCTAGAAAAGAAGAGGACTAATATATATTCAAGTTCAGTCAAAGAATCCCTCACTTACCACACTCCCTTCACCCCAAGATGACGTAACCCCAGAATTTGTTGAATATAGGAGAACGCCATCATTTCTTTGTGTGAGCTAACTATTTAATTTCTATCTATTATAGAAGAGAGTATTTGACCATTGAGGATTTCAATGTTGTGCACATAGTGAGAAGTTGTAGGAAATCTGGTTCTAGGAGGGGCTTGCTATTCTCCTATTGGCTTCATTTTTCTGATCCTCTGAAATGGAAGCCTGACTGGATGGGAGGGAATGGCAAATGCTTGATAGGTATTCCCAACCCTGGGTAAATGTTTACCAGGACATCATGCCCTGTGGTCTGTGTGATTTTAAATGCCCTTTGGGTCATGTGGATTCTCACGACCTCTTTCAAGGCCCTGGGCGGTTTTATCAAGTCTGACATCTCTTCTTTTTAGACGTCAGGAATTTTGTGCCACATTTTGGAGCAGAGTATTTAGTACCTTCTTCAATTTCACGTTGACCCTCCACAGGTTTCTGCTAGTATCAGCCAGGCTCAACATGTCTTATGAATGTTTTCTGAGCCTGGAATTATGTAAAGAAATATCCATGCCAGTATTCTCCATTGTAGCAGAACAAGTCTCATCAATGTGTTCTCATCTCCCCACAATCAGTGCAGCCAGCTTTTCTGCAGGCTTCTCTTCTTATTTCCCATAAAGTCGACTTCTACAGTACTGAGGAAGTCTGAAAGTTCCTCGGAGCCTCACCAGTATGCTGATGAAGGGCAGATCTTCCAATGTCTGACTTTTCAGTTCCTAGAAACTGACCCGTGATCTAAACTCTTTGGGCAGCTACAGTATCTTGAACTTATAGAGCTCCCCATAAAATAGACCTTAGCCAAGCTCCTTGGAGGGTGTCAGCCCCTACGTGACTCTGATCCACCCATAGAGCTCTGCCGAGTTACCTTGGATCCAGCAGCCACAACAAGCCTCGTGGAACACAACAACATTCCACCTGGTATCCAAACGGTAACTGCCATCCACAAAGGTTGCAGCATCTTTTCAGTGTTGGGGGAGGGACAGCATCAGATGAGAGTTTCCTAAGTTAAAAGTGATTCTCTCCATTAGCATCCCATGGTCCTTTTTTTCCGACCCTCTTTCCTTTAGTTCAGATGTCTATACACAAAACAGAGGGAAGTGTGTGCATGTTATGTTTATTTTTCCACACGTCTTAACCTTTCTAACAGTTAACAGTTCACAAAGACCCCACTATAGGAATCTTACGTTTGTGTAATAGCCATTCCCCCAGAATTCATATCCGTCTGTTGCTTTTCTGCTGAAACACCCACACTCTCAGACATGGATCCATTTGTTTCATGGGGGCTGAAATTCCTAGAAATGAAGCCCATCCAATGTATGAATTACAGTCTGTCTTTTTGTTCTTAGTACAGTTTTGTAGCACTACATGTATTTGTTATGGGCATATGCCATTTATTCTCCATGTAGGGAAGGATATCACATTCATTCTTTCTGTTGGAAGTAGACTCACTCTATATAAAGGAATATGAATCGATTTTATACAAAATAGGCATTTGGGTTTGGTCACGATGTGCTCTTATGAATGAACATTTTTCAATCGTTTTGCTCGCATCTGTTTTCTGAATACATGTGTGTAGAGTACATACAAGGAGCAATATTGGGTCGGTGCGTGCTGATTGATACTTGACAACCTTTGAGTATTTTCTTTTGAATTTTCATGGTTCCTTTGCATATATGTCAGCCAACAGTACTCTTTGGTTTTTGTTTGATATTTTGATTGTTTTCTTGTTGTTTGTTTGGCAAACACATTATTCCATGCATCTCTCCATTTGCATTAAACAGAGAGTCATATAAGATGATTCAGTTAGTACAGTGCTGATAATCTCCTATGTTTTCCTGCTTCCCTCTCCCAACTTTAGGGATTTGTTGTCCTGCTTGCCTTCTACTTGTTTACTCTCTACAACTCATGGCTCTTCATGCATTTCCATTGATGTTTTTCTTATTTCCATTTCATGTTGCTACTTTTCTCTTCAGGGTAGGATTCTCAATCTTTGTTTAAGGATAAGTTTGAACTGTTGAATTCTATTCAGTTATGCCAGTCTGTGAAATTGTCTAGATGTGCCGTTATCATATATGGCGTTCTTGTGGCATAGGCTTCTCTAGAATGCAGCTTTTTCTAATTCAGCTTTTGGTGTATGTCTTGGCACTCCTTCCTGTCCTGCAATATTCGTGTCGAGTTATCAGCTGAAACACTTCCGGAGTTTCTGTTGTGACTACTTTTCTATTCAGAGTAGAATTCCTCAATCTTTCTTTTAGGATAAATTTTAACTGCGGAATTATTTTGCACTTTGCCGATCTGTGAATTTGCCAAGCTCTGTCGTTAATGGTAATGGCTGTCTTTTGGCATAGGCTACCGTATAATGCAGCTTTGTCTCATTCATGATTTGGTCTATGTCTTGGTACTCCTTCCTGTACTGCAATATTTCTGTCTAGTTATCAGCTGAAACACCTGTGGGGGTTCTGTTGTGACTGAGTTGCTGTACTCTACGTGCATCGAAAATCACAGAGTTGATCATGAAAATTGATGATTTGAATGAAAGTATAGCTGCTTGTATATCTATTGGGATTCCACATTATGTGGATGCGGTTTGATCCTGGTTTCTTATAGGAGATTGTTTGTTGGCTTTCAGCAAGTTTCAGTCTGATTTTTCTCCAAATACCTATTCAGAGTTTGATATTTATATCTAGCTTTTCCCTATAGGGCTCTTATGAATCCTAGTCTTTCATGCTTTGCCTTACCCCAGGTTTCAACAGCAATATTTGCATTGCTTTACACTTGCTTTTCTATGCCATCTTCTGATACAGGGATTTCTTTTCCCTTGTGTTCACGGACATTCACAAGTCCCTCTGCATTATCTAGTCTGCTTAGGACTGAATTTGCCCTGCTATTATCTCATACATTGAGTATTCTGATTTTATTTTTCTCATCAAAATAATTCTCTTCCCCATTTATGGTATTGTGCCTTTTTTGATTCTGAGACACTGTTTTACTTCAGTGTTTCTCTCACCTGGATTTTCAATAAATGCTCTGATAATGTTTCATAACCTCTTTTTTTGAAAGCATTTTTTGGACCTTCAATCTCTTTGAAACAGAAAATTGTACTTCCTGTTCCTTGTGCTATAATATTTTATGCATACTGGTCTAGTACACTCTGGTATCTATTGTAGAATTGTAGGGCTTGGTAAAGTGATATTTTAGTCTCTTAGGTGTAGGCAAATCCATGATATTTCTGTGAGGACAGATTTTCCTGCACATTGATTCCGTATCGTTTTCCTGTGTGTGTTGTCTTGTATATCTCTATCTGCTGGTGTTGCCTTTGATGTGATGAACGCCCCATAACTTCATCGTTAAATCAATCTCATTTTTATTATGCTTATGTAAATTTTCTGAAAGTTCAGAGGACCCTTCCCCTTGTGGAAACGGAGCATCTAAATATTTTCAGCTTGGCAGGCTCTTGTATGTCCTTTTGTAGTGTTTACTAAAGAGCACATTGACAGTGCGCTTGTCCTTTCTACTTCCATAAGGATGTTCCAATCATACCAGTACTTCCCAGAGCTTCGCTGTCCACCGAAAAACTTGTGGAAACATATCTATGCATGTCATGCATCAGGGCCTGCTGCCTTTATTGCTCAACCCACCTAGATGTCCTCGGGGTTTTGCAATATCAAGGCCATCCAAAATGTAGCATCTGCATTTGGGAGATAATGGTGAAGGAAATGCTTCATCTTCTCACGTTGCGGACGTAGACTAATGCTCTTTGTTCTCTCATCCTTGTGGCTTGGAACCACGAATGGAAACCCAGCTGTCCTGCATTCTCTGCCTCATACCAAACCCTAATCCCAGTCCAGGCTAGGACTTTAGCTTATCCAAAGGCTTTTGTAATTGATTTCAACCCCAAGGCCCCCTGGATTTCTCAGACCAGATGTATGATTTCTCTGATTGAGGCCCCACGTGCTCTATTGGCAAAATGCCAAATTGGTCCCTGGGCCTGCAGATGCAGTGCATGTGGCCATGGGACATTTCGATAAAATCAACTTTGCACACCGGAGTGGTGAATTCTCTTTGTGGTTCAAGGTCAGTTTACTCTCTTTTTAGGGCCAACCACAATCCACAGCACACTCCAGATCACTGAGACAATGCATGTTACATCATCCATAGTCCTATACCACATTTTACGCAGCCACTGTTGGTCAAATTCGCCTGCTCGTTTCTTGGCCTCAGAATCAATGGTGGGGAAAATTTGTGCTGATTTATTTTAGGCCTGTCAGCTTAGCATCTGCTGTGGATTCTTCTAACACTCAGCGCATCGCTTTGAATCCCATGTGTCTGGTCCTCTTAAGAGTGTGCGTCCAATTGAAACAGAGTTTCACCTTTGCTGCTCCATTACCAGAGGTCAGGTACTGCACTGATTCCCATTCTCTACTTTGCTCCTCCTCCGTCCACGTTTTCTGAGGCATCATACTGTCTTTGGAACTAAGGGACCAGGCTTCGGCAAGTCTCGTGAACCAAGGGCTTGGTGAGTGGATGTTTAAATTTCTGTGTAATTGGGAGTGAGTTAGCATACGATGCACTGGTACACTACCACCTGGGCATCAAAAAGTCAACACTTTCCATATTTAACTCGCCAAAATGGATTCTTGTTTATCTCTTTTTTCTATACAGTCATGATTTTAGTGTTTGTCCGAAGACTAACTTTTTGTCATTTTGTTGATACCTCAGTTGCAGCCTTTCAATAATTTAATAAAATTGATTTACATATTTTGGGATTTATATGAAAATGAAGTTAGTTTTTGAAACATACTAAATCTACTTACAATCCACACTTGTCAAATTCAGGTACCATGTTGTCAGCATTAAGGAAAAAATTGAAACATAAATTGTAAAACACCACTAGAAAATGATGAAGGGGACAGGTAACTCTTTACTTTTGATGCCTCCAACACCAACAGGTACAATGAAATAATTATTGTAAGCATGAAATTACCCGCACACATTGGTTTCCCTTGTGCATGTGGTGCCCTTTCCACACAATGACACATACTGACCAATGTTGTCATTTCAAGCAGTAACATTTCTCTCCAGGAAAACACAAGGAATCAGAAACAAGATATTTATATGTAGGCTTGGTTCAAAAAGGAACTAGGGGCTTTAGAGCAATGAGAATCCTGCTGCAGCTTTACTAGTCTATTGAGAACCAGGTGCTCTTCTATCAACCATGAGAACTCTTAAACGTCCGAATATTTGGGTAAAGCTCTTTAAACACAACCAAGTCTGCACCCGACATGATATATGGCACCCGAGGCTTGAATGAAGGGAAAAGACGGTCCACAGTAAAAAAAAAGTCCTTACATGTCTATGGAGATTTTTAATCTTCACTTCAATAACTGACTTATAGTTACCTAAAGTGTTCTAGAAAAGAGAGCCTAATATATATTCAAGTCAAGTTCAGTCAAAGAATCCCCTCACTTACCACACATCCCTTCACCCCAAAGATGACGTAACCCCAGAATTTGCTGATATAGGAGAACGCCATCATTTCTTTGTGTGAGCTAACTATTTAATTTCTATCTACTATAGTAGAGAGTATTTGAACTTTGAGGATTTCAATGTTGTGCACATAGTGTGAAGTTGTAGGAAATCTGGTTCTAGGAGGGGCTTGCTCTTCTCTTATTGGCTTCATTGCAGCTCAAGTCCTGATCCTCTGAAATGGAAGGCTGACTGGATGGGAGGGAAGGGCATATGCTTGATAGGTATTCCAACCCTGGGTAAATGTTTACCAGGACTTCATGCCCTGTGGTCTGTGTGATTTTTAATTGCCCCTTGGGACATGTGGATTCTCACGACCTCTTTCAAGACCATGGGCGGTTTTATCAAGTCTGACATCTCTTCTCTTTTAGACGTCAGGAATTTTGGGCCACTACTTGGAGCAGAGAATTTAGTACCTTCTTCAATTTCACGCTGACCCTCCACAGGTTTCTGCTAGTATCAGCCAGGCTCAACATGTCTTATGAATGTTTTCTGAGCCTGGAATTATGTAAAGAAATATCCATGCCAGTATTCTAAATTGTAGCAGAACAAGTCTCATCAATGTGTACGCATCTCACCTCAATATGTGCAGCCAGCTTTTCTTCAGGCTTCTCTTCGTGTCTCCCATTAAGTCGACTTCTACAGTACTGAGGATGTCTGAAAGTTCCTCGGAGCCTCACCAGTATGCTGATGACGGGCAGATCTTCCACTGTCTGTCTTATCAGTTCCTAGAAACTGACCCATGATATAAACTCTTTGGGTAGCAACATTATCTCGAAATTATTGAGCTCCCCATACAATAGACCTTAGCCAAGCTCCTTGGAGGGTGTCAGCCCCTACGTGATTCTGATCCACCCATAGAGCTCTGCCATGTTACCCTTGGATCCAGCAGCCACAACAAGCCTCGTGGAACACCCAACCATTCCACCTGGTATCCAAACGGTAACTGCCATCCACAAAGTTGCGCAGCTCTTTTCATTGTTGGGGAGGGACAGCATTCAGATGAGAGTTTCCTAAGTTAAAAGTGATTCTCTCCATTAGCATCCCATGGTCCTTTTTTTCCGACCTCTTTCCTTTAGTTAAGATGTCTATACACAAAACAGAGGAAGTGTGTGCATGTTATGTTTATTTTTCCACACGTCTTTAACCTTTCTAACAGTTAACAGGTTCACAAAGACCCCACTATAGGAATCTTACGTTTCTGTAATAGCCATTCCCCCAGAATTCATATCCGTCTCCGTTGCTTTCTGCTGAAACACCCACACTCTCGGACATGGATCCATTTTTTTTCATGGGGGGCTGAAATTCCTAGAATGAAGCCCATCCCATTGTTATGAATTACAGTCTGTCTTTTTTGCTCTTAGTACAGTTTTTGCAGCACGACATATTGTTATGGGGCGTATGCCATTTATTCTCCATGTAGGGATGGATATCATTCATTCTTTCTGTTGGAAGTAGACTCAATCTATATAAAGGAATATGATCGATTTATACTAAATAGCATTTGGGTTTGTCACGATGTGCTCTTATGATGAACATTTTTCAATCTTTTTGCTCGCATCTGTTTTCTGAATACCATGTGTGTTGAGTACATACAAGGAGCATATGGGTCGGTGCGTGCTGATGATACTTGACACCCTTTGAGTATTTTCTTTTGAATTTTCATGGTTCTTTTGCATATTGTCAGCCAACAGTACTCTTTGTTTTTGTTTGATATTTTGATTGTTTGCTTGTTGTTTGTTTGCAAACACATTATTCCATGCATCTCTCCATTGGCAATTAAACAGAGAGTCATATAAGAATGATTCAGTTAGTATAGTGCTGATAATCTCCTATGTTTTCCTGCTTCCTCTCCCAACCTTAGGGATTTGTTGTCCTGCTTGCCTTCTACTTGTTTACTGTCTACAATCATGGCTCTTCATGCATTTCCATTGATGTTTTTCTTATTTCCATTTCATGTTGCTACTTTTCTCTTCAGGGATAGGATTCTCAATCTTTGTTTAAGGATAAGTTTGAACGGTTGAATTCTATCAGTTTATGCCAGCTCTGTGAATTGTCTAGATGTGCCTGTTATCATTATATGGCGTTCTTGTGGCATAGTCTTCTCTAGAATGCAGCTTTTTCTAATCAGCTTTTGGTGTATGTCTTGGCACTCCTTCCTGTCCTGCAATATTCGTGTCGAGTTATCAGCTGAAACACTTCCGGAGTTTCTGTTGTGACTACTTTTCTATTCAGAGTAGAATTCTCAATCTGTTCTTTTAGGATAAATTTTAACTGCGGAATTATTTTACACTTTGCCGATCTGTGATTTTGCCAAGCTCTTCGTTAATGGTAATGGCTGTCTTTGGATAGGCTACCGTATAATGCAGCTTTGTCTCATTCATGATTGGTCTATTCTTGGTACTTCCTTCCTGTACTGCAATATTTCTGTCTAGTTATCAGCTGAAACACCTGTGGGGGTTCTGTTGTGACTGAGTTGCTGTAACTCCTACGTGCATCGAAAATCACAGAGTTGATCATGAAAATTGATGATTTTGAATGAAAGTATAGCTGCTTGTATATCTCTATTGGGATTCCACATTATGTGGATGCGGTTTGATCCTGGTTTCGTATAGGAGATTGTTTGTTGGCTTTCAGCAAGTTTCAGTCTGATTTTTCTCCAAATACCTATTCAGAGTTTGATATTTATATCTAGCTTTCCTATGGGGCTCTTATGAATCCTAGTCTTTCATGCTTTGCCTTACCTACCCCCAGGTTTCAACAAGATTGCATTGCTTTACACTTGCTTTTCTATGCCATCTTCTGATCAGGGATTTCTTTTTCCTTGTGTTCACGGACATTCACAAGTCCCTCTGCATTATCTAGTCTGCTTAGGACTGAATTTGCCCTGCTATTATCTCATACATTGAGTATTCTGATTTTATTTTTTCTCTCAAATAATTCTCTTCCTCATTTATGGTATTGTGCCTTTTGTGATTCTGAGACCTGTTTTACTTCAGTGTTTCTCTCACCTCGATTTTCATAATGCTCTGATAATGTTTCATAATCTCGTTGTTTGAAAGCACTTTTTTTGGACCTTCAATCTCTTTGAAACAGAAAATTGTACTTCCTGTTCCTTGTACTATACTTTTTATGCATACTGGTCTAGTACTCTCTGGTATCTAGTGTAGAATTGTAGGGTTTGGTAAAGTGATCAATTTTAGTCTCTTAGGTGTAGGCAATTCCATGATATTTCTGTGAGGACATATTTTCCTGCACATTGATTCCATGTCGTTTTCCTGTGTGGTGTTGTCTTGTATATCTCTATCTGCTTGTGTTGCCTTGATGTGATGAACGCACCATACTCATCGTTTAGAACAATCTCA
>NC_045731.1:2259434-2317719 GCF_009834535.1 Camelus ferus | reverse complement strand
ATGGAGTGGAGTTTGGCAACTGAAAAGAAACTTTTTGTTCCAAACAAGTTATGTGAAGGACGGCTTTCCACACACCGTATCTCTCAGAACAGAGCATTGGAGAGCTTTCGTTCATCTAGCACCAAGGGAACGGGATTGCAGGAGAAACTTTTACTCTGGTTTCTCAGTCTTTTCCTAGTGCCGTTTGAAGTTAGTGCAGTTTTCACTGTAAAACCGAGTTGGAGCTTAGTACCTCCCCATATATATGTATGGAGTGGAGTTTGCAACTGAAAAGGAACTTTGTGTTCCCAACAAGCTAGGTGAAGTACGGCTTTCACACAACACTTATCTCTGAGAACTGAACATGTGTAGAGACGTTCATTCATGTAGCACCAAGGGACCGGGTTGCAAGGTCAAACTTTTTCTGTGGTTTCTCAGTATGATTCCTAGTGCCGGTTTGAATTTCCTGCAGTTTTCACTGTAAAACCTAGTTGGAGCTAGTCCTTTCCCTATTATGTATGAAGTGGAGTTTGCAACTGAAAAGAAACTTTGTGTTCCAACAATCAAGTTGAAGTATGGCTTTCACACACACTTATCTCTCAGAATGAGCATGTGGAGAGATTTCGTTCACCTAGCACCACGGAACGGTTTGCAGGGTAATTTACTCTGGTTTCACAGTCTGTTTCCTAGTGCTGGTTGAAGTTCCTGCAGTTTTTCTGTAAACTGAGTTGGAGGCTAGTACCTCCCCATATATATGTATGGAGTGGAGTTTGCAACTGAAAAGAAACTGTGGTTCCAAACAATCTAGGTGAGTACATCTTCACACACACATATCTTTCAAGAAATGAGCATGTGGAGAGACTTTCGTTCATCTAGCACCAAGGGAACGGGTTTGAGGTGAAACTTTTACTCTGGTTTCTCAGTCTTTTTCCAAGTTCCGGTTTGAATTTCCTGCAGTTTTCACTGTATAAACGAGTTGGAGCGAGTACTACCCCATATATATGTATGGAGTGGAGTTTGCCACTGAAAATAAACAATTTGTTCCCAACAAGCGAGTTGAAGGACGGCATTCACACACACATATCTCTCAGAACTGAGCATTTGGAGAGAGGTTCGTTCATCTAGCACGAAGGGAACGGGTTGCAGGAGAAAGTTTTACTCTGGTTTCTCAGTTTGTTTCCTAATGCCGGTTTGAAGTTCCTGCAGTTTTCTCAGTAAAACCGAGTTGGAGCTTGTATCTCCCCATATATATGTATGGAGTGGAGTTTGCAACTGAAAAGAATCTTTGTGTTCCCAACAAGCTAGGTGAAGGACGGCTTTCACACACACTTATGTCTCAGAAACTGAAGCATGTGGAGAGACGTTCGTTCATCTAGCACCAAGGGAACGGGTTGCAGGAGAAACTTTACTCTGGTTTCTCAGTCTGTTTCCTAGTGCCGGTTTGAAGTTCCTGCAGTTTTCACTGTAAACCTGAGTTGGAGCTAGTACCTCCCCATATATATGTATGGAGTGAGTTTGCAACTGAAAAGAAACTTTGTGTTCCCAACAAGCTAGGTGAAGGACGGCTTTCACACACACTTATATCTCAGAAACTGGCATGTGGAGAGACGTTCGTTCATCTAGCACAAGGGAACGGGTTGCAGGAGAAACTTTTACTCTGGTTTCTCAGTCTGTTTCCTAGTGCCGGTTTGAAGTTCCTGCAGTTTTCACTGTAAAACCGAGTTGGAGCTAGTACCTCCCCATATATATGTATGGAGTGGAGTTTGCAACTGAAAGAAACATTTTGTTCCCAACAAGCGAGTTGAAGGACGGCATTCACACACACATATCTCTCAGAACTGAGCATTTGGAGAGAGGTTCGTTCATCTAGCACGAAGGGAACGGGTTGCAGGAGAAAGTTTTACTCTGGTTTCTCAGTTTGTTTCCTAATGCCGGTTTGAAGTTCCTGCAGTTTTCTCAGTAAAACCGAGTTGGAGCTTGTATCTCCCCATATATATGTATGGGGTGGAGTTTGCAACTGAAAAGAATCTTTGTGTTCCCAACAAGCTAGGTGAAGGACGGCTTTCACACACACTTATCTCTCAGAACTAAGCATGTGGAGAGACGTTCGTTCATATAGCCCAAGGGAACGGGTGGCAGGGGAAACTTTTACTCTGGTTTCTCAGTCTGTTTCCTAGTGCCGGTTTGAATTTTCTGCAGTTTTCACTGTAAACCCGAGTTGGAGCTAGTACCTCCCCATATATATTTATGGAGTGGTGTTTGCAACTGAAAAGTAAACTTTGTGTTCCCAACAAGCTAGGTGAAGGACGGCTTTCACACTCACTTATCTCTCAGAACTGAGCATGTGGAGAGACGTTCGTTCATCTAGCACCAAGGGAACGGGTTGCAGGAGAAACATTTTACTCTGGTATTCTCAGTCTGTTTCCTAGTGCCGGTTTGAAGTTCCTGCAGTTTTCACTGTAAAACCGAGTTGGAGCTAGTACCTCCCCATATATATATATGGAGTGGAGTTTGCAACTGAAAAGAAACTTTGTGTTCCCAACAAGCTAGGTGAAGGACGGCTTTCACACACACTTATCTCTCAGAACTGAGCATGTGGAGAGGACGTTCGTTCATCTAGCACCAAGGGAACGGGATTGCAGGGAAACTTTTACTCTGGTTTCTCAGTCTGTTTCTTGTTGCCGGTTTGAAGTTCCTGCAGTTTTCACTGTAAAACCGAGTTGGAGCTAGTACCTCCCCATATATATGTATGGATTGGAGTTTGCAACTGAAAAGAAACTTTGTGTTCCCAACAAGCTAGGTGAAGTACGGCTTTCACACACACTTATCTCTCAGAACTGAGCATGTGGAGAGACGTTCGTTCATCTAGCACCAAGGGAACGGGTGCAGGGAAACTTTTACTCTGGTTTCTCAGTCTGTTTCCTAGTGCCGGTTTGAAGTTCCTGCAGTTTTCACTGTAAAACTGAGTTGGAGCTAGTACCTCCCCATATATATGTATGGAGTGGAGTTTGCAACTGAAAAGAAACTTTGTGTTCCCAACAAGCTAGTTGAAGTACGGCTTTCACACACACTTATCTCTCAGAACTGAGCATGTGGAGAGACGTTCGTTCATCTAGCACCAAGGGAACGGGATGCAGGAGAAACTTTTACTCTGGTTTCTCAGTCTGTTTCCTAGTGCCGGTTTGAATTTCCTGCAGTTTTCACTGTAAAACCGAGTTGGAGCTAGTACCTCCCCATATATATGTATGGAGTGGAGTTTGCAACTGAAAAGAAACTTTGTGTTCCCAACAAGCTAGGTGAAGGACGGCTTTCACACACACTTATCTCTCAGAACTGAGCATGTGGAGAGACGTTCGTTCATCTAGCACAAAGGGAACGGGTTGCAGGAGAAACTTTTACTCTGGTTTCTCAGTCTGTTTCCTAGTGCCGGTTTGAATTTCCTGCAGTTTTCACTGTAAAACCGAGTTGGAGCTATGTACCTCCCCATATATATGTATGGAGTGGATTTTGCAACTGAAAATAAACATTTGTGTTCCCAACAAGCTAGGTGAAGGACGGCTTTCACACACACTTATCTCTCAGAACTGAGCATGTGGAGAGACGTTCGTTCATCTAGCACCAAAGGGAACGGGTTGCAGGGAAAACTTTTACTCTGGTTTCTCAGTCTGTTTCCTAGTAGCCGTTTGAAGTTCCTGCAGTTTTCACTGTAAAACCGAGTTGGAGCTAGTACCTCCCCATATATATTATGGAATGGAGTTTGCAACTGAAAAGATCTTTGTGTTCCCAACAAGCTAGGTGAAGGACGGCTTTCACACACACTTATCTCTCAGAACTGAGCATGTGGAGAGACGTTCGTTCATCTAGCACCAAGGGAACGGGTTGCAGGAGAACTTTTACTCTGGTTCTCAGTCTGTTTCCTAGTGCCGGTTTGAAGTTCCTGCAGTTTTTCACTGTAAAACAGAGTTGGAGCTAGTACCTCCCCATATATATGTATGGAGTGGAGTTTGCAACTGAAAAGAAACTTTGTGTTCCCAACAAGCTAGGTGAAGTACGGCTTTCACACACACTTATCTCTCAGAACTGAGCATGTGGAGAGACGTTCGTTCATCTAGCAACAAGGGAACGGGTTGCAGGAGAAACTTTTACTCTGGTTTCTCAGTCTGTTTCCTAGTGCCGTTTGAAGTTCCTGCAGTTTCACTGTAAAACCTGAGTTGGAGCTAGTACCTCCCCATATATATGTATGGAGTGGAGTTTGCAACTGAAAAGAACTTTGTGTTCCCAACAAGCTAGGTGAAGGACGGCTTTCACACACACTTATCTCTCAGAACTGAGCATGTGGAGAGACTTTCGTTCATCTAGCACCAAGGGAACGGGATGCAGGAGAAACTTTTACTCTGGTTTCTCAGTCTGTTTCCTAGTGCCGGTTTGAAATTCCTGCAGTTTTCACTGTAAAACCGAGTTGGAGCTAGTACCTCTCCCTATATATGTATGGAGTGGATTTTGCAACTGAAAATAAACATTTTGTTCCCAACAAGCTAGGTGAAGTTCGGCTTTCACACACACATATCTCTCAGAACAGACCATGTGGAGAGACGTTTGTTCATCTAGCACCAAGGGAACGGGTTGCAGTAGAAACTTTTACTCTGGTTTCTCAGTCTCTTTCCTAGTGCCGGTTTGATGTTCCTGCCATTTTCACTGTAAAACCGAGTTGGAGCTTGTACTTCCCCATATATATGTATGGAGTATAGTTTGCAACTGAAAAGTAAATTTGTGTTCCCAACAAGTTATGTGAAGGTCGGCTTTCACACACACTTATCTCTCAGTAAAGACCATGTGGAGAGACTTTCGTTCATCTAGCACCAAGGGAACGGTTTGCAGGAGAAACTTTTACTCTGGTTTCTCAGTCTGTTTCCTAGTGCCGGTTTGAAGTTCATACATTTTTCTATGTAAAACCGAGTTGGAGCTTAGTACCTCTCATATATATTTATGGAGTGGAGTTTGCTACTGAAAAGAAACTTTGTGTTCCCAACATTCTAGGTGAAGGACGGCTTTCACACACACTATCTCTCAGAACTGAGCATGTGGGAGACGTTCCTTCATCTAGCACCAAGGGAACGGGTAGCAGGGAAACTTTTACTCTGGTTTCTCAGTACTGATTCCTAGAGCCGATTTGAATTTCCTGCAGTTTTCACTGTAAACCGAGTTGGAGCTATAACTTCCCCATATATATTATGGAGTGCAGTTTGCAACATGAAAAGTAAATTTGTGTTCCCAACAAGCTAGGTGAAGGACGGCTTTCACAAACACTTATCTCTCAGACTGAGCATGTGGAGAGACTTTCGTTCATCTAGCACCAAGGGAACGGGATGCAGGAGAAACTTTTACTCTGGTTTCTCAGTCTGTTTCCTAGTGCCGGTTTGAAGTTCCTGCAGTTTTCACTGTAAAACCGAGTTGGAGCTAGTACCTCTCCCATATATATGTATGGAGTGGAGTTTGCAACTGAAAAGAAACATTTGTGTTCCCAACAAGCTAGGTGAAGGACGGCTTTCACACACACTTATCTCTCAGAACTAGAGCATGTGGAGAGACGTTCGTTCATCTAGCACCAAGGGAACGGGTTGCAGGAGAAACTTTACTCTGGTTTCTCAGTCTCTTTCCTAGTGCCGGTTTGAAGTTCCTGCCAGTTTTCACTGTAAAACCGAGTTGGAGCTTAGTACCTCCCCATATATATGTATGGAGTGGAGTTTGCAACTGAAAAGAAACTTTGTGTTCCCAACAAGCTAGGTGAAGGACGGCTTTCACACACACTTATCTCTCAGAACTGATCATGTGGAGAGACGTTCGTTCATCTAGCACCAAGGGAACGGGTTGCAGGAGAAACTTTTACTCTGGTTTCTCAGTCTGTTTCCTAGTGCCGGTTTGAAGTTCCTGCAGTTTTCACTGTAAAACCGAGTTGGAGCTAGTACCTCCCCATATATATGTATGGAGTGGAATTTGCAACTGAAAAGAAACTTTGTGTTCCCAACAATCTAGGTGAAGGACGGCTTTCACACACACATATCTCTCAGAACTGAGCATGTGGAGAGACGTTCGTTCATCTAGCACCAAGGGAACGGGATTGCAGGAGAAACGTTTTACTCTGGTTTCTCAGTCTGTTTCCTAGATGCCGGTTTGAAGTTCCTGCAGTTTTCACTGTAAAACCGAGTTGGAGCTTAGTACTCTCCCCATATATATGTATGGAGTGGAGTTTGCAACTGAAAGTAATCTTGTGTTCCCAACAAGCTAGGTGAAGGACGGCTTTCACACACACTTATCTCTCAGAACTAAGCATGTGGAGAGACGTTCGTTCATATAGCTCCAAGGGAACGGGTGGCAGGAGAAACTTTTACTCTGGTTTCTCAGTCTGTTTCCTAGTGCCGGTTTGAGTTTTCTGCAGTTTTCACTGTAAACCCGAGTTGGAGCTAGTACCTCCCCATATATATTTATGGAGTGGTGTTTGCCACTGAAAAGTAACTTTGTGTTCCCAACAAGCTAGGTGAAGGACGGCTTTCACACTCACTTATCTCTCAGAACTGCGCATGTGGAGAGACGTTCGTTCATCTAGCACCAAGGGAACTTGTTGCAGGAGAAACTTTTACTCTGGTATCTCAGTCTGTTTCCTAGTGCCGGTTTGAAGTTCCTGCAGTTTTCACTGTAAAACCGAATTGGAGCTAGTACCTCCCGATATATATATATGGATTTTAGTTTGCAACTGAAAAGAAACTTTGTGTTCCCAACAAGCTAGGTGAAGGACGGCTTTCACACACACTTATCTCTCAGAACTGAGCATGTGGAGAGGCGTTCGTTCATCTAGCACAAAGGGAACGGGATGCAGGGAAACTTTTACACTGGTTTCTCAGTCTGTTTCCTAGTGCCGTTTTGAAGTTCCTGCAGTTTTCACTGTAAAACCGAGTTGGAGCTAGTACCTTCCCATATATACGTATGGATTGGAGTTTGCAACTGAAAAGAATCTTTGTGTTCCCAACAAGCTAGGTGAAGGACGGCTTTCACACACACTTATCTCTCAGAACTGAGCATGTGGAGAGACGTTCGTTCATCTAGCACCAAGGGAACGGGATGCAGGGAAACTTTTACTCTGGTTTCTCAGTCTGTTTCCTAGTGCCGTTTGAAGTTCCTGCAGTTTTCACTGTAAAACTGAGTTGGAGCTAGTACCTCCCCATATAAATGTATGGAGTGTTGTTTGCAACTGAAAAGAAACTTTGTGTTCGCAACATTCTAGTTGAAGTACGGCTTTCACTCACACTTATCTCTCAGAACTGAGCATGTGGAGAGACGTTCGTTCATCTAGCACCAAGGGAACGGGATGAAGGGAAACTTTTACTCTGGTTTCTCAGTCTGTTTCCTAGTGCCGATTTGAATTTATTGAAGTTTTCACTGTAAACCGTGTTGGAGCTAGTACCTCAACATATATATGTATGGAGTGGAGTTTGCCACTAAAAAGAAACTTTGTGTTCCCAACAAGGTAGGTGAAGGACGGATTTCACACACACTTATCTCTCAGAACTGAGCATGTGGAGAGGCGTTCGTTCACCTAGCATCAAGGGAACGGGTTGCAGGAGAAACTTTTACTCTAGTTTCTCAGTATGTTTCCTAGTGCCGGTATGAACTTCCTGCAGTTTTCACTGTTAAACTGAGTTGGAGCTTGTACCTCCCCATATATATGTATGGAGTGGTGATTGCAACTGAAAATAAACATTTTGTTCCCAAAAATCTAGGTGAAGTACGGCTTTCACACACATTTATTTCTCAGAACTGAGCATGTGGAGAGACGTTCGTTCTTCTAGCACCAAGGGAACGGGATGCAGGGAAACTTTTACTCTGGTTTCTCAGTCTGTTTCGTAGAGCCGATTTGAAGTTATTGCAATTTTCACTGTAAAACCGAGTTGGAGCTAGTACCTCCACATATATTTATATGGAATGGAGTTTGCAACAGAAAAGGAACTTTGTGTTCCCAACAAGCTATTTGAAGGACGGCTTTCACACACACTTATCTCTCAGAACTGAGCATGTGGAGAGACGTTCGTTCATCTAGCACCAAGGGAACGGGATGCAGGAAGAACTTTTTCTCTAGTTTCTCTGTCTGTTTCCTAGTGCCGGTTTGAAATTCCTGAATTTTTCACTGTAAAAAAGATTTGGAGCTTGTATCTATCCCTATATAAATATGGAGTGGATTTTGCGACTGAAAATAAACAATTTGTTCCCAACAAGCTAGGTGAAGTTCGGCTTTCACACACATATATCTCTCAGAACAGACCATGTGGAGAGACGTTCGTTCATCTTGCACCAAGGGAACGGGAAGCAGGAAAACTTTTACTCTGGTTTCTCAGTCTTAATCTTAGAGCTGATTTGAAGTTATTGCAGTTTTCACTGTAAAACTGAGTTGGAGCTATAACTTCGCCATATATATTTATGGAGTGCAGTTTGCAACAGAAAAGTAAATTTGTGTTCCCAACAAGCTAGGTGAAGGACGGCTTTCACACACACTTATCTCTCAGATCTGAGCATGTGGAGAGACTTTCGTTCATCTAGCACCAAGGGAACGGATTGCAGGAGAAACTTTTACTCTGGTTTCTCAGTCTGTTTCCTAGTGCCGGTTTGAAATTCCTGCAGTTTTCACTGTAAAACCGAGTTGGAGCTAGTACCTCTCCCTATATATGTATAGAGTGGAATTTGCAACTGAAAATAAACATTTGTGTTCCCAACAAGCTAGGTGAAGTACGGCTTTCACACACACATATCTCTCAGAACTGAGCATGTGGAGAGACGTTTGTTCATCTAGCACCAAGGGAACGGGTTGCAGTAGAAACTTTTACTCTGGTTTCTCAGTCTCTTTCCTAGTGCCGGTTTTGATGTTCCTGCCATTTTCACTGTAAAACCGAGTTGGAGCTTGTACTTCCCCATATATATGTATGGAGTATAGTTTGCAACTGAAAAGTAAATTTGTGTTCCCAACAAGTTATGTGAAGGTCGGCTTTCACACACACTTATCTCTCAGTAAAGACCATGTGGAGAGACTTTCGTTCATCTAGCACCAAGGGAACGGTTTGCAGGAGAAACTTTTACTCTGGTTTCTCAGTCTGTTTCCTAGTGCCGGTTTGTAGTTCATACATTTTTCTATGTAAAACCGAGTTGGAGCTTGTACCTCTTCATATATATTTATGGAGTGGAGTTTGCTACTGAAAAGAAACTTTGTGTTCCCAACATTCTAGGTGAAGGACGGCTTTCACACACACTCATCTCTCAGAACTGAGCATGTGGTGAGACGTTCCTTCATCTAGAACCAAGGGAACGGGAAGCAGGGAAACTTTTACTCTGGTTTCTCAGACTGATTCTTAGAGACGATTTGAAGTTATTGCAGTTTTCACTGTAAAACCGAGTTGGAGCTATAACTTCCCCATATATATTTATGGAGTGCAGTTTGCAACAGAAAAGTAAATTTGTGTTCCCAACAAGCTAGGTGAAGGACGGCTTTCACAAACACTTATCTCTCAGATCTGAGCATGTGGAGAGACTTTCGTTCATCTAGCACCAAGGGAACGGGATGCAGGAGAAACTTTTACTCTGGTTTCTCAGTCTGTTTCCTAGTGCCGGTTTGAAATTCCTGCAGTTTTCACTGTAAAACCGAGTTGGAGCTAGTACCTCTCCCTATATATGTATAGAGTGGAATTTGCAACTGAAAATAAACATTTTGTTCCCAACAAGCTAGGTGAAGTTCGGCTTTCACACACACATATCTCTCAGAACAGACCATGTGGAGAGACGTTTGTTCATCTAGCACCAAGGGAACGGGTTGCAGTAGAAACTTTTACTCTGGTTTCTCAGTCTCTTTCCTAGTGCCGGTTTGATGTTCCTGCCATTTTCACTGTAAAACCGAGTTGGAGCTTGTACTTCCCCATATATATGTATGGAGTATAGTTTGCAACTGAAAAGTAAATTTGTGTTCCCAACAAGTTATGTGAAGGTCGGCTTTCACACACACTTATCTCTCAGTAAAGACCATGTGGAGAGACTTTCGTTCATCTAGCACCAAGGGAACGGTTTGCAGGAGAAACTTTTACTCTGGTTTCTCAGTCTGTTTCCTAGTGCCGGTTTGTAGTTCCTACATTTTTCTATGTAAAACCGAGTTGGAGCTTGTACCTCCCCATATATATTTATGGAGTGGAGTTTGCTACTGAAAAGAAACTTTGTGTTCCCAACATTCTAGGTGAAGGACGGCTTTCACACACACTCATCTCTCAGAACTGAGCATGTGGTGAGACGTTCCTTCATCTAGAACCAAGGGAACGGGAAGCAGGGAAACTTTTACTCTGGTTTCTCAGACTGATTCTTAGAGACGATTTGAAGTTATTGCAGTTTTCACTGTAAAACCGAGTTGGAGCTATAACTTCCCCATATATATTTATGGAGTGCAGTTTGCAACAGAAAAGTAAATTTGTGTTCCCAACAAGCTAGGTGAAGGACGGCTTTCACAAACACTTATCTCTCAGATCTGAGCATGTGGAGAGACTTTCGTTCATCTAGCACCAAGGGAACGGGATGCAGGAGAAACTTTTACTCTGGTTTCTCAGTCTGTTTCCTAGTGCCGGTTTGAAATTCCTGCAGTTTTCACTGTAAAACCGAGTTGGAGCTAGTACCTCTCCCTATATATGTATAGAGTGGAATTTGCAACTGAAAATAAACATTTTGTTCCCAACAAGCTAGGTGAAGTTCGGCTTTCACACACACATATCTCTCAGAACAGACCATGTGGAGAGACGTTTGTTCATCTAGCACCAAGGGAACGGGTTGCAGTAGAAACTTTTACTCTGGTTTCTCAGTCTCTTTCCTAGTGCCGGTTTGATGTTCCTGCCATTTTCACTGTAAAACCGAGTTGGAGCTAGTACCTCCCCATATATATGTATGGAGTGGAGTTTGCAACTGAAAGAATCTTTGTGTTCCAAACAAGCTATGTGAAGGACGGCTTTCACACACACTTATCTCTCAGAACAGAGCATGTGGAGAGACGTTCGTTCAACTAGCACCAAGGGAACGGGATACAGGGAAACTTTTACTCTGGTTTCTCAGTCTGTTTCCTAGTGCCGGTTTGAAGTTATTGCAGTTTTCAATGTGAAACCGAGTTGGAGCTATTACCTCCCCATATATATGTATGGAGTGGAGTTTGCAACTGAAAAGGAACTTTGTGTTCCCAACATGATAGTTGAAGGACGGCTTTCACACACACATATCTCTTAGAACTGAGCATGTGGGGAGACATTCGTTCATCTAGCACCAAGTGAAAGGGATGCAGGAGAAACTTTTACTCTTGTTTCTCAGTATGATTCCTACTGTCGGCTTGAAGTTCCTGCAGTTTTCACTGTAAAACCGAGTTCGAGCTAGTACCTCACCCTATATATGCATGCAGTGGAGTTTGCAACTGAAAATAAACATTTTGTTCCCAACAAGCTAGGTGAAGTTCGGCTTTCACACACACTTATCTCTCAGAACTGAGCATGTGGAGAGACGTTCATTCATCTATCACCAAGGAAACGGGTTGCAGGAGAAACATTTACTCTGGTTTCTCAGTCTTTTTCCTAGTGCCGGTTTGAAGTTCCTGCAGTTTTCACTGTAAAACCGAGTTGGAGCTATTATCTCCCCATATATATGTATGGATTGGAGTTTGCAACTGAAAAGAAACTTTGTGTTCCCAACAAGCTAGGTGAAGGACGACTTTCACACACACGTATCTCTCAGAACTGAGCATGTGGAGCGACGTTCGTTCATCTAACACCAAGGGAACGGGTTGCAGGTTAAACGTTTACTCTGGTTTCTCAGTCTGTTTCCTAGTGCCGGTTTGAATTTCCTTCAGTTTTCACTGTAAAACCGAGTTGGTGCTAGTACCTCCCCATATATATGTATGGAGTGGAGTTTGCAACTGAACAGAAACTTTGTGTTCCCAACAAGCCAGGTGAAGGACGGCTTTCACACACACTTATCCCTCAGAACTGAGCATGTGGAGAGACTTTCGTTCACCTAGCACCAACGGAATTGTTTGAAGGGGTAAATTTTACTCTGGTTTCACAGTCTGTTTCCTAGTGCTGGTTTGAAGTTCCTGCAGTTTTTCTGTAAAACTGAGTTGGAGCTAGTACCTCCCCATATATATGTATGGATTGGAGTTTGCAACTGAAAAGAAACTTTGTGTTCCAAACAATCTAGGTGAAGTACATCTTTCACACACACATATCTTTCAGAAATGAGCATGTGGAGAGACGTTCGTTCATCTAGCACCAAGGGAACGGGATGCAGGGAAACTTTTATTCTGGTATCTCAGTCTGTTTCTTAGTGCCGGTTTGAAGTTCCTGCAGTTTTCACTGTAAAACCTAGTTGGAGCTATTACCTCCCCATATATTTGTATGGAGTTGAGTTTGCCACTGAAAAGAAACTTTGTGTTCCCAACAAGCTAGGTGAAGTTCGGCTTTCACCCACACTTAAAACTCAGAACTGGGCATGTGGAGAGTCGTTCGTTCATCTAGCACCAAGGTAACGGGTTGCAGGAGAAATTATTACTCTGGTTTCTCAGTCTCTTTCCTAGTGCCAGTTTGAAGTTCCTGCAGCTTTCACTGTAAAACAGAGTTGGAGCTAGTACCTCCCCATATATATGTATGGAGTGGAGTTTGCAACTGTAAAGAAACTTTGTGTTCCCAACAAGCTTGGTGAAGGACGGCTTTCACACACAATTATCTCTCAGAACTGAACATGTGGAGAGACGTTCGTTCATCTAGCACCAAGTGAAGTGGATGCAGGAGAAACTTTTACTCTGGTTTCTCAGTCTTTTTCCTAGTGCCGGTTTGAATTTCCTGCAATTTTCATTGTAAAACCGAGTTGGAGCTATTACCTTTCCCTATATATGTATGGAGTGGATTTTGCAACTGAAAATAAACAATTTGTTCCCAAAAAGCTAGGTGAAGGACGGCTTTCACACACATTTATCTCTCAGAAGTGAGCATGTGGAGAGACGTTCGTTCATCTAGCACCAAGGGAACGGGTTGCAGGAGAAACTTTTACTCTGGTTTCTCAGTCTTTTTCCTAGTTCTGGTTTGAATTTCCTGTAGTTTTCACTGCAAAAGAGAGTTGGAGCTTGTACTACCCCATATATATGTATGGAATGGGGTTTGCAACTGAAAAGATACTTTGTGTTCCCAACAAGCTAGGTGAAGGACGGCTTTAACACACACTTATCTCTCAGAACTCAGCATGTGGGGAGACGTCCTTTCATCTAGCACCAAGGGAACGGGTTGCAGGAGAAACTTTTTCTCTGGTTTCTCAGTCTGTTTCCTAGTGCCGGTTTGAAGTTCCTGCAGTTTTCACTGTAAAACCGAGTTGGAGCTTGTACTTCCCCATATAAATATATATGGATTGGAGTTTGCAACTGAAAAGAAACTTTATGTTCCCAACAAGCTAGGTGAAGGACGGCTTTCACACACACTTATATCTCAGACCTGAGCATGTGGAGAGACGTTCATTCATCTAGCAATAAGGGAACGCGTTGCAGGAGAAACTTTTTCTCTGGTTTCTCAGTCTGTTTCCTAGTGACGTTTTGATGGTATTGCAGTTTCACTGTAAAACCGTGTTGGAGCTAGTACCTCCCCATATATATGTATGGAGTGGAGTTTGCAACTGAACAGAAACTTTGTGTTCCCAACAAGCTAGTTGAAGGACGGCTTTCACACACACTTATCTCTCAGAACTGAGCATGTGGAGAGACGTTCGTTCACCTAGCAACAAGGGAACGGGTTGCAGGAGAAACTTTTACTCTGGTTTCTCAGTCTGTTTCCTACTGCCGTTTTGAAATTCCTGCAGTTTTCACTGTGAAACTGAGTTGGAGCTAGTACCTCCCCATATATATGTATGGAGTGGAGTTTGCAACTGAAAAGAAACTTTTTGTTCCAAACAAGTTATGTGAAGGACGGCTTTCACACACACGTATCTCTCAGAACAGAGCATGTGGAGAGACTTTCGTTCATCTAGCACCAAGGGAACGGGATGCAGGGAAACTTTTACTCTGGTTTCTCAGTCTGTTTCCTAGTGCCGTTTTGAAGTTATTGCAGTTTTCACTGTGAAACCGAGTTGGAGCTATTACCTCCCCATATATATGTATGGAGTGGAGTTAGCAACTGAAAAGGAACTTTGTGTTCCCAACAAGTTAGGTGAAGGACGGCTTTCACACACACTTATCTCTCAGAACTGAGCATGTGGAGAGACGTTCGTTCACCTAGCAACAAGGGAACGGGTTGCATGAGAAACTTTTACTCTGCCTTCTCAGTCTTTTTCCTAGTGCCGGTTTGAATTTCCTGCAGTTTTCACTGTATTATCGAGTTGGACCTTGTACCTCCCCATATATATGTATATAGTGGTGTTTGCAACTGAAAAGAAACTTTGTGTTCACAACATTGTAGATGAAGGACGGCTTTCACACACACTTATCTCTCAGAACTGAGCATGTGGAGAGACGTTCGTTCACCTAGCACCAAGGGAACGGGTTGCAGCAGAAACTTTTACTCTGGTTTCTCAGTTTGTTTCTTTGTGCCGGTTTGAATTTACTGCAGTTTTCACTGTAAAACCAAGTTGGATCTTGTACCTCCCCCTATATATGCATGGAGTGGAGTTTGCAACTGAAAATAAGCATTGTGTTCCCAACAAGCTAGGTAAAGAATGGCTTTCAACAACTTATCTCTCAGAACTGTGCATGTGGAGAGACGTTCATTCATCTAGCACCAAGGGAACGGGTTGCAGGAGAAACTTTTACTCTGGTTTCTCAGTCTGTTTTCTAGTGCCTGTTTGAATTTCCTGCAGTTTTCACTGAAAAACCGAGTTGGAGCATATACCTCCCCATATATATGTATGGAGTGGAGTTCGCAACTGAAAAGAATCTTTGTGTTCCCAACATTCTAGGTGAAGGACAGCTTTAACACACACTTATCTCTCAGAACTGAGCATGTGGTGAGACGTTCGTTCATCTTGCACCAAGGGAATGGGTTGCAGGAGAAACATTTACTCTGGAATCTCAGTTTGTTTCCTACTGCCGTTTTGAAGTTCCCGCATTTTTCACTGTAAAACCGAGTTGGAGCTTGTACCTCCCCATATATATGTATGGAGTGGAGTTTGCAACTGAAAATAAAAAATGTGTTTCCAACAAGCTAGTAAAGGACGGCTTTCACACACACTAATTTTGCAGAACTGAGCATGTGGAAAGACGTTCGTTCATGTAGCACCAAGGGAATGGTTCACAGGAGAACATTTACTCTGGTATCTCAGTTTGTTTCCTAGTGCCGGTTTGAAGTTCCTGCAGTTTTCACTGTAAAACCGAGTTCGAGCTTGTACCTCCCTCTATATATGTATGGAATGGATTTTGCAACTGAAAATAAACAATGTGTTCCCAACATTGTAGGTGAAGGACGGCTTTCACACACATTTATCTCTCAGAACTGAGCATGTGGAGAGACGTTCGTTCATCTAGCACCAAGGGAACGGGTTGCAGGAGAAACTTTTACTCTGGTTTCTCAGTCTGTTTCCTAGTGCCGGTTTGAAGTTCCTGCAGTTTTAACTGTAAAACCGAGTAGGAGATAGTATCTCCCCATATATATGTATGGAGTGGAGTTTTCAACTGAAAAGAAACTTTGTGTTCCCAACAAGCAAGGTGAAGTACGGCTTTCACACACACTTATCTCTCAGAAATGAGCATGTGGAGAGACGTTCGTACATATAGCACCAAGGGAACGGGTTGCAGGGGAAATGTTTATTCTGTTTCTCAGTCTGTTTCCTAGTGCCGGTTTCAAGTTCCTGCATTTTTCACTGTAAAACTGAGTTGGACCTAGTACCTCCCCATATATATGTATGTAGTGGTGTTTGCAAATGAAAAGAAACTTTGTGTTCCCAACAATCTAGGTGAAGTAAGGCGTTCACACACATTTATCTCTAAGAACTGAGCATGAGGAGAGACGTTCGTTCATCTAGCACCTAGGGAACGGGTTGCAGGGGAAACTTTTACCCTGGTTCCTCAGTATGATTCCTTGTGCCGCTTTGAAGTTCCTGCTGTTTTCACAGTAAAACCGAGTTGGAGCTAGTACCTTTCCCTATATATGTATGGAGTGGAGTTTGCAAATGAAAATAAACAATTTGTTCCCAACAAGCTAGGTGAAATTCGGCTTTCACACACACTTATCTCTCAGAACTGAGCATGTGGAGAGACGTTCGTTCATCTAGCACGAAGGGAACGGTTTGCAGGAGAAACTTTTACTCTGGTTTCTCAGTCTGTTTCCTAGTGCCGGTTTGAAGTTCCTGCAGTTTTCACTGTAAAAAACGAGTTGGAGCTAGTATTTCCCCATATATATGTATGGAGTGGAGTTTTCAACTGAAAAGAAACTTTGTGTTCCCAACAAGCTAGGTGAAGGATGGCTTTCACACACACTTATCTCTCAGAACTGAGCATGTGGAGAGACGTTCGTTCATCTAGCACCAAGGGAACGGGTTGAATGTTAAACTTTTACTCTGGTATCTCAGACTGTTTCCAATTGCCGGTTTGAATTTCCTGCAATTTTCACTGTAAAGCCGTGTTGGAGCTAGCACCTCACCCTATATATATATGGAGTGGAGTTTGCAACTGAAAAGACACTTTGTGTTCCCAACAAGCTAGGTGAAGGACGGCTTTCACACACACTTATCTCTCAGAACTGAGCATGTGGAGAGACGTTCGTTCAACTAGCACCAATGGAACGGGTTGCAGGAGAAACTTTTACTCTGGTTTCTCAGTCTGTTTCCTAGTTCCGGTTTGAATTTCCTGCAGTTTTCAGTGTAAACCGAGATGGATCTAGTACTTCTCCCTATATATGCATGGAGTGGTGTTTGCAATTGAAAATAAGCGTTGTGTTCCCAAAAAGGTTGGTGAAGGATGGCTTTCACACACATATGTCTCAGAACTGAGCATGTGGAGAGACGTTCGTTCACCTAGCAACAAGGGAACGGGTTGCAGGAGAAACTTTTACTGTGGGTTCTCAGTCTGTTTCCTAGTGCCGGTTTGAAGTTCCTTCAGTTTTCACAGTAAAAAAGAGTTGGAGCTAGTACCTCCCCGTATATATGTATGGAGTGGAATTTGTAACTGAAAATAAACATTGTGTTCCAAACAAGCTAATTGAAGTACGGCTTCAAACACACTTATCTCACAACTTAGCATGTGGAGAGACGTTCGTTCATCTAGCAACAAGATAACTGGATGCAGGAGAAACATTTACTCTGGGTTCTCAGACTGTTTCCTAGTGCCGGTTTGAGATTCCTTCTGATTTCACTGTAAAACGGAGTTGGAGCTAGTACTTCCAACTATATATGTATGGAGTGGATTTTGCAACTGAAAATAAACATTGTGTTCCCAAAAAGCTGGGTGAAGGACGGCTGTCACACACACTTAGCTCTCAGAATTAAGCTTTAGGGTAGACGTTCGTTCATCTAGCACCCAGGGAACGGGTTGCACGAGAAACTTTTACTCTGCCTTCTCAGTCTGTTTCCTAGTGCCGGTTTGAATTTCCTGCAGTTTTCACTGTAATATCGAGTTGGACCTTGTACCTCCCCATATATATGTATATAGTGGTGTTTGCAACTGAAAAGAAACTTTGTGTTCACAACATTGTAGATGAAGGACGGCTTTCACACACACTTATCTCTCAGAACTGAGCATGTGGAGAGACGTTCGTTCACCTAGCACCAAGGGAACGGGTTGCAGGAGAAACTTTTACTCTGGTTTCCCAGTTTGTTTCTTTGCGCCGGTTTGAATTTCCTGCAGTTTTCCCTGTAAAACCAAGTTGGATCTTGTACCTCCCCCTATATATGCATGGAGTGGAGTTTGCAACTGAAAATAAGCATTGTGTTCCCAACAAGCTAGGTAAAGGACGGCTTTCAACAACTTATCTCTCAGAACTGTGCATGTGGAGAGACGTTCGTTCATCTAGCACCAAGGGAACGGGTTGCAGGAGAAACTTTTACTCTGGTTTCTCAGTCTGTTTTTAGTGCCTGTTTGAATTTCCTGCAGTTTTCACTGAAAAACCGAGTGGAGCTTATACCTCCCCATATATATGTATGGAGTGGAGTTCGCAACTGAAAAGAAACTTTGTGTTCCCAACATTCTAGGTGAAGGACAGCTTTAACACACACTTATCTCTCAGAACTGAGCATGTGGTGAGACATTCGTTCACCTAGCACCAAGGGAATGGGTTGCAGGAGAAACATTTACTCTGGTATCTCAGTTTGTTTCCTAGTGCCGTTTTGAAGTTCCCGCAGTTTTCACTGTAAAACCGAGTTGGAGCTTGTACCTCCCCATATATATGTATGGAGTGGAGTTTGCAACTGAAAATAAACAATGTGTTTCCAACAAGCTAGTAAAGGACGGCTTTCACACACACTAATTTTGCAGAACTGAGCATGTGGAAAGACGTTCGTTCATGTAGCACCAAGGGAATGGTTCACAGGAGAACATTTACTCTGGTATCTCAGTTTGTTTCCTAGTGCCGGTTTGAAGTTCCAGCAGTTTTCACTGTAAAACCGAGTTCGAGCTTGTACCTCCCTCTATATATGTATGGAGTGGATTTTGAAACTGAAAATAAACAATGTGTTCCCAACATTGTAGGTGAAGGACGGCTTTCACACACATTTATCTCTCAGAACTGAGCATGTGGAGAGACGTTCGTTCATCTAGCACCAAGGGAACGGGTTGCAGGAGAAACTTTTACTCTGGGTTCTCAGTCTGTTTCCTAGTGCCGGTTTGAAGTTCCTGCAGTTTTAACTGTAAAACCGAGTAGGAGATAGTATCTCCCCATATATATGTATGGATTGGAGTTTTCAACTGAAAAGAATCTTTGTGTTCCCAACAAGCAATGTGAAGTACGGCTTTCACACACATTTATCTCTCAGAAATTAGCATGTGGAGAGACGTTCGTACATATAGCACCAAGGGAACGGGTTGCAGGGGAAACGTTTATTCTGTTTCTCAGTCTGTTTCCTAGTGCCGGTTTCAAGTTCCTGCATTTTTCACTGTAAAATTGAGTTGGACCTAGTACCTCCCCATATATATGTATGGAGTGGTGTTTGCAACTGAAAAGAAACTTTGTGTTCCCAACAATCTAGGTGAAGTAAGGCGTTCACACACATTTATCTCTAAGAACTGAGCATGAGGAGAGACGTTCGTTCATCTAGCACCTAGGGAACGGGTTGCAGGGGAAACTTTTACCCTGGTTCCTCAGTATGATTCCTTGTGCCGCTTTGAAGTTCCTGCAGTTTTCACAGTAAAACCGAGTTGGAGCTAGTACCTTTCCCTATATATGTATGGAGTGGAGTTTGCAAATTAAAATAAACAATTTGTTCCCAACAAGCTAGGTGAAATTCGGCTTTCACACACACTTATCTCTCAGAACTGAGCATGTGGAGAGACGTTTGTTCATCTAGCACGAAGGGAACGGTTTGCAGGAGAAACTTTTACTCTGGTTTCTCAGTCTGTTTCCTAGTGCCGGTTTGAAGTTCCTGCAGTTTTCACTGTAAAAAACATGTTGGAGCTAGTATCTCCCCATATATATGTATGGAATGGAGTTTTCAACTGAAAAGAAACTTTGTGTTCCCAACAAGCTAGGTGAAGGATGGCTTTCACACACACTTATCTCTCAGAACTGAGCATGTGGAGAGACGTTCGTTCATCTAGCACCAAGGGAACGGGTTGAAGGATAAACTTTTACTCTGGTATCTCAGACTGTTTCCAATTGCCGGTTTGAATTTCCTGCAATTTTCACTGTAAAGCCGTGTTGGAGCTAGCACCTCCCCCTATATATATATGGAGTGGAGATTGCAACTGAAAAGACACATTGTGTTCCCAACAAGCTAGGTGAAAGACGGCTTTCACACAAATATCCCTTAGAACTGAGCATGTGGAGAGACGTTATTTCAACTAGCAACAAGGGAACTGGTTGTAGGAGAAACTTTTACTCTGGGTTCTCAGTCTGTTATCTAGTGCCGGTTTGAAGTTCCTGCAGTTTTCACTGGAAAATCGAGTTGGAGTAAGTACCACCCCATATATATGTATGGAGTGGAGTTTGCAACTGAAAAGAAACTTAGTGTTCCCAAAGCTAGGTGAAGGACGGCTTTCACACACACTTATCTCTCAGATCTGAGCATGTGGAGAGACGTTCGTTCAACTAGCACCAATGGAACGGGATGCAGGAGAAACTTTTACTCTGGTTTCTCAGTCTGTTTCCTAGTGCCGGTTTAAAATTATTGCAGTTTTCACTGTGAAACAGAGTGGAGCTAGTACCTCCCCATATATATATATGGAGTGGCGTTTGCAACAGAAAAGGAACTTTGTGTTCCCAAAAATCTAGCTGAAGGACGGCTTTCACACACACTTATCTCTCAGAACTCAGCATGTGGAGAGACGTTCGTTCATCTAGCAACAAGTGAACGGGATTCAAGAGAAACTTTTATTCTGGTTTGTCAGTTGGTTTCCTAGTGCCGGTTTGATGTTCCTGCAATTTTCACTGTAAAACCGAGTTGGAGCTAGTACCTCCCCATGTATATGTATGGAGTGGGGTTTGCAATTGAATAGAAACTTTGTGTTCCTAACAAGCTAGGTGAAGGGCGGCTTTAACACACACTTATCTCTCAGAACTGAGCATGTGGAGAGACGTTCGTTCATCTAGCACCAAGGAAACGGTTTGAAGGAAAAACTTTTACTCTGGTTTCTCAGTCTGTTTCATAGTGCCGGTTTGAAGTTCCTGCAGTTTTCCCTGTAAAACCGAGTTGGAGTTAATACCTCCCTATATATATGTATGGAGTGGAGTTTGCAACTGAAAAGAAACTTTGTGTTCCCAAGAAGCTAGGTGAAGTGCGGCTTTCACACACACTTATCTCTCAGAACTGAGCATGTGCAGAGACGTTCGTTCATCTAGCAACAAGTGAACGGGATTCAAGAGAAACATTTATTCTGGTTTCTCAGTCTGTTTCCTTGTGCCGGTTTGATGTTCCTGCAATTTTCACTGTAAAACCGTGTTGGAGCTTGTACCTCCCCATGTATATGTATGGAGTGGGGTTTGCAAGTGAAAAGAAACTTTGTGTTCCCAAGAAGCTAGGTGAAGTGCGGCTTTCACACACACTTAGCTCTCAGAACTGAGCATGTGGAGAGACGTTCGTTCATCTAGCACCAAGGGAACGGGATGCAGGTAAACTTTTACTCTGGTTTCTCAGTCTGTTTCCTAGTGCCGGTTAGAAATTATTGCAGTATTCACTGTGAAACAGAGTGGAGCTAGTACCTCCCCATATATATATATGGAGTGGAGTTTGCAACAGAAAAGGAACTTTGTGTTCCCTACAGCCTAGGTGAAGGACGGCTTTCACACACTCGTATTTCTCAGAACTGAGCATGTGCAGAGACGTTCGTTCATCTAGCAACAAGTGAACGGGATGCAGGAGAAACTTTTATTCTGGTTTCTCAGTCTGTTTCCTAGTGCCGGTATAAAGTTCCTACAGTTTACACTGCAAAGTCGATTTGGAGCTTGTACCTCTCCCTATATATGTATGGATTGGAATTTGCAACTGAAAAGAAACTTTGTGTTCCCAACAAGCTAGGTGAAGGACGGCTTCCACACACACTTATCTCTCAGAACTGAGCATGTGGTTAGACGTTCGTTCATCTAGCAACAAGGGAACGAGTTGCAGGAGAAACTTTTACTCTGGTTTCTCAGTCTGTTTCCTAGTGCCGGTTTGAAGTTCCTGTAGTTTTCACTGTAATACGGATTTGGAGTTAATACATCCCCATATAAATTTATGGAGTGGAGTTGGCCCCTGAAAAGAATCTTTGTGTTCCCAACAAGCTAGGTGAAGGGCGGCTTTAACACACACTTATCTCTCAGAACTGAGCATGTGGATAGACGTTCGTTCATCTAGCACCAAGGAAACGGGTTGAAGGAAAAACTTTTACTCTGGTTTCTCAGTCTGTTTCCTAGTGCAGGTTTGAAGTTCCTGCAGTTTTCCCTGTAAAACCGAGTTGGAGTTAATACCTCCCTATATATATGTATGGAGTGGAGTTTGCAACTGAAAAGAAACTTTGTGTTCCCAAGAAGCTAGGTGAAGTGCGGCTTTCACACACACTTATCTCTCATAACTGAGCATGGGCAGAGACGTTCGTTCATCTAGCAACAAGTGAACGGGATTCAAGAGAAACATATATTCTGGTTTCTCAGTCTGTTTCCTAGTGCCGGTTTGATGTTCCTGCAATTTTCACTGTAAAACCGAGTTGGAGCTAGTACCTCCCCATATATATGTATGGAGTGGAATTTGCAACTGAAAAGTGTCTTTGTGTTCCCAACAAGTTAGGTGAATGATGGCTTCCACACACACTTATCTCTCAGAACTGAGCATGTGGAGAGACGTTCGTTCAACTAGCACCAATGGAACGGGTTCCAGGAGAAACTTTTACTCTGGTTTCTCAGTCTGTTTCCTAGTTCCGGTTTGAATTTCCTGCAGTTTTCACTGTAAACCGAGATGGATCTAGTACTTCTCCCTATATATGCATGGAGTGGAGTTTGCAATTGAAAATAAGCATTGTGTTCCCAACAAGCTAGGTGTAGGACGGCTTTCACACAGACTTATCTCTCAGAACTCAGCATGTGGAGAGACTTTCGTTCATCTAGCTCAAAGGGAACTGGTTGCAGGAGAAACTTTACTCTGGTTTCTCAGTCTGTTTCCTAGTGCCGTTTTGAATTTCCTGCAGTTTTCCCTGTAAAACCGAGATGGATCTAGTACTTCTCCCTATATATGCATGGAGTGGTGTTTGCAATTGAAAATAAGCGTTGTGTTCCCAAAAAGGTTGGTGAAGGATGGCTTTCACACACATATGTCTCAGAACTGAGCATGTGGAGAGACGTTCGTTCACCTAGCAACAAGGGAACGGGTTGCAGGAGAAACTTTTACTGTGGGTTCTCAGTCTGTTTCCTAGTGCCGGTTTGAAGTTCCTTCAGTTTTCACAGTAAAAAAGAGTTGGAGCTAGTACCTCCCCGTATATATGTATGGAGTGGAATTTGCAACTGAAAATAAACATTGTGTTCCAAACAAGCTAAGTGAAGTTCGGCTTCAAACACACTTATCTCTCACAACTGAGCATGTGGAGAGACGTTCGTTCACCTAGTACCAAGGGAACGGGGTGCAGGAGAAAATTTTACTCTGGGTTCTCAGACTGTTTCCCAGTGCCGGTTTGAGTTTCCTTCTGATTTCACTGTAAAACGGAGTTGGAGCTAGTACTTCCCCCTATATATGTATGGAGTGGAGTTTGCTACTGAAAATAAACATTGTGTTCCCAGAAAGCTAGGTGAAGGACGGCTGTCACACACACTTATCTCTCAGAATTAAGCTTGAGGGTAGACGTTCGTTCATCTAGCACCCAGGGAACGGGTTGCATGAGAAACTTTTACTCTGCCTTCTCAGTCTGTTTCCTAGTGCCGTTTGAATTTCCTGCAGTTTTCACTGTAATATCGAGTTGGACCTTGTACCTCCCCATATATATGTATATAGTGGTGTTTGCAACTGAAAAGAAACTTTGTGTTCACAACATTGTAGATGAAGGACGGCTTTCACACACACTTATCTCTCAGAACTGAGCATGTGGAGAGACGTTCGTTCATCTAGCTCAAAGGGAACTGGTTGCAGGAGAAACTTTACTCTGGTTTCTCAGTCTGTTTCCTAGTGCCGTTTTGAATTTCCTGCAGTTTTCCCTGTAAAACCGAGATGGATCTAGTACTTCTCCCTATATATGCATGGAGTGGTGTTTGCAATTGAAAATAAGCGTTGTGTTCCCAAAAAGGTTGGTGAAGGATGGCTTTCACACACATATGTCTCAGAACTGAGCATGTGGAGAGACGTTCGTTCACCTAGCAACAAGGGAACGGGTTGCAGGAGAAACTTTTACTGTGGGTTCTCAGTCTGTTTCCTAGTGCCGGTTTGAAGTTCCTTCAGTTTTCACAGTAAAAAAGAGTTGGAGCTAGTACCTCCCCGTATATATGTATGGAGTGGAATTTGCAACTGAAAATAAACATTGTGTTCCAAACAAGCTAAGTGAAGTTCGGCTTCAAACACACTTATCTCTCACAACTGAGCATGTGGAGAGACGTTCGTTCACCTAGTACCAAGGGAACGGGGTGCAGGAGAAAATTTTACTCTGGGTTCTCAGACTGTTTCCCAGTGCCGGTTTGAGTTTCCTTCTGATTTCACTGTAAAACGGAGTTGGAGCTAGTACTTCCCCCTATATATGTATGGAGTGGAGTTTGCTACTGAAAATAAACATTGTGTTCCCAGAAAGCTAGGTGAAGGACGGCTGTCACACACACTTATCTCTCAGAATTAAGCTTGAGGGTAGACGTTCGTTCATCTAGCACCCAGGGAACGGGTTGCATGAGAAACTTTTACTCTGCCTTCTCAGTCTGTTTCCTAGTGCCGTTTGAATTTCCTGCAGTTTTCAATGTAATATCGAGTTGGACCTTGTACCTCCCCATATATATATATATAGTGGTGTTTGCAACTGAAAAGAAACTTTGTGTTCACAACATTGTAGATGAAGGACGGCTTTCACACACACTTATCTCTCAGAACTGAGCATGTGGAGAGACGTTCGTTCACCTAGCACCAAGGGAACGGGTTGCAGGAGAAACTTTTACTCTGGTTTCTCAGTTTGTTTCTTTGTGCCGGTTTGAATTTCCTGCAGTTTTCACTGTAAAACCAAGTTAGATCTTGTACCTCCCCCTATATATGCATGGAGTGGAGTTTTCAACTGAAAATAAGCATTGTGTTCCCAACAAGCTGGGTAAAGGACGGCTTTCAACAACTTATCTCTCAGAACTGTGCATGTGGAGAGACGTTCGTTCATCTAGCACCAAGGGAACGGGTTGCAGGAGAAACTTTTACTCTGGTTTCTCAGTCTGTTTTCTAGAGCCTGTTTGAATTTCCTGCATTTTTCACTGAAAAACCGAGTTGGAGCTTATACCTCCCCATATATATGTATGGAGTGGAGTTCGCAACTGAAAAGAAACTTTGTGTTCCCAACATTCTAGGTGAAGGACGACTTTAACACACACTTATCTCTCAGAACTGAGCATGTGGTGAGACGTTCGTTCACCTAGCACCAAGGGAATGGGTTGCAGGAGAAACATTTACTCTGGTATCTCAGTTTGTTTCCTAGTGCCGTTTTGAAGTTCCCGCAGTTTTCACTGTAAAACCGAGTTGGAGCTTGTACCTCCCCATATATATGTATGGAGTGGAGTTTGCAACTGAAAATAAACAATGTGTTTCCAACAAGCTAGTAAAGGATGGCTTTCACACACACTAATTTTGCAGAACTGAGCATGTGGAGAGACGTTCGTTCATGTAGCACCAAGGGAATGTTTCACAGGAGAACATTTACTCTGGTATCTCAGTTTGTTTCCTAGTGCCGGTTTGTAGTTCCTGCAGTTTTCACAGTAAAACCGAGTTCGAGCTTGTACCTCCCTCTATATATGTATGGAGTGGATTTTGCAACTGAAAATAAACAATGTGTTCCCAACATTGTAGGTGAAGGACGGCTTTCACACACATTTATCTCTCAGAACTGAGTATGTGGAGAGACGTTCGTTCATCTAGCACCAAGGGAACGGGTTGCAGGAGAAACTTTTACTCTGGGTTCTCAGTCTGTTTCCTAGTGCCGGTTTGAAGTTCCTGCAGTTTTAACTGTTATACCGAGTAGGAGATTGTATCTCCCCATATATATGTATGGAGTGGAGTTTTCAACTGAAAAGAAACTTTGTGTTCCCAACAAGCTAAGGTGAAGTACGGCTTTCACACACACTTATCTCTCAGAAATGAGCATGTGGAGAGACGTGCGTACATATAGCACCAAGGGAACGGGTTGCAGGGGAAACGTTTATTCTGTTTCTCAGTCTGTTTCCTAGTGCCGGTTTCAAGTTCCTGCATTTTTCACTGTAAAACTGAGTTGGACCTAGTACCTCCCCATATATATGTATGGAGTGGTGTTTGCAACTGAAAAGAAACTTTGTGTTCCCAACAATCTAGGTGAAGTAAGGCGTTCACACACATTTATCTCTAAGAACTGAGCATGAGGAGAGACGTTCGTTCATCTAGCACAAATGGAATGGGTTGCAGGGGAAACTTTTACCCTGGTTTCTCAGTATGATTCCTTGTGCCGCTTTGAAGTTCCTGCAGTTTTCACAGTAAAATCGAGTTGGAGCTAGTACCTTTCCCTATATATGTATGCAGTGGAGTTTGCAAATGAAAATAAACAATTTGTTCCCAACAATCTAGGTGAAATTCGGCTTTCACACACACTTATCTCTCAGAACTGAGCATGTGGAGAGACGTTCGTTCATCTAGCACGATGGGAACGGTTTGCAGGAGAAACTTTTACTCTGGTTTCTCAGTCTGTTTCCTGGTGCCGGTTTGAAGTTCCAGCAGTTTTCACTGTAAAAACGAGTTGGAGCTAGTATCTACCCATATATATGTATGGAGTGGAGTTTTCAACTGAAAAGAAACTTTGTGTTCCCAACAAGCTAGGTGAAGGATGGCTTTCACACACACTTATCTCTCAGAACTGAGCATGTGGAGAGACGTTCGTTCATCTAGCACCAAGGGAACGGGTTGAAGGATAAACTTTTACTCTGGTATCTCAGACTGTTTCCAAGTGCCGGTTTGAATTTCCTGCAATTTTCACTGTAAAGCCGTATTGGAGATAGCACCTCCCCCTATATATATATGGAGTGGAGTTTGCAAATGAAAAGAAACTTTGTGTTCCCAACAAGCTAGGTGAAGAACGGCTTTCACACAAATATCCCTTAGAACTGAGCATGCGGAGAGACGTTAGTTCAACTAGCACCAAGGGAACTGGTTGTAGGAGAAACTTTTACTCTGGGTTCTCAGTCTGTTTCCTCGTGCCGGTTTGAAGTTCCTGCAGTTTTCACTGGATAATCGAGTTGGAGTAAGTACCAACCCATATATATGTATGGAGTGGAGTTTGCAACTGAAAAGAAACTTAGTGTTCCCAACAAGCTAGGTGAAGGACGGCTTTCACACACACTTATCTCTCAGAACTGAGCATGTGGAGAGACGTTCGTTCATCTAGCACCAAGGGAATGGGTTGCAGGAGAAACATTTACTCTGGTATCTCAGTTTGTTTCCTAGTGCCGTTTTGAAGTTCCCGCAGTTTTCACTGTAAAACCGAGTTGGAGCTTGTACCTCCCCATATATATGTATGGAGTGGAGTTTGCAACTGAAAATAAACAATGTGTTTCCAACAAGCTAGTAAAGGATGGCTTTCACACACACTAATTTTGCAGAACTGAGCATGTGGAGAGACGTTCGTTCATGTAGCACCAAGGGAATGTTTCACAGGAGAACATTTACTCTGGTATCTCAGTTTGTTTCCTAGTGCCGGTTTGTAGTTCCTGCAGTTTTCACAGTAAAACCGAGTTCGAGCTTGTACCTCCCTCTATATATGTATGGAGTGGATTTTGCAACTGAAAATAAACAATGTGTTCCCAACATTGTAGGTGAAGGACGGCTTTCACACACATTTATCTCTCAGAACTGAGTATGTGGAGAGACGTTCGTTCATCTAGCACCAAGGGAACGGGTTGCAGGAGAAACTTTTACTCTGGGTTCTCAGTCTGTTTCCTAGTGCCGGTTTGAAGTTCCTGCAGTTTTAACTGTTATACCGAGTAGGAGATTGTATCTCCCCATATATATGTATGGAGTGGAGTTTTCAACTGAAAAGAAACTTTGTGTTCCCAACAAGCAAGGTGAAGTACGGCTTTCACACACACTTATCTCTCAGAAATGAGCATGTGGAGAGACGTGCGTACATATAGCACCAAGGGAACGGGTTGCAGGGGAAACGTTTATTCTGTTTCTCAGTCTGTTTCCTAGTGCCGGTTTCAAGTTCCTGCATTTTTCACTGTAAAACTGATTTGGACCTAGTACCTCCCCATATATATGTATGGAGTGGTGTTTGCAACTGAAAAGAAACTTTGTGTTCCCAACAATCTAGGTGAAGTAAGGCGTTCACACACATTTATCTCTAAGAACTGAGCATGAGGAGAGACGTTCGTTCATCTAGCACAAATGGAATGGGTTGCAGGGGAAACTTTTACCCTGGTTTCTCAGTATGATTCCTTGTGCCGCTTTGAAGTTCCTGCAGTTTTCACAGTAAAACCGAGTTGGAGCTAGTACCTTTCCCTATATATGTATGGAGTGGAGTTTGCAAATGAAAATAAACAATTTGTTCCCAACAATCTAGGTGAAATTCGGCTTTCACACACACTTATCTCTCAGAACTGAGCATGTGGAGAGACGTTCGTTCATCTAGCACGATGGGAACGGTTTGCAGGAGAAACTTTTACTCTGGTTTCTCAGTCTGTTTCCTGGTGCCGGTTTGAAGTTCCTGCAGTTTTCACTGTAAAAACGAGTTGGAGCTAGTATCTACCCATATATATGTATGGAGTGGAGTTTTCAACTGAAAAGAAACTTTGTGTTCCCAACAAGCTAGGTGAAGGATGGCTTTCACACACACTTATCTCTCAGAACTGAGCATGTGGAGAGACGTTCGTTCATCTAGCACCAAGGGAACGGGTTGAAGGATAAACTTTTACTCTGGTATCTCAGACTGTTTCCAAGTGCCGGTTTGAATTTCCTGCAATTTTCACTGTAAAGCCGTATTGGAGATAGCACCTCCCCCTATATATATATGGAGTGGAGTTTGCAACTGAAAAGAAACTTTGTGTTCCCAACAAGCTAGGTGAAGAACGGCTTTCACACAAATATCCCTTAGAACTGAGCATGCGGAGAGACGTTAGTTCAACTAGCACCAAGGGAACTGGTTGTAGGAGAAACTTTTACTCTGGGTTCTCAGTCTGTTTCCTCGTGCCGGTTTGAAGTTCCTGCAGTTTTCACTGGATAATCGAGTTGGAGTAAGTACCAACCCATATATATGTATGGAGTGGAGTTTGCAACTGAAAAGAAACTTAGTGTTCCCAACAAGCTAGGTGAAGGACGGCTTTCACACACACTTATCTCTCAGAACTGAGCATGTGGAGAGACGTTCGTTCATCTAGCACCAAGGGAACGGGTTGCAGGGAAACTTTTTGTATGGTTTCTCAGTCTGTTTCCTAGTGCCGGTTTGAAGTTCCTGTTGTTTTCACTGTAAAATCGAGTTGGAGCTAGTACCTTTCCCTATATAAGTATGGAGTGGAGTTTGCAACTAAAAATAAACAATTTGTTCCCAACAAGCTAGGTGCAGGACGGCATTCACACACACATATCTCTCAGAAATGAGCATTTGGAGAGACGTTCATTCATCTAGCACGAAGGGAACGGGAGGCAGGAGAAACTTTTACTCTGGTTTCTCAGTCGGTTTCCTAGTGCCGGTTTGAAATTCCTGCAGTTTTCACTGTAAAACAGATTTGGAGCTAGTACCTCTCCCCATATATGTATGGTTTGGAGATTGCAACTGAAAATAAACATATTGTTCCCAACAAGCTAGGTGAATTTCGGCTTTCACACACACTTATCACTCAGAACAGACCATGTGGAGAGACGTTCGTTCAACTAGCCCCGAGGGAACGGGTTGCAGGAGAAACTTTTACTCTGGTTTCTCAGTCTGTTTCTTAGTGCCGGTTTGAAGTTCCTGCAGTTTTCACTAAAAGACCGAGTTGGAGCTAGTACCTCCCCATATATATGTATGGAGTGGAGTTTGCAACTGAAAAGAATCTTTGTGTTCCCAACAAGCAAGGTGAAGGCCGGCTTTCACACACACTTAGCTCACAGAACTCAGCATGTGGAGAGACGTTCGTTCATCTAGCACCAAGGGAACGGGATGCAGGTAAACTTATACTCTGGTTTCTCAGTCTGTTTCCTAGTGCCGTTTTGAAATTATTGCAGTTTTCACTGTGAAAAAGAGTGGAGCTAGTACCTCCCCATATATATATATTGAGTGGAGTTTGCAACAGAAAAGGAACTTTGTGTTCCCTACAGCCTAGGTGAAGGACGGCTTTCACACACTCGTATTTCTCAGAACTGAGCATGTGCAGAGACGTTCGTTCATCTAGCAACAAGTGAACGGGATGCAGGAGAAACTTTTATTCTGGTTTCTCAGTCTGTTTCCTAGTGCCGGTATAAAGTTCCTACAGTTTAAACTGCAAATTCGATTTGGAGCTTGTACCTCTCCCTATATATGTATGGATTGGAATTTGCAACTGAAAAGAAACTTTGTGTTCCCAACAAGCTAGGTGAAGGACGGCTTTCACACACAATTATCTCTCAGAACTGAGAATGTTGAGAGACTTTCGTTCATTAAGCACCAAGTGAACGGGATGCAGGGGAAACTTTTACTCTGGTTTCTCAGTCGGTTTCCTAGTGCCGTTTTGAAGTTCCTGCAGCTTTCACTGTAAAACCGAGTTGGAGCTAGTACCTCCCCATATATATGTATGGAGTGGAATTTGCAACTGAAAAGTGTCTTTGTGTTCCCAACAAGTTAGGTGAATGATGGCTTCCACACACACTTATCTCTCAGAACTCAGCATGTGGAGAGACGTTCGTTCAACTAGCACCAATGAAACGGGTTGCAAGAGAAATTTTACTCTGGTTCCTCAGTCTGTTTCCTAGTTCCGGTTTGAATTTCCTGCAGTTTTCACTGTAAACCGAGATGGATCTAGTACTTCTCCCTATATATGCATGGAGTGGAGTTTGCAATTGAAAATAAGCATTGTGTTCCCAACAAGCTAGGTGTAGGACGGCTTTCACACAGACTTATCTCTCAGAACTCAGCATGTGGAGAGACTTTCGTTCATCTAGCTCAAAGGGAACTGGTTGCAGGAGAAACTTTACTGTGGTTTCTCAGTCTGTTTCCTAGTGCCGTTTTGAATTTCCTGCAGTTTTCCCTGTAAAACCGAGATATATCTAGTACTTCTCCCTATATATGCATGGAGTGGTGTTTGCAATTGAAAATAAGCGTTGTGTTCCCAAAAAGTTTGGTGAAGGATGGCTTTCACACACATATGTCTCAGAACTGAGCATGTGGAGAGACGTTCGTTCACCTAGCAACAAGGGAACGGGTTGCAGGAGAAACTTTTACTGTGGGTTCTCAGTCTGTTTCCTAGTGCCGGTTTGAAGTTCCTTCAGTTTTCACAGTAAAAAAGAGTTGGAGCTAGTACCTCCCCGTATATATGTATGGAGTGGAATTTGCAACTGAGAATAAACATTGTGTTCCAAACAAGCTAAGTGAAGTACGGCTTCAAACACACTTATCTCTCACAACTGAGCATGTGGAGAGACGTTCGTTCACCTAGCACCAAGGGAACGGGGTGCAGGAGAAAATTTTACTCTGGGTTCTCAGACTGTTTCCTAGTGCCGGTTTGAGTTTCCTTCTGATTTCACTGTAAAACGGAGTTGGAGCTAGTACTTCCCCCTATATATGTATGGAGTGGAGTTTGCAACTGAAAATAAACATTGTTTTCCCAAAAAGCTAGGTGAAGGACGGCTGTCACACACACTTATCTCTCAGAATTAAGCTTGAGGGTAGACGTTCGTTCATCTAGCACCCAGGGAACGGGTTGCATGAGAAACTTTTACTCTGCCTTCTCAGTCTGTTTCCTAGTGCCGGTTTGAATTTCCTGCAGTTTTCACTGAAAAACCGAGTTGGAGCTTATACCTCCCCATATATATGTATGGAGTGGAGTTCGCAACTGAAAAGACACTTTGTGTTCCCAACAAGCTAGGTGAAGTACGGCTTTCACACAAATTTCCCTTAGAATTGAGCATGTGTAGAGACATTATTTCAACTAGCACCAAGGGAACTGGTTGTAGGAGAAACTTTTACTCTGGGTTCTCAGTCTGTTTCCTCGTGCCGGTTTGAAGTTCCTGCAGTTTTCACTGGAAAATCGAGTTGGAGTAAGAACCACCAAATATATATGTATGGAGTGGAGTTTGCAACTGAAAAGAAACTTAGTGTTCCCAACAAGCTAGGTGAAGGACGGCTTTCACACACACTTATCTCTCAGAACTGAGCATGTGCAGAGACGTTCGTTCATCTAGCAACAAGTCAACGGGATTCAAGAGAAACTTTTATTCTGGTTTCTCAGTCAGGTTCCTAGTGCCGGTATGAAGTTCCTGCAATTTTCACTGTAAAACCGATTTGGAGCTAGTACCTCCCCATGTATATTATGGAGTGGGGTTTGCAATTGAAAAGAAACTTTGTGTTCCCAACAAGCTACGTGAAGGGCGGCTTTAACACACACTTATCTCTCAGAACTGAGCATGTGGAGAGACGTTCGTTCATCTAGCACCAAGGAAACGGGTTGAAGGAAAAACTTTTACTCTGGTTTCTCAGTCTGTTTCCTAGTGCCGGTTTGAAGTTCCTGCAGTTTTCCCTGTAAAACCGAGTTGGAGTTAATACCTCCCTATATATATGTATGGAGTGGAGATTGCAACTGAAAGAAACTTTGTGTTCCCAAGAAGCTAGGTGAAGTGCGGCTTTCACACACACTTAACTCTCAGAACTGAGCATGTGCAGAGACTTTGGTTCATCTAGCAACAAGTGAACGGGATTCAAGAGAAACATTTATTCTGGTTTCTCAGTCTGTTTCCTAGTGCCGGTTTGATGTTCCTGCAATTTTCACTGTAAAAACGAGTTGGAGCCTGTACCTCCCCATGTATATTTATGGAGTGGGGTTTGCAAGTGAAAAGAAACTTTGTGTTCCCAAGAAGCTAGGTGAAGTGCGGCTTTCACACACACTTATCTCTCACAACTGAGCATGTGGATAGACGTTCTTTCATCTAGCAACAAGGAAACGGGTTGAAGGAAAAACTTTTACTCTGGTTTCTCCGTCTGTTTCTTAGTGCCGGTTTGAATTTCCTGCAGTTTTCCCTGTAAAACCGATTTGGAGCTAATACCTCCCTATATATATATATGGAGTGGAGTTTGCCACTGAAAAGAAACTTTGTGTTCCCAACAAGCTAGGTGAAGGACGGCTTTAAAACACACTTATCTCTCAGAACTGAGAATGTTGAGAGACGTTCGTTCATTAATCACCAAGTGAACGGGTTGCAGAGGAAACTTTTACTCTGGTTTCTCAGTCAGTTTCCTAGTGCCGTTTTGAAGTTCCTGCAGCTTTCACTGTAAAACCGAGTTGGAGCTAGTACCTCCCCATATATATGTATGGAGTGGAATTTGCAACTGAAAAGTGTCTTTGTGTTCCCAACAAGTTAGGTGAATGATGGCTTCCACACACACTTATCTCTCAGAACTGAGCATGTGGAGAGACGTTCGTTCAACTAGCACCAAAGAAACGGGTTGCAGGAGAAATTTTACTCTGGTTTCTCAGTCTGTTTCCTAGTTCCGGTTTGAATTTCCTGCAGTTTTCACTGTAAACCGAGATGGATCTAGTACTTCTCCCTATATATGCATGGAGTGGAGTTTGCAATTGAAAATAAGCATTGTGTTCCCAACAAGCTAGGTGTAGGACGGCTTTCACACAGACTTATCTCTCAGAACTCAGCATGTGGAGAGACTTTCGTTCATCTAGCTCAAAGGGAACTGGTTGCAGGAGAAACTTTACTCTGGTTTCTCAGTCTGTTTCCTAGTGCCGTTTTGAATTTCCTGCAGTTTTCCCTGTAAAACCGAGATGGATCTAGTACTTCTCCCTATATATGCATGGAGTGGTGTTTGCAATTGAAAATAAGCGTTGTGTTCCCAAAAAGGTTGGTGAAGGATGGCTTTCACACACATATGTCTCAGAACTGAGCATGTGGAGAGACGTTCGTTCACCTAGCAACAAGGGAACGGGTTGCAGGAGAAACTTTTACTGTGGGTTCTCAGTCTGTTTCCTAGTGCCGGTTTGAAGTTCCTTCAGTGTTCACAGTAAAAAAGAGTTGGATCTAGTACCTCCCCGTATATATGTATGGAGTGGTATTTGCAACTGAGAATAAACATTGTGTTCGAAACAAGCTAAGTGAAGTACGGCTTCAAACACACTTATCTCTCACAACTGAGCATGTGGAGAGACGTTCGTTCACCTAGCACCAAGGGAACGGGGTGCAGGAGAAACTTTTACTCTGGGTTCTCAGACTGTTTCCTAGTGCCTGTTTGAGTTTCCTTCTGATTTCACTGTAAAACGGAGTTGGAGCTAGTACTTCCAACTATATATGTATGGAGTGGAGTTCGCAACTGAAAAGAAACTTTGTGTTCCCAACATTCTAGGTGAAGGACGGCTTTAACACACACTTATCTCTCAGAACTGAGCATGTGGTGAGACTTTCGTTCACCTAGCACCAAGGGAATGGGTTGCAAAAGAAACAATTACTCTGGTATCTCAGTTTGTTTCCTAGTGCCGTTTGAAGTTCCCGCAGTTTTCACTGTAAAACCGAGTTGGAGCTTGTAACTCCCCATATATATGTATGGAGTGGAGTTTGCAACTGAAAATAAACAATATGTTTCCAACAAGCTAGTAAAGGACGGCTTTCACACACACTAATTTTGCAGAACTGAGCATGTGGAGAGACGTTCGTTCATGTAGCACCAAGGGAATGGTTCACAGGAGAAACATTTACTCTGGTATCTCAGTTTGTTTCCTAGTGCCGGTTTGAAGTTCCTGCAGTTTTCACTGTAAAACCGAGTTCGAGCTTGTACCTCCCTCTGTATATGTATGGAGTGGATTTTGCAACTGAAAATAAACAATGTGTTCCCAACATTGTAGGTGAAGGACGGCTTTCACACACATTTATCTTTCAGAACTGAGCATGTGGAGAGACGTTCGTTCATCTAGCACCAAGGGAACCGGTTGCAGGAGAAACTTTTACTCTGGTTTCTCAGTCTGTTTCCTAGTGCCGGTTTGAAGTTCCTGCAGTTTTCACTGTAAAACCGAGTTTGAGATAGTACTTCCCCGTATATATGTATGGATTGGAGTTTGCAACTGAAAAAGTATCTTTGTGTCCCAAAAATCTAGGTGAAGTACGGCTTTCACACACACTTATCTGTCAGAACTGCTTGAGGAGAGACGTTCGTTCATCTAGCACCAAGGGAACGGTTGCAGGAGAAACTTTTACTCTGGTTTCTCAGTCTGTTTCCTAGTGCCCGTTTGAAGTTCCTGCAGTTTTCACTGTAAAACAGAGTTGGAGATAGTACCTCCCCATATATATGTATGGAGTGGAGTTTGCAACTGAAAAGAAACTTGTGTTCCCAACAAGCTAGTTGAAGGACGGCTTCCACACACACTTATCTCTCAGAACTGAGCATGTGGAGAGAAGTTCGTTCACCTAGCACCAAGGAACGGGTTACAGGAGAAACTTTTACTCTGATTTCTCAGTCCTTTTCCTAGTGCCGGTTTGAATTTCCTGCAGTTTTCTCTGTAAAACAGAGTTGGAGATAGTACCTCCCCATATATATGTAGGGACTGGTGTTTGCAACTGAAAAGTGTCTTTGTGTTCCCAACAAGTTAGGTGAAGTACGGCTTCCACACACACTTATCTCTCAGAACTTAGCTTGAGGAGAGACGTTCGTTCATCTAGCACCAATGGAACGGTTTGCAGATCAAACTTTTACTCTGGGTTCTCAGACTTTTTCCTAGTGCCGGTTTGAATTTCCTTCAGTTTTCACTGTAAAACCGAGTTGGAGCTAGTACTTCCCCTATATATGTATGGAGTGGAGTTTGCACCTGAAAATAAACATTGTGTTCCCAACAAGCTAGGTGAAGGACGGCTTTCACACACACTTATCTCTCAGAAATAAGCTTGTGGGTAGACGTTCGTTCATCTAGCACCTATGGAACGGTTTGCAGGAGAAATTTTTAATCTGCCTTCTCAGTCTGTTTCCTAGTGCCGGTTTGAATTTCCTGCAGTTTTCACTGTAAAATCGTGTTGGACCTTGTACCTCCCCATATATATGTATATATTGGTGTTTGCAATTGAAAGTAAGCGTTGTGTTCCCAAAAAGGTTGGTGAAGGATGGCTTTCACACACATATGTCTCAGAACTGAGCATGTGGAGAGACGTTCGTTCACCTAGCAACAAGGGAACGGGTTGCAGGAGAAACTTTTACTGTGGGTTCTCAGTCTGTTTCCTAGTGCCGGTTTGAAGTTCCTTCAGTGTTCACAGTAAAAAAGAGTTGGATCTAGTACCTCCCCGTATATATGTATGGAGTGGTATTTGCAACTGAGAATAAACATTGTGTTCGAAACAAGCTAAGTGAAGTACGGCTTCAAACACACTTATCTCTCAGAACTGAGCATGTGGAGAGACGTTCGTTCACCTAGCACCAAGGGAACGGGGTGCAGGAGAAACTTTTACTCTGGGTTCTCAGACTGTTTCCTAGTGCCGGTTTGAGTTTCCTTCTGATTTCACTGTAAAACGGAGTTGGAGCTAGTACTTCCAACTATATATGTATGGAGTGGAGTTCGCAACTGAAAAGAAACTTTGTGTTCCCAACATTCTAGGTGAAGGACGGCTTTAACACACACTTATCTCTCAGAACTGAGCATGTGGTGAGACTTTCGTTCACCTAGCACCAAGGGAATGGGTTGCAGGAGAAACAATTACTCTGGTATCTCAGTTTGTTTCCTAGTGCCGTTTTGAAGTTCCCGCAGTTTTCACTGTAAAACCGAGTTGGAGCTTGTACCTCCCCATATATATGTATGGAGTGGAGTTTGCAACTGAAAATAAACAATATGTTTCCAACAAGCTAGTAAAGGACGGCTTTCACACACACTAATTTTGCAGAACTGAGCATGTGGAGAGACGTTCGTTCATGTAGCACCAAGGGAATGGTTCACAGGAGAAACATTTACTCTGGTATCTCAGTTTGTTTCCTAGTGCCGGGTGAAGTTCCTGCAGTTTTCACTGTAAAACCGAGTTCGAGCTTGTACCTCCCTCTGTATATGTATGGAGTGGATTTTGCAACTGAACATAAACAATGTGTTCCCAACATTGTAGGTGAAGGACGGCTTTCACACACATTTATCTTTCAGAACTGAGCATGTGGAGAGACGTTCGTTCATCTAGCACCAAGGGAACGGGTTGCAGGAAAAACTTTTACTCTGGTTTCTCAGTCTGTTTCCTAGTGCCAGTTTGAAGTTCCTGCAGTTTTCACTTTAAAACCGAGTTTGAGCTAGTACTTCACCGTATATATGTATGGATTGGAGTTTGCAACTGAAAAGTATCTTTGTGTCCCCAAAAATCTAGGTGAAGTACGGCTTTCACACACACTTATCTCTCAGAACTTAGCTTGAGGAGAGACGTTCGTTCATCTAGCACCAAGGGAACGGGTTGCAGGAGAAACTTTTACTCTGGTTTCTCAGTCTGTGTCCTAGTGCCCGTTTGAAGTTCCTGCAGTTTTCACTGTAAAACAGAGTTGGAGATAGTACCTCCCCATATATATGTATGGAGTGGAGTTTGCAACTGAAAAGAAACTTGTGTTCCCAACAAGGTAGTTGAAGGACGGCTTCCACACACACTTATCTCTCAGAACTGAGCATGTGGAGAGAAGTTCGTTCACCTAGCACCAAGGGAACGGGTTACAGGAGAAACTTTTACTCTGATTTCTCAGTCCTTTTCCTAGTGCCGGTTTGAATTTCCTGCAGTTTTCACTGTAAAACAGAGTTGGAAATAGTACCTCCCCATATATATGTATGGACTGGTGTTTGCAACTGAAAAGTGTCTTTGTGTTCCCAACAAGTTAGGTGAAGTACGGCTTCCACACACACTTATCTCTCAGAACTTAGCTTGAGGAGAGACGTTCGTTCATCTAGCACCAATGGAACGGGTTGCAGATCATCTTTTACTCTGGGTTCTCAGACTTTTTCCTAGTGCCGGTTTGAATTTCCTTCAGTTTTCACTGTAAAACCGAGTTGGATCTAGTACTTCCCCTATATATGTATGGAGTGGAGTTTGCACCTGAAAATAAACATTGTGTTCCCAACAAGCTAGGTGAAGGACGGCTTTCACACACACTTATCTCTCAGAAATAAGCTTGTGGGTAGACGTTCGTTCATCTAGCACCCATGGAACGGTTTGCAGGAGAAACTTTTAATCTGCCTTCTCAGTCTGTTTCTTAGTGCCGGTTTGAATTTCCTGCAGTTTTCACTGTAAAATCGTGTTGGACCTTGTACCTCCCCATATATATGTATATATTGGTGTTTGCAAGTGAAAAGAAACTTTGTGTTCACAACATTGTAGATGAAGGACGGCATTCACACACACTTATCTCTCAGAACTGAGCATGTGGAGAGACGTTCGTTCACCTAGCACCAAGGGAACGGGTTGCAGGAGAAACTTTTACTCTGGTTTCTCAGTTTTTTTCTTAGTGCCGGTTTGAATTTCCTGCAGTTTTCACTGTAAAACCAAGTTGGATCTTGTACCTCCCCCTATATATGCATGGAGTAGAGTTTGCAACTGAAAATAAGCATTGTGTTCCCAACAAGCTACGTAAAGGACGACTTTCAACAACTTATCTCTCAGAACTGATCATGTGGAGAGACATTCGTTCATCTAGCACCAAGGGAACGGGTTGCAGGTGAAACATTTACTCTTGTATCTCAGTTTGTTTCCTAGTGCCGTTTTGAAATTCCCGCAGTTTTCACTGTAAAACCGAATTGGAACTAGTACCTCCCCATATATATGTATGGAGTGGAGTTTGCAACTGAAAAGAAACTTTGTGTTCCCTACATTTTAGGTGAAGGACGGCTTTCACACACACTTATTTCTCTGAACTTAGCATGTGGAAAGACATTCGTTCATCTAGCACCAAGGGATCGGGTTGCAGGGGAAACTTTTCTCTGAGTTCTCAGTCTGTTTCCTAGTGCCGGTTTCAAGTTCCTGCAGTTTTCACTTGAAAACCGAGTTGGAGCTAGTACTTCCCCATATATATGTATGGAGTGGAGTTTGCAACTGAAAAGTATCTTTGTGTTCCCAACTAGATAGGTGAGGGACGGCTTTCACACCCACTTATCTCTCAGAACTTAGCATGTGGAGAAACGTTCATTCACCTAGCACCAAGGGAACGGTTTGCAGGATAAACTTTTACTCTGGTTTCTAAGTCTGTTTCCTAGTTCCGGTTTGAATTTCCTGCAGATTTCACTGTAAAACCGAGTTGGAGCTAGTACCTACCCCTATATATGCATGGAGTGGAGTTTGCAACTGAAAAGAAACTTTGTGTTCCCAACAAGCTAGGTGAAGGACGGCTTTCACACACACTTATCTTTCAGAACTGAGCATGTGGAGAGACGTTCGTTCATCTAGCACCAAGGGAACGGGTTGCAGGAGAAACTTTTACTCTGGGTTCTCAGTCTGTTTCCTAGTGCTGGTTTGAAGTTCCTGCAGTTTTAACTGTAAAACCGAGTAGGAGATAGTATCTCCCCATATATATGTATGGAGTGGAGTTTTCAACTGAAAAGAAACTTTGTGTTCCCAACAAGCAAGGTGAAGTACGGCTTTCACACACACTTATCTCTCAGAAATGAGCATGTGGAGAGACGTTCGTACATATAGCACCAAGGGAACGGGTTGCAGGGGAAACGTTTATTCTGTTTCTCAGTCTGTTTCCTAGTGCCGGTTTCAAGTTCCTGCATTTTTCACTGTAAAACTGAGTTGGACCTAGTACCTCCCCATGTATATGTATGGAGTGGTGTTTGCAAATGAAAAGAAACTTTGTGTTCCCAACGATCTAGGTGAAGTAAGGCATTCACACACATTTATCTCTAAGAACTTAGCATGAGGAGAGACGTTCGTTCATCTAGCACGTAGGGAACGGGTTGCAGGGGAAACTTTTACCCTGGTTTCTCAGTATGATTCCTTGTGCCGCTTTGAAGTTCCTGCAGTTTGCACAGTAAAACCGATTTAGAGCTAGTACATTTCCCTATATATATATGGAGTGGAGTTTGCAAATGAAAATAAACAATTTGTTCCCAACAAGCTAGGTGAAATTCGGCTTTCACACACATTTATCTCTCAGAACTGAGCATGTGGAGAGACGTTCGTTCATCTAGCACGAAGGGAACGGTTTGCAGGAGAAACTTTTACTCTGGTTTCTCAGTCGGTTTCCTAGTGCCGTTTTGAAATTCCTGCAGTTTTCACTGTAAAACAGATTTGGAGCTAGTACCTCTCCCTATATATGTATGGCTTGGAGATTGCAACTGAAAATAAACATATTGTTCCCAACAAGCTAGGTGAATATCGGTTTTCACACACACTTATCACTCAGAACAGACCATGTGGAGAGACGTTCGTTCAACTAGCCCCAAGGGAACGGGTTGCAGGAGAAACTTTTACTCTGGTTTCTCAGTCTGTTTCTTAGTGCCGGTTTGAAGTTCCTGCAGTTTTCACTAAAAGACCGAGTTGAAGCTAGTACCTCCCCATATATATGTATGAAGTGGAGTTTGCAACTGAAAAGAATCATTGTGTTCCCAAAAAGCAAGGTGAAGGCCCGCTTTCACACACACTTAGCTCTCAGAACTGAGCATGTGGAGAGACGTTCGTTCATCTAGCACCAAGGGAACGGGATGCAGGTAAACTTTTACTCTGGGTTCAGTCTGTTTCGTAGTGCCCGTTTGAAATTATTGCAGTTTTCACTGTGAAACAGAGTGGAGCTAGTACCTACCCATATATATATATGGAGTGGAGTTTGCAACAGAAAAGGAACTTTGTGTTCCCTACAGCCTAGGTGAAGGACGACTTTCACACACTCGTATATCTCAGAACTGATCATGTGCAGAGACGTTCGTTCATCTAGCAACAAGTGAACGGGATGAAGGAGAAACTTTTATTCTGGTTTCTCAGTCTGTTTCCTAGTGCCGGTATAAAGTTCCTGCAGTTTACACTGCAAAGACGATTTGGAGCTTGTACCTCTCCCTATATATGTATGGATTGGAATTTGCAACTGAAAAGAAATTTTGTGTTCCCAACAAGCTAGGTGAAGGACGGCTTTCACACACACTTATCTCTCAGAACTGAGCATGTGGTTATACGTTCGTTCATCTTGCACCAAGGGAACGAGTTGCAGGAGAAACTTTTACTCTGGTTTCTCAGTCTGTTTCCTAGTGCCGGTTTGAAGTTCCTGTAGTATTCACTGTAATACGGTTTTGGAGTTAATAACTCCCCATATAATTTTATGGAGTGGAGTTGGCCCCTGGAAAGAATCTTTGTGTTCCCAACAAGCTAGGTGAAGGACGGCTTTCACACACACTTATCTCTCAGAACTGAGCATTTGGAGAGACGTTCGTTCAAATAGCACCAAGGTAACGGGTTGCAGGAGAAATTTTACTGTGGTTTCTCAGTCTGTTTCCCAGTGACGGTTTGAAGTTCCTGCAGCTTTCACTGTAAAACCGAGTTCAGCTAGTACCTACCCATATATATGTAAGGAGTGGAATTTGCAACAGAAAAGGAACTTTTTGTTCCCAAAAATCTAGTTTAAGGACGGCTTTCACACACACTTAACTCTCAGAAATCAGCATGTGGAGAGACGTTCGTTCATCTAGCACCAAGGGAACGGGTTGCAGGAGAAACTTTTACTCAGGTTTCTCAGTCTGTTTCCTAGTGCCGGTTTGAAGTTCCTGCAGTTTTCACTGTGAAACAGAGTGGAGCTAGTACCTCCCCATATATATATATGGAGTGGAGTTTGCAACAGAAAAGGAACTTTGTGTTCCCAACAACCTAGGTGAAGGACGGCTTTTACACACTCGTATATCTCAGAACTGAGCATGTGCAGAGACGTTCGTTCATCTAGCAATAAGTGAACGGGTTGAAGGAAAAACTTTTACTCTGGTTTCTCAGTCTGTTTCCTAGTGCTGGTTTGAAGTTCCTGCAGTTTTCCCTGTAAAACCGAGTTGGAGTTAATACCTCCCTATATATATGTATGGAGTGGAGTTTGCAACTGAAAAGAAACTTTGTGTTCCCAAGAAGCTAGGTGAAGTGCGGCTTTCACACACGCTTATCTCTCAGAACTGAGCATGTGCAGAGACGTTCGTTCATCTAGCAACAAGTGAACGGGATTCAAGAGAAACATTTATTCTGGTTTCTCAGTCTGTTTCCTAGTGCCGCATTGAAGTTCCTGCAATTTTCACTGTAAAACCGAGTTGGAGCTTGTACCTCCCCATGTATATGTATGGAGTGGAGTTTGCAAGTGAAAAGAAACTTTGTGTTCCCAAGAAGCTAGGTGAAGTGCTACTTTCACACACACTTATCTCTCACAACTGAGCATGTGGATAGACTTTCGTTCATCTAGCAACAAGGAAACGGGTTGAAAGAAAAACTTTTACTCTGGTTTCTCCGTCTGTTTCCTAGTGCCGGTTTGAATTTCCTGCAGTTTTCCCTGTAAAACCGAGTTGGAGCTAATACCTCCCTATATATATGTATGGAGTGGAGTTTGCCACTGAAAAGAAACTTTGTGTTCCCAACAAGCTAGTTGAAGGACGGCTTTAAAACACACTTATCTCTCAGAACTGAGAATGTTGAGAGACGTTCGTTCATTAAGCACCAAGTGAACGGGTTGCAGGGGAAACTTTTAATCTGGTTTTTCAGTCGGTTTCCTAGTGCCGTTTTGAAGTTCCTGCAGCTTTCACTGTAAAACAGAGTTGGAGCTAGTACCTCCCCATATATATGTATGGAGTGGAATTTGCAACTGAAAAGTGTCTTTGTGTTCCCAACAAGCTAGGTGAGGGACGGATTTCACACACACTTATCTCTCAGAACTGAGCATGTGGAGAAACGTTCGTTCACCTAGCACCAAGGGAACGGTTTGCAGGATAAACTTTTACTCTGGTTTCTCAGTCTGTTTCCTAGTTCCGGTTTGAATTTCCTGCAGATTTCACTGTAAAGACGAGTTGGAGCTAGAACCTACCCCTATATATGCATGGAGTGGGGTTTGCAACTGAAAAGAAACTTTGTGTTCCCAAAAAGCTAGGAGAAGGACGGCTTTCACACACACTTATCTCTCAGAACTGAGCATGTGGAGAGACGTTCGTTCATCTAGCACCAAGGGAACGGGTTGCGGGAGCAACTTTTACTCTGGTTTCTCAGTCTGTTTCCTAGTGCCGTTTGGAAGTTCCTGCAGTTTTCACTGTAAAACCGAGTTGGAGCTAGTACCTCCCCATATATATGTATGGAGTGGAGTTTGCAACTGAAAAGAAACTTTGTTTCCCCAAAAATCTAGGTGAAGTATGGCTTTCACACACACTTATCTCTCAGAACTTAGCTTGAGGAGAGACGTTCGTTCATCTAGCACCAAGGGAACGGGTTGCAGAAGAAACTTTTACTCTGGTTTCTCAGTCTGGTTCCTAGTGCCGGTTTCAAGTTCCTGCAGTTTTCACTGTAAAACAGAGTTGGAGATAGTACCTCCCCATATATATGTATGGACTGGTGTTTGCAACTGAAAAGTGTCTTTGTGTTCCCAACAAGTTAGGTGAAGTACGGCTTCCACACACACTTATCTCTCAGAACTTAGCTTGAGGAGAGACGTTCGTTCATCTAGCACCAATGGAACGGGTTGCAGATCAAACTTTTACTCTGGGTTCTCAGACTTTTTCCTAGTGCCGGTTTGAATTTCCTTCAGTTTTCACTGTAAAACCGAGTTGGAGCTAGTACTTCCCCTATATATGTATGGAGTGGAATTTGCAACTGAAAATAAACATTGTGTTCCCAACAAGCTAGGTGAAGGACGGCTTTTACACACATTTATCTCTCAGAAATGAGCATGTGGAGAGACGTTCATTCACCTAGCATCAAGGGAACGGTTTGCAGGGGAAACAGTTACTCTGGTATCTCAGTCTGTTTCCTTGTGTCGGTTTAAATTTCCTGCAGTTTTCACGGTAAAAACGAGTTGGAGCTAGTACCTCCCCTATATATTTATGGAGTAGAGTTTGCAACTGAAAAGAAACTTTGTGTTCTCAAAAAGCTAGGTGAAGGACGGCTTTCACACACACTTATCTCTCAGAAATAAGCTTGTGGGTAGACGTTCGTTCATCTAGCACCCAGGGAACGGGTTGCAGGAGAAAATTTTACTCTGCCTTCTCAGTCTGTTTCCTAGTGCCGGTTTGAATTTCCTGCAGTTTTCACTGTAAAATCGTGTTGGACCTTGTACCTCCCCATATATATGTATATAGTGATGTTTGCTACTGAAAAGAAACTTTGTGTTCACAACATTGTAGATGAAGGGCGGCTTTCACACACACTTATCTCTCAGAACTGAGCATGTGGAGAGACGTTCGTTCACCTAGCACCAAGGGAATGGGTTGCAGGAGAAACTTTTACTCTGGTTTCTCAGTTTTTTTCTTAGTGCCGGTTTGAATTTCCTGCAGGTTTCACTGTAAATCCAAGTTGGATCTTGTACCTCCCCCTATATATGCATGGAGTAGAGTTTGCAACTGAAAATAAGCATTGTGTTCCCAACAAGCTACGTAAAGGACGACTTTCAACAACTTATCTCTCAGAACTGATCATGTGGAGAGACGTTCGTTCATCTAGCACCAAGGGAACGGGTTGCAAGAGAAACATTTACTCTTGTATCTCAGTTTGTTTCCTAGTGCCGTTTTGAAATTCCCGCAGTTTTCACTGTAAAACCGAATTGGAACTAGTACCTCCCCATATATATGTATGGAGTGGAGATTGCAACTGAAAAGAAACTTTGTGTTCCCTACATTTTAGGTGAAGGACGGCTTTCACACACACTTATCTCTCTGAACTTAGCATGTGGAAAGACATTCGTTCATCTAGCACCAAGGGATCGGGTTGCAGGAGAAACTTTTTCTCTGGGTTCTCAGTCTGTTTCCTAGTGCCGGTTTCAAGTTCCTGCAGTTTTCACTTGAAAACCGAGTTAGAGCTAGTACTTCCCCATATATATGTATGGAGTGGAGTTTGCAACTGAAAAGAAACTTTGTGTTCCCAACTAGATAGGTGAGGGACGGCTTTCACACACACTTATCTCTCAGATCTGAGCATGTGGAGAGACGTTCGTTCATCTAGCACCAAGGGAACGGGATGCAGGGAAACTTTTACTCTGTTTTCTAAGTCTGTTTCCTAGTGCCGGTTTGAAGTTCCTACAGTTTTCACTGTAAAATAGAGTTGGTGCTAGTACTTCCCCATATATACGTATGGAGTGGAGTTTGCAACTGAAAAGAAACTTTGTGTTCAAAACAAGCTAGGTGAAGGACGGCTTTCACACCCACTTATCTCTCAGAACTGAGCATGTGGAGAAACGTTCATTCACCTAGCACCAAGGGAACGCTTTGCAGGATAAACTTTTACTCTGGTTTCTAAGTCTGTTTCCTAGTTCCGGTTTGAAGTTCCTGCAGTTTTCATTGTAAAACCGAGTTGGAGCTTGTACCTCCCCATATATATGTATGGAGTGGAGTTTGAAACTGAAAAGAAACTTTGTGTTCCCAACAAGCTAGGTGAAGTACGGCTTTCACACACACTTATCTCTCAGAACTGAGCATGTGGAGAGACGTTCGTTCGTCTAGCACAAAGGGAACGGGTTGCTGGAGAAACTTTTACTCTGGTTTCTCAGTCTGTTTCCTAGGGCCGTTTAGAAGTTCCTGCAGTTCTCACTGTAAAATTGAATTGGAGCTAGTACCTCCCCATATACATGTATGGAGTGAAGTTTGGAACTGAAAAGAAACTTTGTGTTCCCAACAAGCTAGCTGAAGGACGGCTTTCACACACATTTATCTCTCCGAACTGAGCATGTGGATAGACGTTCGTTCATCTAGCACCAAGGGAACGGGTTGCAGGAGAAACTTTTACTCTGGTTTCTCAGTCTGTTTCCTAGTGCTGTTTTGAAGTTCCTGCAGTTTTCACTGTAAAACCGAGTTGGAGCTAGTACCTCCTCATATATATGTATGGAGTGGAGTTTGCAACTGTAAAAAAACTTTGTTTTCCCAACAAGCTAGGTGAAGTACGGCTATCAAACACACTTATCTCTCAGAATGAGCATGTGGAGAGACGTTCGTTCATCTAGCACAAAGGGAACGGGTTGCAGGAGAAAGTTTTACTCTGGTTTCTCAGTCTGTTTTCTAGTGCCGGTTTGAAGATCCTGCAGTTTTCACTGTAAAACCGAGTTGGAGCTAGTACATCCCCATATATATGTATGGAGTGGGGTTTGCAACTGAAAAGAAACTTTGTGTTCAAAACAAGCTAGGTGAAGGACGGCTTTCACACCCACTTATCTCTCAGAACTGAGCATGTGGAGAAACGTTCATTCACCTAGCACCAAGGGAACGGTTTGCAGGATAAACTTTTACTCTGGTTTCTAAGTCTGTTTCCTAGTTCCGGTTTGAATTTCCTGCAGATTTCACTGTAAAACCGAGTTGGAGCTAGTACCTACCCCTATATATGCATGGAGTGGAGTTTGCAACTGAAAAGAAACTTTGTGTTCCCAACAAGCTAGGTGAAGGACGGCTTTCACACACACTTATCTTTCAGAACTGAGCATGTGGAGAGACGTTCGTTCATCTAGCACAAAGGGAACGGGTTGCAGGATAAACTTTTACTCTGGTTTCTCAGTCTGTTTCCTAGTGCTGGTTTGAAGTTCCTGCAGTTTTAACTGTAAAACCGAGTAGGAGCTAGTACCTCCCCATATATATGTATGGAGTGGAGTTTTCAACTGAAAAGAAACTTTGTGTTCCCTACATTTTAGGTGAAGGACGGCTTTCACACACACTTATCTCTCTGAACTTAGCATGTGGAAAGACTTTCGTACATATAGCACCAAGGGATCGGGTTGCAGGGGAAACGTTTATTCTGCTTCTCAGTCTGTTTCCTAGTGCCGGTTTCAAGTTCCTGCAGTTTTCACTTGAAAACCGAGTTGGAGCTAGTACTTCCCCATATATATGTATGGAGTGGAGTTTGCAACTGAAAAGTATCTTTGTGTTCCCAACTAGATAGGTGAGGGACGGCTTTCACACACACTTATCTCTCAGATCTGAGCATGTGGAGAGACGTTCGTTCATCTAGCACCAAGGGAACGGGATGCAGGGAAACTTTTACTCTGTTTTCTAAGTCTGTTTCCTAGTGCCGGTTTGAAGTTCCTGCAGTTTTCACTGTAAAATAGAGTTGGTGCTAGTACTTCCCCATATATACGTATGGAGTGGAGTTTGCAACTGAAAAGAAACTTTGTGTTCAAAACAAGCTAGGTGAAGGACGGCTTTCACACCCACTTATCTCTCAGAACTGAGCATGTGGAGAAACGTTCGTTCACCTAGCACCAAGGGAACGGTTTGCAGGATAAACTTTTACTCTGGTTTCTAAGTCTGTTTACTAGTTCCGGTTTGAATTTCCTGCAGATTTCACTGTAAAACCGAGTTGGAGCTAGTACCTCTCCCTATATATGCATGGAGTGGAGTTTGCAACTGAAAAGAAACTTTGTGTTCCCAACAAGCTAGCTGAAGGACGGCTTTCACACACATTTATCTCTCCGAACTGAGCATGTGGATAGACGTTCGTTCATCTAGCACCAAGGGAACGGGTTGCAGGAGAAACTTTTACTCTGGTTTCTCAGTCTGTTTCCTAGTGCCGGTTTGAAGTTCCTGCAGTTTTCATTGTAAAACTGAGTTGGAGCTTGTACCTCCCCATATATATGTATGGAGTGGAGTTTGCAACTGAAAAGAAACTTTGTCTTCCCAACAAGCTAGGGTAAGGACGGCTTTCACACACACATATCTCTAAGAACTGAGCATGTGGAGAGACGTTCGTTCATCTAGCACAAAGGAACGGGTTGCAGGAGCAACTTTTACTGTGTTTTCTCAGTCTGTTTCCTAGTGCCGCTTTGAAGTTCCTGCAGTTTTCACTGTAAAACCGAGTTGGAGCTAGTACCTCCCCATATACATGTATGGAGTGAAGTTTGGAACTGAAAAGAAACTTTGTGTTCCCAACAAGCTAGGCTGAAGTACGGCTTTCACACACACTTATCTCTCCGAACTGAGCATGTGGATAGACGTTCGTTCATCTAGCACCAAGGGAACGGGTTGCAGGAGAAACTTTTACTCTGGTTTCTCAGTCTGTTTCCTAGTGCTGTTTTGAAGTTCCTGCAGTTTTCACTGTAAAACCGAGTTGGAGCTAGTACCTCCTCATATATATGTATGGAGTGGAGTTTGCAACTTTAAAAAAACTTTGTTTTCCCAACAAGCTAGGTGAAGTACGGCTATCAAACACACTTATCTCTCAGAATGAGCATGTGGAGAGACATTCGTTCATCTAGCACAATGGGAACGGGTTGCAGGAGAAAGTTTTACTCTGGTTTCTCAGTCTGTTTTCTAGTGCCGGTTTGAAGTTCCTGCAGTTTTCACTGTAAAACCGAGTTGGAGCTAGTACATCCCCATATATATGTATGGAGTGGGGTTTGCAACTGAAAAGAAACTTTGTGTTCAAAACAAGCTAGGTGAAGGACGGCTTTCACACCCACTTATCTCTCAGAACTGAGCATGTGGAGAAACGTTCATTCACCTAGCACCAAGGGAACGCTTTGCAGGATAAACTTTTACTCTGGTTTCTAAGTCTGTTTCCTAGTTCCGGTTTGAATTTCCTGCAGATTTCACTGTAAAACCGAGTTGGAGCTAGTACCTACCCCTATATATGCATGGAGTGGAGTTTGCAACAGAAAAGAAACTTTGTGTTCCCAACAAGCTAGGTGAAGGACGGCTTTCACACACACTTATCTTTCAGAACTGAGCATGTGGAGAGACGTTCGTTCATCTAGCACCAAGGGAACGGTTTGCAGGAGAAACTTTTACTCTGGGTTCTCAGTCTGTTTCCTAGTGCTGGTTTGAATTTCCTGCAGTTTTAACTGTAAAACCGAGTAGGAGCTAGTACCTCCCCATATATATGTATGGAGTGGAGTTTTCAACTGAAAAGAAACTTTGTGTTCCCAACAAGCAAGGTGAAGTACGGCTTTCACACACACTTATCTCTCAGAAATGAGCATGTGGAGAGACGTTCGTACATATAGCACCAAGGGAACGGGTTGCAGGGGAAACGTTTATTCTGCTTCTCAGTCTGTTTCCTAGTGCCGGTTTCAAGTTCCTGCATTTTTCACTGTAAAACTGAGTTGGACCTAGTACCTCCCCATGTATATGTATGGAGTGGTGTTTGCAAATGAAAAGAAACTTTGTGTTCCCAACGATCTAGGTGAAGTAAGGCATTCACACACATTTATCTCTAAGAACTGAGCATGAGGAGAGACGTTCGTTCATCTAGCACGTAGGGAACGGGTTGCAGGGGAAACTTTTACCCTGGTTTCTCAGTATGATTCCTTGTGCCGCTTTGAAGTTCCTGCAGTTTGCACAGTAAAACCGATTTGGAGCTAGTACATTTCCCTATATATATATGGAGAGGAGTTTGCAAATGAAAATAAACAATTTGTTCCCAACAAGCTAGGTGAAATTCGGCTTTCACACACACTTATCTCTCAGAACTGAGCATGTGGAGAGACGTTCGTTCATCTAGCACGAAGGGAACGGTTTGCAGGAGAAACTTTTACTCTGGTTTCTCAGTCGGTTTCCTAGTGCCGGTTTGAAATTCCTGCAGTTTTCACTGTAAAACAGATTTGGAGCTAGTACCTCTCCCTATATATGTATGGTTTGGAGATTGCAACTGAAAATAAACATATTGTTCCCAACAAGCTAGGTGAATTTCGGTTTTCACACACACTTATCACTCAGAACAGACCATGTGGAGAGACGTTCGTTCAACTAGCCCCAAGGGAACGGGTTGCAGGAGAAACTTTTACTCTGGTTTCTCAGTCTGTTTCTTAGTGCCGGTTTGAAGTTCCTGCAGTTTTCACTAAAAGACCGAGTTGAAGCTAGTACCTCCCCATATATATGTATGAAGTGGAGTTTGCAAGTGAAAAGAATCTTTGTGTTCCCAACAAGCTAGGTGAAGGACGGCTTTCACACACACTTATCTCTCAGAACTGAGCATGTGGAGAGAGGTTCGTTCATCTAGCACCAAGGGAACGGGTTGCAGGAGCAACTTTTACTCTGGTTTCTCAGTCTGTTTCCTAGTGCCGTTTGGAAGTTCCTGAAGTTTTCACTGTAAAACCGAGTTGGAGCTAGTACCTCCCCATATATATGTATGGAGTGGAGTTTGCAACTGAAAAGAAACTTTGTTTCCCCAAAAATCTAGGTGAAGTATGGCTTTCACACACACTTATCTCTCAGAACTTAGCTTGAGGAGAGACGTTCGTTCATCTAGCACCAAGGGAACGGATTGCAGAAGAAACTTTTACTCTGGTTTCTCAGTCTGGTTCCTAGTGCCGGTTTCAAGTTCCTGCAGTTTTCACTGTAAAACAGAGTTGGAGATAGTACCTCCCCATATATATGTATGGACTGGTGTTTGCAACTGAAAAGTGTCTTTGTGTTCCCAACAAGTTAGGTGAAGTACGGCTTCCACACACACTTATCTCTCAGAACTTAGCTTGAGGAGAGACTTTCGTTCATCTAGCACCAATGGAACGGGTTGCAGATCAAACTTTTACTCTGGGTTCTCAGACTTTTTCCTAGTGCCGGTTTGAATTTCCTTCAGTTTTCACTGTAAAACCGAGTTGGAGCTAGTACTTCCCCTATATATGTATGGAGTGGAATTTGCAACTGAAAATATACATTGTGTTCCCAACAAGCTAGGTGAAGGACGGCTTTTACACACATTTATCTCTCAGAAATGAGCATGTGGAGAGACGTTCATTCACCTAGCATCAAGGGAACGGTTTGCAGGGGAAACAGTTACTCTGGTATCTCAGACTGTTTCCTTGTGTCAGTTTCAATTTCCTGCAGTTTTCACGGTAAAAACGAGTTGGAGCTAGTACCTCCCCTATATATTTATTGAGTAGAGTTTGCAACTGAAAAGAAACTTTGTGTTCTCAAAAAGCTAGGTGAAGGACGGCTTTCACACACACTTATCTCTCAGAAATAAGCTTGTGGTAGACGTTCGTTCATCTAGCACCCAGGGAACTGGTTGCAGGAGAAACTTTTACTCTGCCTTCTCAGTCTGTTTCCTAGTGCCGGTTTGAATTTCCTGCAGTTTTCACTGTAAAATCGTGTTGGACCTTGTACCTCCCCATATATATGTATATAGTGGTGTTTGCAACTGAAAAGAAACTTTGTGTTCACAACATTGTAGATGAAGGGCGGCTTTCACACACACTTATCTCTCAGAACTGAGCATGTGGAGAGACGTTCGTTCACCTAGCACCAAGGGAACGGGTTGCAGGAGAAACTTTTACTCTGGTTTCTCAGTTTTTTTCTTAGTGCCGGTTTGAATTTCCTGCAGTTTTCACTGTAAAACCAAGTTGGATCTTGTACCTCCCCCTATATATGCATGGAGTAGAGTTTGCAACTGAAAATAAGCATTGTGTTCCCAACAAGCTACGTAAAGGACGACTTTCAACAACTTATCTCTCAGAACTGATCATGTGGAGAGACGTTCGTTCATCTAGCACCAAGGGAACGGGTTGCAGGAGAAACATTTCTTTGTATCTCAGTTTGTTTCCTAGTGCCGTTTTGAAATTCCCGCAGTTTTCACTGTAAAACCGAATTGGAACTAGTACCTCCCCATATATATGTATGGAGTGGAGATTGCAACTGAAAAGAAACTTTGTGTTCCCTACATTTTAGGTGAAGGACGGCTTTCACACACACTTATCTCTCTGAACTTAGCATGTGGAAAGACATTCGTTCATCTAGCACCAAGGGATCGGGTTGCAGGAGAAACTTTCTCTCTGGATTCTCAGTCTGTTTCCTAGTGCCGGTTTCAAGTTCCTGCAGTTTTCACTTGAAAACCGAGTTGGAGCTAGTACTTCCCCATATATATGTATGGAGTGGAGTTTGCAACTGAAAAGTATCTTTGTGTTCCCAACTAGATAGGTGAGGGACGGCTTTCACACACACTTATCTCTCAGATCTGAGCATGTGGAGAGACGTTCGTTCATCTAGCACCAAGGGAACGGGATGCATGGAAACTTTTACTCTGTTTTCTAAGTCTGTTTCCTAGTGCCGGTTTGAAGTTCCTGCAGTTTTCACTGTAAAATAGAGTTGGTGCTAGTACTTCCCCATATATACGTATGGAGTGGAGTTTGCAACTGAAAAGAAACTTTGTGTTCAAAACAAGCTAGGTGAAGGACGGCTTTCACACCCACTTATCTCTCAGAACTGAGCATGTGGAGAAACGTTCATTCACCTAGCACCAAGGGAACGGTTTGCAGGATAAACTTTTACTCTGGTTTCTAAGTCTGTTTCCTAGTTCCGGTTTGAATTTCCTGCAGATTTCACTGTAAAACCGAGTTGGAGCTAGTACCTACCCCTATATATGCATGGAGTGGAGTTTGCAACTGAAAAGAAACTTTGTGTTCCCAACAAGCTAGGTGAAGGACGGCTTTTACACACATTTATCTCTCAGAAATGAGCATGTGGAGAGACGTTCATTCACCTAGCATCAAGGGAAAGGTTTGCAGGGGAAACAGTTACTCTGGTATCTCAGTCTGTTTCCTTGTGTCAGTTTCAATTTCCTGCAGTTTTCACGGTAAAAACGAGTTGGAGCTAGTACCTCCCCTATATATTTATGGAGTAGAGTTTGCAACTGAAAAGAAACTTTGTGTTCTCAAAAAGCTAGGTGAAGGACGGCTTTCACACACACTTATCTCTCAGAAATAGCTTGTGGGTAGACGTTCGTTCATCTAGCACCCAGGGAACTGGTTGCAGGAGAAACTTTTACTCTGCCTTCTCAGACTGTTTCCTAGTGCCGGTTTGAATTTCCTGCAGTTTTCACTGTAAAATCGTGTTGGACCTTGTACCTCCCCATATATATGTATATAGTGGTGTTTGCAACTGAAAAGAAACTTTGTGTTCACAACATTGTAGATGAAGGGCGGCTTTCACACACACTTATCTCTCAGAACTGAGCATGTGGAGAGACGTTCGTTCACCTAGCACCAAGGGAACGGGTTGCAGGAGAAACTTTTACTCTGGTTTCTCAGTTTTTCTTAGTGCCGGTTTGAATTTCCTGCAGTTTCACTGTAAAACCAAGTTGGATCTTGTACCTCCCCCTATATATGCATGGAGTAGAGTTTGCAACTGAAAATAAGCATTGTGTTCCCAACAAGCTACGTAAAGGACGACTTTCAACAACTTATCTCTCAGAACTGATCATGTGGAGAGACGTTCGTTCATCTAGCACCAAGGGAACGGGTTGCAGGAGAAACATTTCTCTTGTATCTCAGTTTGTTTCCTAGTGCCGTTTTGAAATTCCCGCAGTTTTCACTGTAAAACCGAATTGGAACTAGTACCTCCCCATATATATGTATGGAGTGGAGATTGCAACTGAAAAGAAACTTTGTGTTCCCTACATTTTAGGTGAAGGACGGCTTTCACACACACTTATCTCTCTGAACTTAGCATGTGGAAAGACATTCGTTCATCTAGCACCAAGGGATCGGGATGCAGGAGAAACTTTCTCTCTGGATTCTCAGTCTGTTTCCTAGTGCCGGTTTCAAGTTCCTGCAGTTTTCACTTGAAAACCGAGTTGGAGCTAGTACTTCCCCATATATATGTATGGAGTGGAGTTTGCAACTGAAAAGTATCTTTGTGTTCCCAACTAGATAGGTGAGGGACGGCTTTCACACACACTTATCTCTCAGATCTGAGCATGTGGAGAGACGTTCGTTCATCTAGCACCAAGGGAACGGGATGCATGGAAACTTTTACTCTGTTTTCTAAGTCTGTTTCCTAGTGCCGGTTTGAAGTTCCTGCAGTTTTCACTGTAAAATAGAGTTGGTGCTAGTACTTCCCCATATATACGTATGGAGTGGAGTTTGCAACTGAAAAGAAACTTTGTGTTCAAAACAAGCTAGGTGAAGGACGGCTTTCACACCCACTTATCTCTCAGAACTGAGCATGTGGAGAAACGTTCATTCACCTAGCACCAAGGGAACGGTTTGCAGGATAAACTTTTACTCTGGTTTCTAAGTCTGTTTCCTAGTTCCGGTTTGAATTTCCTGCAGATTTCACTGTAAAACCGAGTTGGAGCTAGTACCTACCCCTATATATGCATGGAGTGGAGTTTGCAACTGAAAAGAAACTTTGTGTTCCCAACAAGCTAGGTGAAGGACGGCTTTCACACACACTTATCTTTCAGAACTGAGCATGTGGAGAGACGTTCGTTCATCTAGCACGAAGGGAACGGGATGCAGGAGAAACTTTTACTCTGGGTTCTCAGTCTGTTTCCTAGTGCTGGTTTGAAGTTCCTGCAGTTTTAACTTTAAAACCGAGTAGGAGATAGTATCTCCCCATATATATGTATGGAGTGGAGTTTTCAACTGAAAAGAAACTTTGTGTTCCCAACAAGCAATGTGAAGTACGGCTTTCACACACACTTATCTCTCAGAAATGAGCATGTGGAGAGACGTTCGTACGTATAGCACCAGGGGAACGGGTTGCAGGGGAAACGTTTATTCTGCTTCTCAGTCTGTTTCCTAGTGCCGGTTTCAAGTTCCTGCATTTTTCACTGTAAAACTGAGTTGGACCTAGTACCTCCCCATGTATATGTATGGAGTGGTGTTTGCAAATGAAAAGAAACTTTGTGTTCCCAACGATCTAGGTGAAGTAAGGCATTCACACACATTATCTCTAAGAACTGAGCATGAGGAGAGACGTTCGTTCATCTAGCACGTAGGGAACGGGTTGCAGGGGAAACTTTTACCCTGGTTTCTCAGTATGATTCCTTGTGCCGCTTTGAAGTTCCTGCAGTTTGCACAGTAAAACCGATTTGGAGCTAGTACATTTCCCTATATATATATGGAGAGGAGTTTGCAAATGAAAATAAACAATTTGTTCCCAACAAGCTAGGTGAAATTCGGCTTTCACACACACTTATCCCTCAGAACTGAGCATGTGGAGAGACGTTCGTTCATCTAGCACGAAGGAACGGTTTGCAGGAGAAACTTTTACTCTGGTTTCTCAGTCGGTTTCCTAGTGCCGGTTTGAAATTCCTGCAGTTTTCACTGTAAAACAGATTTGGAGCTAGTACCTCTCCCTATATATGTATGGTTTGGAGATTCAACTGAAAATAAACATATTGTTCCCAACAAGCTAGGTGAATTTCGGTTTTCACACACACTTATCACTCAGAACAGACCATGTGGAGAAACGTTCGTTCAACTAGCCCCAAGGGAACGGGTTGCAGGAGAAACTTTTACTCTGGTTTCTCAGTCTGTTTCTTAGTGCCGGTTTGAAGTTCCAGCAGTTTTCACTAAAAGACCGAGTTGAAGCTAGTACCTCCCCATATATATGTATGAAGTGGAGTTTGCAACTGAAAAGAATCTTTGTGTTCCCAACAAGCAAGGTGAAGGCCGGCTTTCACACACACATATCTCTAAGAACTGAGCATGTGGAGAGACGTTCGTTCATCTAGCACCAAGGGAACGGGATGCAGGTAAACTTTTACTCTGGTTTCTCAGTCTGTTTCCTAGTGCCGATTTGAAATTATTGCAGTTTTCACTGTGAAACAGAGTGGAGCTAGTACCTCCCCATATATATATATGCAGTGGAGTTTGCAACAGAAAAGGAACTTTGTGTTCCCAACAGCCTAGGTGAAGGACGGCTTTCACACACTCGTATATCTCAGAACTGAGCATGTGCAGAGACGTTCGTTCATCTAGCAACAAGTGAACGGGATGAAGGAGAAACTTTTATTCTGGTTTCTCAGACTGTTTCCTTGTGCCGGTATAAAGTTCCTGCCAGTTACACTGCAAAGTCGATTTGGAGCTTGTACCCTCTCCCTATATATGTATGGATTGGAATTGCAACTGAAAAGAAACTTTGTGTTCCACAAGCTAGGTGAAGGACGGCTTTCACACACACTTATCTCTCAGAACTGAGCATGTGGTTAGACGTTCGTTCAACTAGCACCCAGGGAACGGGTTGCAGGAGAAACTTTTACTCTGCCTTCTCAGTCTGTTTCCTAGTGCCGGTTTGAATTTCCTGCAGTTTTCACTGTAAAACCGTGTTGGACCTTGTACCTCCCCATATATATGTATATAGTGGTGTTTGCAACTGAAAAGAAACTTTGTGTTCACAACATTGTAGATGAAGGGCGGCTTTCACACACACTTATCACTCAGAACTGAGCATGTGGAGAGACGTTCGTTCACCTAGCACCAAGGGAACGGGTTTGCAGGAGAAACTTTTACTCTGGTTCTCAGTTTTTTCTTAGTGCCGGTTTGAATTTCCCTGCAGTTTTCACTGTAAAACAAGTGGATCTTGTACCTCCCCCTATATATGCATGGAGTAGAGTTTGCAACTGAAAATAAGCATTGTGTTCCCAACAAGCTACGTAAAGGACGACTTTCAACAACTTATCTCTCAGAACTGATCATGTGGAGAGACGTTCGTTCATCTAGCACCAAGAGAACGGGTTGCAGGAGAAACATTTCTCTGTATCTCAGTTTGTTCTAGTGCCGTTTTGAAATTCCCGCAGTTTTCACTGTAAAACCGAATTGGAACTAGTACCTCCCCCTATATATGTATGGAGTGGAGATTGCAACTGAAAAGAAACTTTGTGTTCCCTACATTTTAGGTGAAGGACGGCTTCACACACACTTATCTCTCAGAATTGCATGTGGAAGACATTCGTTCATCTAGCACCAAGGGATCGGGTTGCAGGAGAAACTTTCTCTCTGGGTTCTCAGTCTTTTCCTAGTGCCGTTTTCAAGTTCCTGCAGTTTTCACTGCAAAACCGAGTTGGAGCTAGTACCTACCCCTATATATGCATGGAGTGGAGTTTGCAACTGAAAAGAAACTTTGTGTTCCCAACAAGCTAGGTGAAGGATGGCTTTCACACCCACTTATCTCTCAGAACTGAGCATGTGGAGAAACGTTCATTCACCTAGCACCAAGGGAACGGTTTGCAGGATAAACTTTTACTCTGGTTTCTAAGTCTGTTTCCTAGTTCCGGTTTGAATTTCCTGCAGATTTCACTGTAAAACCGAGTTGGAGCTAGTACCTACCCCTATATGCATGGAGTGGAGTTTGCAACTGAAAAGAAACTTTGTGTTCCCAACAAGCTAGGTGAAGGACGGCTTTCACACACACTTATCTTTCAGAACTGAGCATGTGGAGAGACGTTCGTTCATCTAGCCAAGGGAACGGGATGCAGGAGAAAATTTACTCTGGGTTCTCAGTCTGTTTCCTAGTGCTGGTTTGAAGTTCCTGCAGTTTTAACTTTAAAACCGAGTAGGAGATAGTATCTCCCCATATATGTATGGAGTGGAGTTTTCAACTGAAAAGAAAACTTTGTGTTCCCAACAAGCAATGTGAAGTACGGCTTTCACACACACTTATCTCTCAGAAATGAGCATGTGGAGAGACGTTCGTATATAGCACCAGGGAACGGGTTGCAGGGGAAACGTTTATTCTGCTTCTCAGTCTGTTTCCTAGTGCCGGTTTCAAGTTCCTGCATTTTTCACTGTAAAACTGAGTTGGACCTATACCTCCCATGTATATGTATGGAGTGGTGTTTGCAAATGAAAAGAAAACTTTGTGTCCCAACGATCTAGGTGAAGTAAGGCATTCACACACATTTATCTCTAAGAACTGAGCATGAGGAGAGACGTTCGTTCATCTAGCACGTAGGGAACGGGTTGCAGGGGAAACTTTTACCCTGGTTTCTCAGTATGATTCCTTGTGCCGCTTTGAAGTTCCTGCAGTTTGCACAGTAAAACCGATTTGGAGCTAGTACATTTCCCTATATATATATGGAGAGGAGTTTGCAAATGAAAATAAACAATTTGTTCCCAACAAGCTAGGTGAAATTCGGCTTTCACACACATTATCTCTCAGAACTGAGCATGTGGAGAGACGTTCGTTCATCTAGCACGAAGGGAACGGTTTGCAGGAGAAACTTTTACTCTGGTTTCTCAGTCGGTTTCCTAGTGCCGGTTTGAAATTCCTGCAGTTTTCACTGTAAAACAGATTTGGAGCTAGTACCTCTCCCTATATATGTATGGTTTGGAGATTCAACTGAAAATAAACATATTGTTCCCAACAAGCTAGGTGAATTTCGGTTTTCACACACACTTATCACTCAGAACAGACCATGTGGAGAAACGTTCGTTCAACTAGCCCCAAGGGAACGGGTTGCAGGAGAAACTTTTACTCTGGTTTCTCAGTCTGTTTCTTAGTGCCGGTTTGAAGTT
>NC_045731.1:2219848-2259334 GCF_009834535.1 Camelus ferus | reverse complement strand
CAGGGAAACTTTTACTCTGTTTTCTAAGATTGTTTCCTAGTTCCGGTATGAATTTCCTGCAGATTTCACTGTAAAACCGAGTTGGAGCTAGTACCTACCCCTATATATGCATGGAGTGGAGTTTGCAACTGAAAAAAACTTTGTGTTCCCAACAAACTAGGTGAAGGACGGCTTTCACACACACTTATCTTTCAGAACTGAGCATGTGGAGAGACGTTCGTTCATCTAGCACCAAGGGAACGGTTTGCAGAATAAACTTTTACTCTAGTTTCTCAGTCTGTTTCCTAGTGCCGTTTGGAATTTCCTGCAGTTTTCACTGTAAAACCGAGTTGGAGCTAGTACTTCCCCATATATATGTATGGAGTGGAGTTTGCAATTGAAAAGAAACTTTGTTTCCCCAAAAAGCTAGGTGAAGTACGGCTTTCACACACACTTATCTCTCAGAACTTAGCTTGAGGAGAGACGTTCGTTCATCTAGCACCAAGGGAACGAGTTGCAGGAGAAATTTTTACTCTGGTTTCTCAGTCTGTTTCCTAGTGCCGGTTTGAAGTTCCTGCAGTTTTCACTGTAAAACCGAGTTGGAGCTAGTACCTCCCTATATATATGTATGGAGTGGAGTTTGCAACTGAAAAGAAACTTGAGTTCCCTACAAGCTAGTTGTAGGACGGCTTCCACACACACTTATCTCTCAGAACTGAGCATGTGGAGAGACGTTCGTTCACCTAGCACCAAGATAACGGGTTACAGGAGAAACTTTTACTCTGATTTCTCAGTCTGTTTCCTAGTGCCGGTTTGAATTTCCTGCAGTTTTCACAGTGAAACTGAGTTGGAGATAGCACCTCCCCATATATATGTATGGACTGTTTGCAACTGAAAAGTGTCTTTGTGTTCCCAACAAGTTCGGTGAAGGACGGCTTCCACACACACTTATCCCTCAGAACTGAGCATGGGGAGAGACATTCGTTCAACTAGCACCAATGGAACGGGTTGCAGATCAAACTTTTACTCTGGGTTCTCAGACTGTTTCCTAGTTCCGGTTTGAATTTCCTTCAGTTTTCACTGTAAAACCGAGTTGGAGCTAGTATTTCCCCTATATATTTATGGAGTGGAATTTGCAACTGAAAATAACATTGTGTTCCCAACAGCTAGGTGAAGGACGGCTTTTACACACATTTATCTCTCAGAACTGAGGCATGTGGGAGAGACTTTCGTTCACCTAGCACCAAGGGAACGGGTTACAGGAGAAACTTTTACTCTGATTTCTCAGTCTGTTTCCTAGTGCCGGTTTGAATTCCTGCAGTTTTCACTGTAAAACAGAGTTGGAGATAGTACCTCCCCATATATATGTATGGACTGGTATTTGCAACTGAAAGTGTCTTTGTGTTCCCAACAATTTAGGTGAGGACGGCTTCCACACACACTTATCCTCAGAACTGAGCATGGGGAGAGACATTCGTTCAACTAGCACCAATGGAACGGTTGCAGATCAAACATTTACTCTGGGTTCTCAGACTGTTTCCTAGTGCCGGTTTGAATTTCCTTCAGTTTTCACTGTAAAACCGAGTTGGAGCTAGTACTTCCCCCTATATATGTATTTAGTGGAATTTGCAACTGAAAATAAACATTGTGTTCCCAACGAGCTAGGTGAAGGACGGCTTTTACACACAATTATCTCTCAGAAATGAGCATGTGGAGAGACGTTCGTTCACCTAGCATCAAGGGAACGGTTTTGCAGGGGAAACTTTTACTCTGGTATCTCAGTCTGTTTCCTTGTCGGTTTCAATTTCCTGCAGTTTTCACGGTAAAAACGAGTTGGAGATAGTACCTCCCCTATACATGTATGGAGTAGAGTTTGCAACTGAAAAGAAACTTTGTGTTCCCAAAAAGCTAGGTGAAGGAAGGCTTTCACACACACTTATCTCTCAGAAATAAGCTTGTGGGTAGACGTTCGTTCATCTAGCACCCAGGGAACGGGTTGCAGGAGAAACTTATACTCTGCCTTCTCAGTCTGTTTCCTAGTGCCGGTTTGAATTTCCTGCAGTTTTCACTGTATAATCGAGTTGGAGCTAGTACCTCCCCATATATATGTATATAGTGATGTTTGCAACTGAAAAGAAACTTTGTGTTTCACAACAATTGTAGATGAAGGACGGCTTCCACACACACTTATCTCTCAGAACTGAGCATGTGGAGAGACGTTCGTTCACCTAGCACCAAGGGAACGGGTTGCAGGAGGAACTTTTACTCTGGTTTCTCAGTCTGTTTCGTAGTGCCGGTTTGAATTTCCTGCATTTTTCACTGTAAAACCGAGATGGATCCAGTACTTCTCCCTATATATGCATGGAGTGGATTTTGCAATTGAAAATAAGCATTGTGTTCCCAACAAGCTAGGTGTAGGACGGCTTTCACACACACTTATCTCTCAGAACTGAGCATGTGGAGAGACTTTCGTTCATCTAGCACAAAGGGAACTGGTTGCAGGAGAAACTTTACTCTGGTTTCTCAGTCTTTTTCCTAGTGCCGTTTTAAATTTCCTGCAGTTTTCACTGTAAAACCGAGATGGATCTAGTACTTCTCCCTATATATGCATGGAGTAGAATTTGCAATTGAAAATAAGCGTTGTGTTCCCAAAAAGCTTGTGAAGGATGGATTTCACACACATATGTCTCAGAACTGAGCATGTGGAAGACGTTCGTTCACCTAGCACCAAGGGATACGGGTTGCAAGAGAAACATTTACTGAGGGTTCTCAGTCTGTTTCCTACGTGCCCGTTTGAAAGTCCTGCAGTTTTTCACACTGTAAAACCGAGTTTGGAGCTTAGTACCTTCCCCATATATATGTATGGAGTGGAGTTTGCAACTGAAAAGAAACTTTGTGTCCCCAAAAAGCTAGGTGAAGTACGGCTTTGACACACACTTATCTCTCAGAACTTAGCTTGAGGAGAGACGTTCGTTCATCTAGCACCAAGGGAACGGGTTACAGGAGAAACTTTTACTCTGATTTCTCAGTCTGTTTCCTAGTGCCGGTTTGAATTTCTTGCAGTTTTCACTGTAAACAGAGATTGGAGATAGTACCTCCCCATATATATGTATGGACTGGTGTTGGCAACTGAAAAGTGTCTTTGTGTTCCCAACAAGTTAGGAGAAGGACGGCTTCCACACACACTTATCTCTCAGAACTGAGCATGTGGAGAGACGTTCGTTCAACTAGCACAATGGAACGGGTTGCAGATCAAACTTTTACTCTGGGTTCTCAGACTGTTTCCTAGAGCCGGTTTGAATTTCCTTCAGTTTTCAATGTAAAACCGTGTTGGAGCTAGTACTTCCCCCTATATATGTATGGAGTGGAGTTTGCAACTGAAAATAAACATTGTGTTCCCAACAAGCTAGGTGAAGGACGGCTTTCACACACACTTATCTCCCAGAAATGAGCATGTGGAGAGACGTTCGTTCACCCAGCATCAAGGGAACGGTTTGCAGGGGAAACATTTACTCTGGTATCTCAGTCTGTTTCCTTGTGTCGGTTTCAATTTCCTGCAGTTTTCACGGTAAATACGAGTTGGAGCTAGTACCTCCCCATATATATGCATGGAGTGGAATTTGCAACTGAAAATAAACATTGTGTTCCAAACAAGCTAATTGAAGTACGGCATCACACACACTTATCTCTCAAAACTGAGCATGTGGAGAGACTTTCGTTCATCTAGCACAAAGGGAACTGGTTGCAGGATAAACTTTACTCTGGTTTCTCAGTCTTTTTCCTAGTGCCGTTTTAAATTTCCTGCAGTTTTCACTGTAAAACCGAGATGGATCTAGTACTTCTCCCTATATATGCATGGAATAGAATTTGCAATTGAAAATAAGCATTGTGTTCCCAAAAAGCTTGGTGAAGGATGGCTTTCACACACATATGTCTCAGAAATGAGCATGTGGAGAGACGTTCGTTCACCTAGCACCAAGGGAACGGGTTGCAGTAGAAACATTTACTGAGGGTTCTCAGTCTGTTTCCTAGTGCCGGTTTGAAGTTCCTGCAGTTTTCACTGTAAAACAGAGTTGGAGCTAGTACCACCCCATATATATGTATGGAGTGGAATTTGCAACTGAAAAGAAACTTTGTGTCCCCAAATAGCTAGGTGAAGGACGGCTTTTACACACATTTATCTCTCAGAACTGAGCATGTGGAGAGACTTTCGTTCACCTAGCTCCAAGGAACGGGTTACAGGAGAAACTTTTACTCTGATTTCTCAGTCTGTTTCCTAGTGCCGGTTTGAATTTCCTGCAGTTTTCACTGTAACACAGAGTTGGAGATAGTACCTCCCCATATATATGTATGGACTGGTATTTGCAACTGAAAGTGTCTTTGTGTTCCCAACAATTTAGGTGAAGGACGGCTTCCACACACACTTATCCCTCAGGAACTGAGCATGGGGAGAGACATTCGTTCAACTAGCACCAATGGAACGGTTTGCAGATCAAACATTTACTCTGGGTTCTCAGACTGTTTCCTAGTGCCGGTTTGAATTTCCTTCAGTTTTCACTGTAAAACCGAGTTGGAGCTAGTACTTCCCCCTATATATGTATGGAGTGGAATTTGCAACTGAAAATAAACATTGTGTTCCCAACGAGCTAGGTGAAGGACGGCTTTTACACACACTTATCTCTCAGAAATGAGCATGTGGAGAGACGTTCGTTCACCTAGCATCAAGGGAACGGTTTGCAGGGGAAACTTTTACTCTGGTATCTCAGTCTGTTTCCTTGTGTCGGTTTCAATTTCCTGCAGTTTTCACGGTAAAAACGAGTTGGAGATAGTACCTCCCCTATATATGTATGGAGTAGAGTTTGCAACTGAAAAGAAACTTTGTGTTCCCAAAAAGCTAGGTGAAGGAAGGCTTTCACACACACTTATCTCTCAGAAATAAGCTTGTGGGTAGACGTTCGTTCATCTAGCACCCAGGGAACGGGTTTGCAGGAGAAACTTTTACTCTGCCTTCTCAGTCTGTTTCCTAGTGCCGGTTTGAATTTCCTGCAGTTTTCACTGTATAATCGAGTTGGAGCTAGTACCTCCCCATATATATGTATATAGTGATGTTTGCAACTGAAAAGAAACTTTGTGTTCACAACATTGTAGATGAAGGACGGCTTCCACACACACTTATCTCTCAGAACTGAGCATGTGGAGAGACGTTCGTTCACCTAGCACCAAGGGAACGGGTTGCAAGAGAAACATTTACTCTGGTTTCTCAGTTTGTTTCCTAGTGCCGGTTTGAAGTTCCTGCAGTTTTCACTGTAAAACCGAGTTGGAGCTTGTACCTCCCCCTATATATGTATTGAGTGGAGTTTGCAACTGAATAGAAACTTTGTGTTCCCAACAAGCTAGTGAAGGACGGCTTTCACACATATATCTCTCAGAACTGAGCATGTGGAGAGACGTTCATTCAATTAGCACCAAGAGAACGGGTTGCAGGAGGAACTTTTACTCTGGTTTCTCATTCTGTTTCGTAGTGCCGGTTTGAATTTCCTGCAGTTTTCACTGTAAAACCGAGATGGATCCAGTACTTCTCCCTATATATGCATGGAGTGGATTTTGTAATTGAAAATAAGCATTGTGTTCCCAACAAGCTAGGTGTAGGACGGCTTTCACACACACTTATCTCTCAGAACTGAGCATGTGGAGAGACTTTCGTTCATCTAGCACAAAGGGAACTGGTTGCAGGAGAAACTTTACTCTGGTTTCTCAGTCTTTTTCCTAGTGCCGTTTTAAATTTCCTGCAGTTTTCACTGTAAAACCGAGATGGATCTAGTACTTCTCCCTATATATGCATGGAGTAGAATTTGCAACTGAAAATAAGCGTTGTGTTCCCAAAAAGCTTGGTGAAGGATGGATTTCACACACATATGTCTCAGAACTGAGCATGTGGAGAGACGTTCGTTCACCTAGCACCAAGGGAATGGGTTGCAAGAGAAACATTTACTGAGGGTTCTCAGTCTGTTTCCTAGTGCCCGTTTGAAATTCCTGCAGTTTTCACTGTAAAACCGAGTTGGAGCTAGTACATCCCCATATATATGTATGGAGTGGAGTTTGCAACTGAAAAGAAACTTTGTGTCCCCAAATAGCTAGGTGAAGTACGGCTTTGACACACACTTATCTCTCAGAACTTAGCTTGAGGAGAGACGTTCGTTCACCTTGCACCAAGGGAACGGGTTACAGGAGAAACTTTTACTCTGATTTCTCAGTCTGTTTCCTAGTGCCGGTTTGAATTTCTTGCAGTTTTCACTGTAAAACAGATTTGGAGATAGTACCTCCCCATATATATGTATGGACTGGTGTTGGCAACTGAAAAGTGTCTTTGTGTTCCCAACAAGTTAGGAGAAGGACGGCTTCCACACACACTTATCTCTCAGAACTGAGCATGTGGAGAGACGTTCGTTCAACTAGCACAATGGAACGGGATGCAGATCAAACTTTTACTCTGGGTTCTCAGACTGTTTCCTAGTGCCGGTTTGAATTTCCTTCAGTTTTCAATGTAAAACCGTGTTGGAGCTAGTACTTCCCCCTATATATGTATGGAGTGGAGTTTGCAACTGAAAATAAACATTGTGTTCCCAACAAGCTAGGTGAAGGACGGCTTTCACACACACTTATCTCCCAGAAATGAGCATGTGGAGAGACGTTCGTTCACCCAGCATCAAGGGAACGGTTTGCAGGAGAAACATTTACTCTGGTATCTCAGTCTGTTTCCTTGTGTCGGTTTCAATTTCCTGCAGTTTTCACGGTAAATACGAGTTGGAGCTAGTACCTCCCCATATATATGTATGGACTGGTATTTGCAACTGAAAGTGTCTTTGTGTTCCCAACAATTTAGGTGAAGGACGGCTTCCACACACACTTATCCCTCAGAACTGAGCATGGGGAGAGACATTCGTTCAACTAGCACCAATGGAACGGTTTGCAGATCAAACATTTACTCTGGGTTCTCAGACTGTTTCCTAGTGCCGGTTTGAATTTCCTTCAGTTTTCACTGTAAAACCGAGTTGGAGCTAGTACCTCCCCCTATATATGTATGGAGTGGAATTTGCAACTGAAAATAAACATTGTGTTCCCAACGAGCTAGGTGAAGGACGGCTTTTACACACACTTATCTCTCAGAAATGAGCATGTGGAGAGACGTTCGTTTACCTAGCATCAAGGGAACGGTTTGCAGGGGAAACTTTTACTCTGGTATCTCAGTCTGTTTCCTTGTGTCGGTTTCAATTTCCTGCAGTTTTCACGGTAAAAACGAGTTGGAGATAGTACCTCCCCTATATATGTATGGAGTAGAGTTTGCAACTGAAAAGAAAATTTGTGTTCCCAAAAAGCTAGGTGAAGGAAGGCTTTCACACACACTTATCTCTCAGAAATAAGCATGTGGGTAGACGTTCGTTCATCTAGCACCCAGGGAACGGGTTGCAGGAGAAACTTTTACTCTGCCTTCTCAGTCTGTTTCCTAGTGCCGGTTTGAATTTCCTGCAGTTTTCACTGTATAATCGAGTTGGAGCTAGTACCTCCCCATATATATGTATATAGTGATGTTTGCAACTGAAAAGAAACTTTGTGTTCACAACATTGTAGATGAAGGACGGCTTCCACACACACTTATCTCTCAGAACTGAGCATGTGGAGAGACGTTCGTTCACCTAGCACCAAGGGAACGGGTTGCAAGAGAAACATTTACTCTGGTTTCTCAGTTTGTTTCCTAGTGCCGGTTTGAAGTTCCTGCAATTTTCACTGTAAAAACGAGTTGGAGCTTGTACCTCCCCCTATATATGTATTGAGTGGAGTTTGCAACTGAATAGAAAATTTGTGTTCCCAAGAAGCTAGTGAAGGACGGCTTTCACACATATATCTCTCAGAACTGAGCATGTGGAGAGACGTTCATTCAATTAGCACCAAGAGAACGGGTTGCAGGAGGAACTTTTACTCTGGTTTCTCATTCTGTTTCGTAGTGCCGGTTTGAATTTCCTGCAGTTTTCACTGTAAAACCGAGATGGATCCAGTACTTCTCCCTATATATCCATGGAGTGGATTTTGCAATTGAAAATAAGCATTGTGTTCCCAACAAGCTAGGTGTAGGACGACTTTCACACACACTTATCTCTCAGAACTGAGCATGTGGAGAGACTTTCGTTCATCTAGCACATATGGAACTGGTTGCAGGAGAAACTTTACTCTGGTATCTCAGTCTTTTTCCTAGTGCCGTTTTAAATTTCCTGCAGTTTTCACTGTAAAACCGAGATGGATCTAGTACTTCCCTATATATGCATGGAGTAGAATTTGCAACTGAAAATAAGCGTTGTGTTCCCAAAAAGCTTGGTGAAGGATGGATTTCACACATATATGTCTCAGAACTGAGCATGTGGAGAGACGTTCGTTCACCTAGCACCAAGGGAACGGGTTGCAAGAGAAACATTTACTGAGGGTTCTCAGTCTGTTTCCTAGTGCCCGATTGAAGTTCCTGCAGTTTTCACTGTAAAACCGAGTTGGAGCTAGTACCTCCCCATATATATGTATGGAGTGGAGTTTGCAACTGAAAAGAAACTTTGTGTCCCCAAATAGCTAGGTGAAGTACGGCTTTGACACACACTTATCTCTCAGAACTTAGCTTGAGGAGAGACGTTCGTTCACCTTGCACCAAGGGAACGGGTTACAGGAGAAACTTTTACTCTGATTTCTCAGTCTGTTTCCTAGTGCCGGTTTGAATTTCTTGCAGTTTTCACTGTAAAACAGATTTGGAGATAGTACCTACCCATATATATGTATGGACTGGTGTTGACAACTGAAAAGTGTCTTTGTGTTCCCAACAAGTTAGGAGAAGGACGGCTTCCACACACACTTATCTCTCAGAACTGAGCATGTGGAGAGACGTTCGTTCAACTAGCACAATGGAACGGGATGCAGATCAAACTTTTACTCTGGGTTCTCAGACTGTTTCCTAGTGCCGGTTTGAATTTCCTTCAGTTTTCAATGTAAAACCGTGTTGGAGCTAGTACTTCCCCCTATATATGTATGGAGTGGAGTTTGCAACTGAAAATAAACATTGTGTTCCCAACAAGCTGGTGAAGGACGGCTTTCACACACACTTATCTCCAGAAATGAGCATGTGGAGAGACGTTCGTTCACCCAAGCATCAAGGGAACGGTTTGCAGGGGAAACATTTACTCTGGTATCTCAGTCTGTTTCCTTGTGTCGGTTTCAATTTCCTGCAGTTTTCACGGGTAAATACGAGGTGGAGATAGTACCTTCCCCATATATATGTATGGACTGGTATTGCAACTGAAAGGTCTTTGTGTTCCCAACAATTTAGGTGAAGAACGGCTTCCACACACACTATCCCTCAGAACTGAGCATGTGGAGATGTACATTCGTTCACTAGCACCAATGGAACGGTTTGCAGATCAAACATTTTACTCTGGGTTCTCAGACTTGTTTCCTAGTGCCGGTTTGAATTTCCTTCAGTTTTCACTGTAAAACAGAGTTGGAGCTAGTACCTCCCCATATATATGTATGGAGTGGAATTTGCAACTGAAAATAAACATTGTGTTCCCAACGAGCTAGGTGAAGACGGCTTTTACACACCACTTATCTCTCAGAAATGAGCATGTGGAGAGACGTTCGTTCACCTAGCATCAAGGGAACGGTTTGCAGGGGAAACTTTACTCTGGTATCTCAGTCTGTTTCCTTGTGTCGGATTTCAATTTCCTGCAGTTTTCACGGCAAAAACGAGTTGGAGATAGTACCTCCCCTATATATGTATGGAGTAGAGTTTGCAACTGAAAAGAAATTTGTGTTCCCAAAAGCTAGGTGAAGGACGGCTTTCACACACACTTATCTCTCAGAAATTAAGCTTGTGGGTAGACGTTCGTTCATCTAGCACCCAGGGAACGGGTTGCAGGAGAAACTTTTACTCTGCCTTCTCAGTCTGTTTCCTAGTGCCGGTTTGAATTTCCTGCAGTTTTCACTGTATAATCGAGTTGGAGCTAGTACCCTCCCATATATATGTATATAGTGATGTTTGCAACTGAAAAGAAACTTTGTGTTCCCAACATTGTAAGATGAAGGACGGCTTCCATACACACTTATCTCTCAGAACTGAGCATGTGGAGAGACGTTCGTTCACCTAGCACCAAGGGAACGGGTTGCAAGAGAAACATTTACTCTGGTTTCTCAGTTTGATTTCCTAGTGCCAGTTTGAAGTTCCTGCAATTTTCACTGTAAAACCGAGTTGGAGCTTGTACCTCCCCCTATATATGTATGAGTGGAGTTTGCAACTGAATAGAAACTTTGTGTTCCCAACAAGCTACTGAAGGACGGCTTTCACACATATATCTCTCAGAACTGAGCATGTGGAGAGACGTTCATTCATTAGCACCAAGAGAACGGGTTGCAGGAGAACTTTTACTCTGGTTTCTCATTCTGTTTCGTAGTGCCGGTTTGAATTTCCTGCAGTTTCACTGTAAAACCGAGATGGATCCAGTACTTCTCCCTATATATGCATGGAGTGGATTTTGCAAATTGAAATAAAGCATTGTGTTCCCAACAAGCTAAGGTAAGGACGGCTTTCACAACACACTTATCTCTCAGAACTGAGCATGTGGAGAGACGTTCGTTCACCCAGCATCAAGGGAACGGTTTGCAGGGGAAACATTTACTCTGGTATCTCAGTCTGTTTCCTAGTGCCAGTTTGAAGTTCCTGCAATTTTCACTGTAAAATCGAGTTGGAGCTAGAACCTCCCCATATATATGTATGGAGTGGAGTTTGCAACTGAAAAGAAACTTTGTGTCCCCAAATAGCTAGGTGAAGTACGGCTTTGACACACACTTATCTCTCAGAACTTAGCTTGAGGAGAGACGTTTGTTCATCTAGCACCAAGGAAACGGGTTGCAGGAGAAACTTTTACTCTGGTTTCTCAGTCTGTTTCCTAGTGCCGGTTTGAAGTTCCTGCAGTTTTCACTGTAAAACCGAGTGGAGCTAGTACCTCCCCCATATATATGTATGGAGTGGAGTTTGCAACTGAAAAGAAACTTGTGTTCCCAAAAAGCTAGTTGAAGGACGGCTTCCACACACACTTTTCTCTCAGAACTGAGCATGTGGAGAGACGTTCGTTCACTTTGCACCAAGGGAACGGGTTACAGGAGAAACTTTTACTCTGATTTCTCAGTCTGTTTCCTAGTGCCGGTTTGAATTTCTTGCAGTTTTCACTGTAAAACAGATTTGGAGATAGTACCTCCCCATATATATGTATGGACTGGTGTTGGCAACTGAAAAGTGTCTTTGTGTTCCCAACAAGTTAGGAGAAGGACGGCTTCCACACACACTTATCTCTCAGAACTGAGCATGTGGAGAGACGTTCGTTCAACTAGCACAATGGAACGGGTTGCAGATCAAACTTTTACTCTGGGTTCTCAGACTGTTTCCTAGTGCCGGTTTGAATTTCCTTCAGTTTTCAATGTAAAACCGTGTTGGAGCTAGTACTTCCCCCTATATATGTATGGAGTGGAGTTTGCACTGAAAATAAACATTGTGTTCCCAACAAGCTAGGTGAAGGACGGCTTTCACACACACTTATCTCCCAGAAATGAGCATGTGGAGAGACGTTCGTTCACCCCAGCATCAAGGGAACGGTTTGCAGGGGAAACATTACCTGGGATCTCAGTCTGTTTCCTTGTGTCGGTTCAATTTCCTGCAGTTTCACGGTAAATACGAGTTGGAGCTAGTACCTCCCCATATATATGCATGGAGTGAATTTGCAACTGAAAATAAACATTGTGTTCCAAAACAAGCTAAGTGAAGTACGGCTTCACACACACTATCTCTACAAACTGAGCATGTGGAGAGACTTTCGTTCATCTAGCACAAAGGGAACTGGTTGCAGGATAAACTTTACTCTGGTTTCTCAGTCTTTTTCCTAGTGCCGTTTAAATTTTCCTGCAAGTTTTCACTGTAAACCGAGATGGATCGAGTACTTCTCCCTATATATGCATGGAATAGAATTTGCAATTAAAAATAAGCATTGTGTTCCCAAAAAGCTTGGGTGAAGGAGGCTTTCACACACATATGTCTCAGAAATTAGCATGTGGAGAGACGTTCGTTCACCTAGCACCAAGGGAACGGGTTGCAGGAGAAACATTTACTGAGGGTTCTCAGTCTGTTTCCTAGTGCCGGTTTGAAGTTCCTGCAGTTTTCACTGTAAAACCGAGTTGGAGCTAGTACCTACCCCATATATATGTATGGATGGAGTTTGCAACTGAAAAGAAACTTTGTGTCCCAAATAGCTAGTGAAGGACGGCTTTCACACACAATTTATCTCTCAGAACTTAGCATGGAGGAGAGACGTTCGTTCATCTAGCACCAGGGAACGGGTTGCAGGAGAAACTTTTACTCCTGGTTTCTCAGTCTGTTTCCTAGTTGCCGGTTTGAAGTTCCTGCAGTTTTCACTGTAAAACCGAGTTGGAGCTAGTTACCTCCCCATATATATGTATGGAGTGGAGTTTGCAACTGAAAATAAACATTGTGTTCCCAACTAGCTAGGTGGAAGGACGGCTTCCACACACACTTATCTCTCAGAACTGAGCATGTGGAGAGACGTTCGTTCACCTAGCACCAATGGAACGGGTTGCAGGAGAAACATTTACTCTGCCTTCTCAGTCTGTTTCCTAGTGCCGGTTTGAATTTCCTGCAGTTTTCACTGTAAAACCGAGTTGGAGCTAGTACCTCCCCATATATATGTATGGAGTGGGTTTTGCAACTGAAATAGAACTTTGTGTTCCCAACAATGCTAGGTGAAGGACGGCTTCCACACACACTATCTCTCAGAACTGAGCATGTGGAGAGACGTTCGTCACCTAGCACCAAAGGGAACGGGTTGCAAGAGAAACTTTTACTCTGGTTTCTCAGTCTGTTCCTAGTGCCGGTTTGAAGTTCCTGCATTTTCACTGTAAAACCGAGTTGGAGCTAGTAACTCCCCATATATATGTATGGAGTGGAGTTTGCAACTGAAAGAAACTTGTGTTCCCAACAAGCTAGTGAAGGACTGCTTTCACACACATATCTCTCAGAACTGAGCATGTGGAGAGACGTTCGTTCACCTAGCACCAAGGAACGGGTTGCAGGAGAACTTTTACTCTGGGTTCTCAGTCTGTGTTCCTAGTGCCGGTTGAAGTTCCTGCAGTTTTCACTGTAAAACCGAGTTGGTAGCTAGTACCTCCCCATATATTTGTATAGGATTGGAATTTGCAACTGAAAATGAACATTGTGTTCCAAACAAGCTAAGTGAAGTACGGCTTCACACACACGTATTCTCTCAGAACTGAGCATGTGGAGAGACGTTCGTTCACCTAGCACCAATGGGAACGGGTTGCAGATCAAACTTTTACTCTGGTTTCTCAGTATGTTTCCTAGTGCCGGTTTGAATTTCCTGCAGTTTTCACTGGAAAACCGAGTTGAGCTAGTACCTCTCCCCTATATATGTATGTAGTGGATTTGCACTGAAAGAAACTTTGTGTTCCAACAAGCTAGGTGAAGGACGGCTTTCACACACAATATCTCTCAGAATGAGCATGTGGGAGAGACGTTCGTTCAACTAGCACCAAGAGAACGGGTTGCAGGGGAACTTTTACTCCGGGTTCTCATTCTGTTTCCTAGTGCTGTTTGAAGTTCCTGCAGTTTTCACTGGAAAACCGAGTTGGAAATAGTTCCTCTCCATATATATGTATGGAGTGGAGTTTGCAACTTAAAAGAACATTGTGTTCCCAACAAGCTAGGTGAAGGACGGCTTTCACACACACTTATCTCTCAGAACTGAGCATGTGGAGAGACGTTCGTTCATCTAGCACCAAGGGAACGGTTTGCAGGAGAAACTTTTACTCTGGTTTCTCAGTCTGTTTCGTAGTGCCGTTTGGAATTTCCTGCAGTTTTCACTGTAAAACCGAGTTGGAGCTAGTACCTCCCCATATATATGTATGGAGTGGAGTTTGCAACTGAATAGAAACTTTGTGTCCCCAAAAAGCTAGGTGAAGAACGGCTTTCACACACACTTATCTCTCAGAACTAAGCTTGAGAGGAGACGTTCGTTCATCTAGCCCCAAGGGAACGGGTTGCAGGAGAAACTTTTACTCTGGTATCTCAGTCTGTTACCAATGCCGCTTTTAAGTTCCTGCAGTTTTCATTGTAAAACCGAGTTTGGAGCTTTTACCTCCCCATATATATGTATGGAGTGGAGTTTGCAACTGAACTAAAGAAACTTGTGTCTCATCAAGCTAGGGAAGGACGGCTTTCACACACACTTATCTCTCAGAACTGAGCATGTGGAGAGGACTTTCGTTCATCTAGCACAATGGAACTGGTTAGCAGGAGGAACTTTTACTCTGGTTCTCAGTCTGTTTCCTAGTGCCGGTTTGAATTTCCTTGAAGTTTTCACTGGAAAAACCGTAGTTGGAGCTTGTACTTCCCCCTATATAGTATGGAGTGGATTTGCAACTGAAAATAAACATTGTGTTCCCAACAAGCTAGGTGAAGGACGGCTTTTCACACACACAGTTATCTCAAAGAAATGAGCATGTGGAGAGACGATTCGTTCACCTCGGCACCAAGGGAACGGTTTGCAGGGAAACATTTACTCTGGTATCTCAGTCTGTTTCCTTGTGTCGGTTTCAATTTACTGCAGTTTTCACGGTAAATACGAGTTGGAGCTAGTACCTCCCCTATATATGTATGGAGTAGAGTTTGCAACTGAAAAGAAACTTTGTGTTCCCAAAAAGCTAGGTGTATGACGGCTTTCACACACACTTATCTCTCAGAACTGAGCATGTGGAGAGACTTTAGTTCATCTAACACAAAGGGAACTGGTTGCAGGAGAAACTTTACTCTGGTTTCTCAGTCTGTTTCCTAGTGCCGTTTTGAATTTCCTGCAGTTTTCACTGTAAAACCGAGATGGATATAGTACTTCTCCCTATATATGCACGGAGTGGAGTTTGCAATTCAAAATAATCATTGTGATCCCAAAAAGCTTGGTGAAGGATGGCTTTCACACACATATGTCTCAGAACTGAGCATGTGGAGAGACATTCGTTCACCTAGCACCAAGGGAACTGGTTGCAGGAGAAACTTTTACTGTGGGTTCTCAGTCTGTTTCCTAGTTCCGGTTTGAAGTTCCTGTAGTTTTCACTGTAAAACAGAGTTGGAGCTAGTAACTCCCCATATCTATGTATGCAGTGGAATTTGCAACTGAAAATAATCATTGTGTTCCAAACAAGCAAAGTGAAGTACGGCTTCACACCCACTTATCTCTCAGAACTGAGCATGTGGAGAGACGTTCGTTCACCTAGCTCCAAGGGAACGGGTTACAGGAGAAACTTTTACTCTGATTTCTCAGTCTGTTTCCTAGTGCCGGTTTGAATTTCTTGCAGTTTTCACTGTAAAACAGATTTGGAGATAGTACCTCCCCATATATATGTATGGACTGGTGTTGGCAACTGAAAAGTGTCTTTGCGTTCCCAACAAGTTAGGAGAAGGACGGCTTCCACACACACTTATCTCTCAGAACTGAGCATGTGGAGAGACGTTCGTTCAACTAGCACAATGGAACGGGTTGCAGTTCAAACTTTTACTCTGGGTTCTCAGACTTTTTCCTAGTGCCGGGTTGAATTTCCTTCAGTTTTCAATGTAAAACCGTGTTGGAGCTAGTACTTCCCCCTATATATGTAGGAGTGGAGTTTGCAACTGAAAATAAACATTGTGTTCCCAACAAGCTAGGTGAAGGACTGCTTTCACACACACGTATCTGAGAATTAAGCTTGTGGTTAGACGTTCGTTCATCTAGCACCCAGGGAACGGGTTGCAGGAGAAACATCTACTCTGCCTTCTCAGTCTGTTTCCTAGTGCCGGTTTGAATTTCCTGCAGTTTTCACTGTATAAATGAGGTGGAGCTAGTACCACCCCATATATATGTATATAGTGGTGTTTGCAACTGAAAAGAAACTTTGTGTTCACAACATTGTAGATGAAGGAAGGCTTCCACACACACTTATCTCTCAGAACTGAGCATGTGGAGAGACGTTCGTTCACCTAGCACCAAGGGAACGGGTTGCAAGAGAAACTTTTACTCTGGTTTCTCAGTTTGTTTCCTAGTGCCGTTTTGATGTTCCTGCAGTTTTCACTGGATAACCGAGTTGGAACTAGTACCTCCCCATATATGTATAGAGAGGAAATTGCAACTGAAAATAAACATTGTGTTCCAAACAAGCAAAGTGAATTACGGCTTCACACACACTTATCTCTCAGAAACTGAGCATGTGGAGAAACGTTCGTTCACCTAGCACCAAGGAACGGGTTGCAGATCAAACTTTTACTCTGGTTTCTCAGTCTGTTTTCCTAGTGCCGTTTTGAATTTCCTGCAATTTTCACTGTAAAACCGAGTTGGAGCTAGTACCTTCCCCTATATATGTATTTAGTGGAGTTTGCAACTGAATAGAAATTTTGTGTTCCCATCAAGCTAGTGAAGGACGGCTTTCACACACATATCTCTCAGAACTGAGCATGTGGAGAGACGTTCGTTCAACAAGCACCAATGGAACGGGTTGCAGGGGAAACTTTTACTCTGGTTTCTCAGTCTGTTTCCTAGTGCCGGTTTGAATTTCCTGCAGTTTTCACTGTAAAACCGAGATGGATCTAGTACTTCTCCCTATATATGCATGGAGTGGTTTGCAATTGAAATAAGCATTGTGTTCCCAACAAGCTAGGTGTAGGACGGCTTTCACACACACTTATCTCTCAGAACTGAACATGTGGAGAGACTTTCGTTCATCTAACACAAAGGGAACTGGTTGCAGGAGAAACTTTACTCTGGTTTCTCAGTCTGTTTCCTAGTGCCGGTTTGAAGTGCCTGCAGTTTTCACTGTAAAACCGAGATGGATATAGTACTTCTCCCTATATATGCATGGAGTGGGGTTTGCAATTGAAAATAAGCGTTGTGTTCCCAAAAAGCTTGGTGAAGGATGGCTTTCACACACATATGTCTCAGAACTGAGCATGTGGAGTGTCATTCGTTCACCTAGCACCAAGGGAACGGGTTGCAGGAGAAACTTTTACTGTGGGTTCTCAGTTTGTTTCCTAGTGCCTGTTTGAAGTTCCTGCTGTTTTCACTGTAAAACAGAGTTGGAGCTAGTACCTCCCCATATATATGTATGGAGTGGAATTTGCAACTGAAAATAAACACTTGTGTTCCAAACAAGCTAAGTGAAGTACGGCTTCACACCCACATATCTCTCAGAACTGAGCATGTGGAGAGACGTTCGTTCACCTAGCTCCAAGGGAACGGGTTACAGGAGAAACTTTTACTCTGATTTCTCAGTCTGTTTCCTAGTGCCGGTTTGAATTTCTTGCAGTTTTCACTGTAAAACAGATTTGGAGATAGTACCTCCCCATATAAATGTATGGACTGGTGTTGGCAACTGAAAAGTGTCTTTGCGTTCCCAACAAGTTAGGAGAAGGACGGCTTCCACACACACTTATCTCTCAGAACTGAGCATGTGGAGAGACGTTCGTTCAACTAGCACAATGGAACAGGTTGCAGATCAAACTTTTACTCTGGGTTCTCAGACTGTTTCCTAGTGCCGGTTTGAATTTCCTTCAGTTTTCAATGTAAAACCGTGTTGGAGCTAGTACTTCCCCCTATATATGTAGGAGTGGAGTTTGCAACTGAAAATAAACATTGTGTTCCCAACAAGCTAGGTGAAGGACGGTTTTCACACACTCTTATCTCCCAGAAATGAGCATGTGGAGAGACGTTCGTTCACCCAGCATCAAGGGAACGGTTTGCAGGGGAAACATTTACTCTGGTATCTCAGTCTGTTTCCTTGTGTCGGTTTCAATTTCCTGCAGTTTTCACGGTAAATACGAGTTGGAGCTAGTACCACCCCTATATATGTATGGAGTAGAGTTTGCAACTGAAAAGAAACTTTGTGTTCCCAAAAAGCTAGGTGAAGGACTGCTTTCACACACACGTATCTGAGAATTAAGCTTGTGGGTAGATATTCGTTCATCTAGCACCCAGGGAACGGGTTGCAGGAGAAACATTTACTCTGCCTTCTCAGTCTGTTTCCTAGTGCCGGTTTGAATTTCCTGCAGTTTTCACTGTATATGTGAGGTGGAGCTAGTACCTCCCCATATATATGTATATAGTGGTGTTTGCAACTGAAAAGAAACTTTGTGTTCACAACATTGTAGATGAAGGACGGCTTCCACACACAGTTATCTCTCAGAACTGAGCATGTGGAGAGACGTTCGTTCACCTAGCACCAAGGGAACGGGTTGCAAGAGAAACTTTTACTCTGGTTTCTCAGTTTGTTTCCTAGTGCCGGTTTGAAGTTCCTGCAATTTACACTGGAAAACCGAGTTCGAACTAGTACCTCCCCATATATATGTATAGAGTGGAAATTGCAACTGAAAATAAACATTGTGTTCCAAACAAGCAAAGTGAATTACGGCTTCACTCACACTTATCTCTCAGAACTGAGCATGTGGAGAGACGTTCGTTCACCTAGCACCAAGGGAACGTGTTGCAGATCAAACTTTTACTCTGGTTTCTCAGTCTGTTTCCTAGTGCCTGTTTGAAGTTCCTGCAATTTTCACTGTAAAACCGAGTTGGAGCTAGTACCTTCCCCTATATATGTATTTAGTGGAGTTTGCAACTGGATAGAAATTTTGTGTTCCCATCAAGCTAGTGAAGGACGGCTTTCACACACATATCTCTCAGAACTGAGCATGTGGAGAGACGTTCATTCAACTAACACCAAGAGAACTGGTTGCAGGAGGAACTTTTACTCTGGGTTCTCAGTCTGTTTCCTAGTGTCGGTTTGAATTTCCTGCAGTTTACACTGGAAAACCGAGTTGGAACTTGTACTTCCCCATATATATGTATGGAGTGGAGTTTGCAACTGAAAATAAACATTGTGTTCCCAACAAGCTACGTAATGACGGCTTTCACACACACATATCTCTCAGAACTGAGCATGTGGAGAGACGTTCGTTCAACAAGCACCAATGGAACGGGTTGCAGGGGAAACTTTTACTCTGGTTTCTCAGTCTGTTTCCTAGTGCCGGTTTGAATTTCCTGCAGTTTTCACTGTAAAACCGAGATGGATCTAGTACTTCTCCCTATATATGCATGGAGTGGGTTTGCAATTGAAAATAAGCATTGTGTTCCCAACAAGCTAGGTGTAGGACGGCTTTCACACACACTTAACTCTCAGAACTGAACATGTGGAGAGACTTTCGTTCATCTAACACAAAGGGAACTGGTTGCAGGAGAAACTTTACTCTGGTTTCTCAGTCTGTTTCCTAGTGCCGTTTTGAATTTCCTGCAGTTTTCACTGTAAAACCGAGATGGATATAGTACTTCTCCCTATATATGCATGGAGTGGGGTTTGCAATTGAAAATAAGCGTTGTGTTCCCAAAAAGCTTGGTGAACGGTGGTTTTCACACACATATGTCTCAGAACTGAGCATGTGGAGTGTCATTCGTTCACCTAGCACCAAGGGAACGGGTTGCAGGAGAAACTTTTACTGTGGGTTCTCATTCTGTTTCCTAGTGCCGGTTTGAAGTTCCTGCAGTTTTCACTGTAAAACAGAGTTGGAGCTAGTACCTCCCCATATATATGTATGGAGTGGAATTTGCAACTGAAAATAAACATTGTGTTCCAAACAAGCTAAGTGAAGTACGGCTTCACACACACTTATCTCTCACAACTGAGCATGTGGAGAGACTTACGTTCACCTAGCACCAATGGAACGGGTTGCAGATCAAACATTTACTCTGGGTTCTCAGACTGTTTCCTAGTGCCGGTTTGAATTTCCTTCAGTTTTCACTGTAAAACCGAGTTGGAGCTAGTACTTCCCCCTATATATGTATGGAGTGGAGTTTGCAACTGAACATAAACATTGTGTTCCCAACACGCTAGGTGAAGGATGGCTTTCACACACACTTATCTCTCAGAAATGAGCATGTGGAGAGACGTTCGTTCACCTAGCATCAAGGGAACGGTTTGCAGGGGAAACATTTACTCTGGTATGTCAGTCTGTTTCCTTGTGCCGGTTTCAATTTCCTGCAGTTTTCACGGTAAAATTGAGTTGGAGCTAGTACCTCCCCTATATATGTATGGACTGGAGATTGCAACTTAAAAGAAACTATGTGTTCCCAAAAAGCTAGGTGAAGGACGGCTTTCACACACACTTTTCTCTCAGAATTAAGCTTGTGGGTAGACGTTCGATCATCTAGCACCCAGGGAACGGGTTGCAGGAGAATCTTTTACTCTGCCTTCTCAGTCTGTTTCCTAGTGCCGGTTTGAATTTCCAGCATTTTTCACAGTAAAATCGTGTTGGAGCTAGTACCTCCCCATATATATGTATATAGTGGTGTTTGCAACTGAAAAGAAACTTTGTGTTCACAACATTGTAGATGAAGGACGGCTTCCACACACACTTATCTCTCAGAACTGAGCATGTGGAGAGACGTTCGTTCACCTAGCACCAAGGGAACGGGTTGCAGGAGAAACTTTTACTCTGGTTTCTCAGTCTGTTTCCTAGTGCCGGTTTGAAGTTCCTGCAATTTTCACTGTAAAACAGAGTTGGAGCTAGTACCTCCCCCTATATATGTATTTAGTGGAGTTTGCAACTGAATAGAAACTTTGTGTTCCCAACAAGCTAGTGAAGGACGGCTTTCACACACATATCTTTCAGAACTGAGCATGTGGAGAGACGTTCATTCAACTAGCACCAAGAGAACGGGTTGCAGGGGAACTTTTACTCCGGGTTCTCATTCTGTTTCCTAGTGCTGGTTTGAAGTTCCTGCAGTTTTCACTGGAAAACCGAGTTGGAACTAGTTCCTCCCCATATATATGTATGGAGTGAAGTTTGCAACTTAAAAGAACTTTGTGTTCCCAACAAGCCAGTTGAAGGACGGCTTTCACACACACTTATCTCTCAGAACTGAGCTTGAGAGGAGACGTTCGTTCATCTAGCACCAAGGGAACGGTTTGCAGGAGAAACTTTTACTCTGGTTTCTCAGTCTGTTTCCTAGTGCCGTTTGGAATTTCCTGCAGTTTTCACACTAAAACCGAGTTGGAGCTAGTACCTCCCCATATATATGTATGGAGTGGAGTTTGCAACTGAATAGAAACTTTGTGTCCCCAAAAAGCTAGGTGAAGAACGGCTTTCACACACACTTATCTCTCAGAACTAAGCTTGAGAGGAGACGTTCGTTCATCTAGCCCCAAGGGAACGGGTTGCAGGAGAAACTTTTACTCTGGTATCTCAGTCTGTTTCCAATGCCGCTTTTAAGTTCCTGCAGTTTTCATTGTAAAACCGAGTTGGAGATTTTACCTCCCCATATATATGTATGGAGTGGAGTTTGCAACTGAAAAGAAACTTGTGTTCTCAACAAGCTAGGTGAAGGACGGCTTTCACACACATTTATCTCTCAGAACTGAGCATGTGGAGAGACTTTCGTTCATCTAGCACCAAGGGAACTGGTAGCAGGAGAAACTTCTACTCTGGTTTCTCAGTCTGTTTCCTAGTGCCGGTTTGAATTTTCTGAAGTATTCACTGGAAAACGGAGTTGGAGCTAGTACTTCCCCCTATTTATGTATGGAGTGGGGTTGGCAACTGAAAATAAACATTGTGTTCCCAACAAGCTAGGTGAAGGACGGCTTTCACACACACTTATCTCAAAGAAATGAGCATGTGGAGAGACGTTCGTTCACTTGGCACCAAGGGGAACTGTTTGCAGGGAAACATTTACTCTGGTATCTCAGTCTGTTTCCTTGTGCCGGTTTCAATTTCCTGCAGTTTTCACGGTAAGAACGAGTTGGAGCTAGAACCTCCCCTTTATATATATGGAGTGGAATTTGCAACTGAAAAGAAACTTTGTGTTCCCAAAAAGCTAGGTGAAGGACGGCTTTCACACACACTAACCTCTCAGAATTAAGCTTGTGGATAGACTTCCGTTCATCTAGCACCCAGGGAACGGGTTGCAGGAGAAACTTTTACTCTGCCTTCTCAGTCTGTTTCCTAGAGCCGGTTTGAATTTCCTGCAGTTTTCACTGTAAAATCGAGTTGGAGCTAGTACCTCCCCATATAAATGTATATAGTGGTGTTTGCAACTGAAAAGAAACTTTGAGTTCACAACATTGTAAATGAAGGACGGCTTTCACACACACTTCTCTCTCAGAACTGAGCATGTGGAGAGACGTTCGTTCACCTAGCACCAAAGGAACGGGTTGCAGGAGAAACTTTTACTCTGGTTTCTCAGTCTGTTTCCTACTTCCGGTTTGAATTTCCTGCAGTTTTCACTGTAAAACCAAGTTGGATCTAGTACCTCCCTCTATATATGCATGGAGTGGAGTTTGCTACTGAAAATAAGCATTGTGTTCCCAACAAGCTAGGTGAAGGACGGCTTTCACACACACTTATCTCTCAGAACTGAGCAAGTGGAGAGACTTTCGTTCATCTAGCACAAAGGGAACTGGTTGCAGGAGAAATTTTACTCTGGTTTCTCAGTCTGTTTCCTAGTGCCGTTTTTAATTTCCTGCAGTTTTCACTGTAAATCCGAGATGGATTTAGTACATCTCCCTATATATGCATGGAGTGGAGTTTGCAATTGAAAATAAGCGTTGTGTTCCCAAAAAGCTTGGTGAAGGATGGCTTTCACACACATATGTCTCAGAACTGAGCATGTGGAGAGACGTTCGTTCACCTAGCACCAAGGGAACGGGTTGCAGGAGAAATTTTTACTGTGGGTTCTCAGTCTGTTTCCTAGTGCCGGTTTGAAGTTCCTGCAGTTTTCACTGTAAAAAAAGTTGGAGCTATTACCTCCCCAAATATATGTATGGAGTGGAATTTGCAACTGAAAATAAACATTTTGTTCCAAACAAGCTAAGTGAGGTACGGCTTCACACACACTTATCTCTCACAACTGAGCATGTGGAGAGATGTTCGTTCACCTAGCACCAAGGGAACGGGTTGTAGATCAAACTTTTACTCTGGGTTCTCATACTGTTTCCTAGTGCCGGTTTGAATTACCTTCAGTTTTCACTGTAAAACCGAGTTGGAGCTAGTAATTCCCCCTATATATGTATGGAGTGGAGTTTGCAACTGAAAATAAACATTGTGTTCAAAACAATCTAGGTGAAGGACGGCTTTCACACACACTTATGTCTCAGAAATAAGCATGTGGAGAGACGTTCGTTCACCTAGCACCAAGGGAACGGATTGCAGGGGAAACATTTACTCTGGTATCTCAGTCTGTTTCCTTGTGCCGGATTCAATTTCCTGCAGTTTTCACGGTAAAAACGCGTTGGAGCTTGTACCTCCCCTATATATGTATGGAGTGGAGTTTGCAACTGAAAAGAAACTTTGTGTTCCCAAAAAGCTAGGTGAAGAACGGCTTTCACACACACTTATCTCTCAGAATTAAGCTTGTGGGTAGACTTTCGTTCATCTAGCACCGAGGGAACGTGTTGCAGGAGAAAGTTTTACTCTGCCTTCTCAGTCTGTTTCCAAGTGCCGGTTTGAATTTCCTGCAGTTTTCACTGTAAAATCGAGTTGGAGCTAGTACCTCCCCATATATATGTATGGAGTGGATTTTGCAACTGAAAAGAAACTTTGTGTTCCCAACATTCTAGGTGAAGGACGGCTTTAACACACACTTATCTCTCAGAACTGAGCATGTGGAGAGACGTTCGTTCACCTAGCACCAAGGGAATGGGTTGCAGGCGAAACTTTTACTCTGGTTTCTCAGTCTGTTTCCTAGTGCCGGTTTGAAGTTCCTGCAGTTATCACTTTATTACCGAGTTCGAGCTAGTACCTCCCCCTATTTATGTATGGAGTGCGGTTTGCAATGTAAAATAAACAATGTGTTCCCAAGAAGCTAGTTGAAGGACGGTTTTCACACACACTAATCTCTCAGAACTGAGCATGTGGAGAGACGTTCGTTCATCTAGCACCAAGGGAACGGGTTGCAGGAGAAACATTTACTCTGTTATCTCAGTTTGTTTCCTAGTGCCGTTTTGAATTTCCCGCATTTTTCACTGTAAAACCGACTTGGAGCTTGTACCTCCCCATATATATTTATGGATTGGAGTTTGCAACTGAAAAGAAACTTTGTGTTCCCAACATTTTAGGTGAAGGACGGCTTCCACACACACTTATCTCTCAGAACTTAGCATGTGGATAGACATTCGTTCATCTAGCATCAAGGGAACGGTTTGCAGGAGAAACTTTTACTCTGGGATCTCAGTCTGTTTCCTAGTGCCGGTTTAAATTTCCTGCAGTTTTCACCGGAAAACCGAGTTGGAGCTAGTACTTCCCCATATATATGTATGGAGTGGAGTTTGCAACTCAAAAGTTTCTTTGTGTTCCCAACAATCTAGTTGAGGGACGGCTTTCACACACAATTATCTCTCAGAACTGAGCATGTGGAGAGACGTTCGTTCATCTAGCACCAAGGGAACGGGATGCAGGGAAACTTTTACTCTGTTTTCTAAGTCTGTTTCCTAGTGCCGGTTTGAAGTTTCTGCAGTTTTCACTGTAAAACAGAGTTGGTGCTAGTACTTCCGCATATATACGTATGGAGTGGAGATTGCAAATGAAAAGAAACTTTGTGTTCCCAACAAGCTAGGTGAAGGACGGCTTTCACGCACACTTATCTCTCAGAACTGAGCATGTGGAGAGACTTTCTTTCATCTAGCACCAAGGGAACTGGTAGCAGGAGAAACTTTTACTCTGGTGTCTCAGTCTGTTTCCTAGTGCCGGTTTGAAGTTCCTGCAATTTTCACTCTAAAACCGAGTTGGAGCTAGTACCTCCCCATAAATATGTATGGAGTGGAGTTTGCAACTGAAAAGAAACTTTGTGATCCCAAAAAGCTAGGTGAAGAACGGCTTTCACACACATATCTCTCAGAACTGAGCATGTGGAGAGACGTTCGTTCACCTATCACCAAGGGAAAGGGTTGCAGGTGAAACTTTTACTGTGGGTTCTCAGTATTTTTCCTAGTGCCGGTTTGAAGTTCCTGCAGATTTCACTGGAAAACCGAGTTGGTGTAAGTACCTACCCATATATATGTATGAAGTGGTGTTTGCAACTGAAAAGAAACTTTGTGTTCCCAACAATCTAGGTGAAGGACGGCTTTCACACACATTTATCTCTCACAACTAAGCTTGTGGAGAGACGTTCGTACACCTAGCACCAGGGGAACGGCTTGCAGGGAAATTATACTCTGGTTTCTCAGTTTGTTTGCTAGTGCCGTTTTGAAGTTCCTGCAGTTTTCACTGTAAAACCGAGTTGGTGCTCGTAACTCCCCATATATATGTATGGAATGGGGTTTGCAACTGAAAATATACATTGTGTTCACAACATTCTATTTGACTTACGACTTTCACACACACTTATCTCTCAGATCTGAGCTTGTGGAGAGACGATGTTCACCTAGCACCAAGGGAACGGTTTACAGGACAAGCTTTACTCTGGGTTCTCAGTCTGTTTCCTAGTGCCGGTTTGAATTTCCTGCAGTTTTCACTGTAAAAGCGAGTTGGAGCTAGTACCTCTCCATATATATGTATGTAGTGGAGTTTGCAACTGAAAAGAAACTTTGTGTTCCCAACAAGCTAGGTGAAGTATGGCTTTCACACACACTTATCTCTCAGAACTGAGCATGTGGAGAGACGTTCGTTCATCTAGCACCAAGGGAACGGGTTGCAGGGGAAAATTTTACTCTGGATTCTCAGTCTGTTTCCTAGTGCCGGTATGAATTTCCTGCAGTTTTCACTGTAAAACCGAGTTGGAGTTATTACCTCCCCATATATATGTATGGAGTGGAAGTTGCAACTGAAAATAAACTTTGTGTTCCCAACAAGCTAAGTGAAGTACAGCTTCACACACACTTATCTCTCACATCTGAGCATGTGGAGAGACGTTCATTCATGTGACAAAAAGTGAACGGGTTGCAGGAGAAAATTTTACTCTGGTTTCTCAGACTGTTTCCTAGTTCCGGTTTGATGTTCCTGCAGTTTTCATTGTAAAACCGAGTTGGAGATAGTACCTCCCCTTTTATATGTATGGAGTGGATTTTACAACTGAAAAATATCTTTGTGTTCCCAACAAGCAATTTAAAGTTCGGCTTTCACACACAATTATCTCTCTGAACTTAGCTTGTGGAGAGACGTTCGTTCATCTAGCACCAAAGGAACTGGTTACAGGAGAAACTTTTACTCTGGTTTCTCAGTCTGTTTCCTTGTGCCGGTTTGAAGTTCCTGCAGTTTTAACTGTAAAACCGAGTTGGAGCTAGTACCTCCCCATATATATGTATGGAATTGGGTTTGCAAATGAAAAGAGACTTTGTGCTCCCAACAAGTTAGGTGAAGTACGGCTTTCACACACACTTAACTCTCAGACCTGAGCATGTGGATAGATGTTTGTTTAACTAGCACCAATGGAACGGGTTGCAGGAGGAACTTTACTCTGCTTTCTCAGTCTGTTTCCTAGTGCCGGTATGAAATTCCTGCAGTTTTCACTGTAAAACTGAGTTGGTGAGAGTACCTCCCCATATATATGTGTGGAATGGAGTTTGCAACTGAAAAGAAACTTTGTGTTCCCAACAAGCTAGGTGAAGTACGGCTTTCACACACACTTATCTCTCAGAAATGAACATGTGGAGAGACGTTCGTTCATCTAGCACCAAGGGAACGGGTTGCAGGAGAAAATTTTACTCTGGATTCTCAGTCTGTTTCCTAGTGCCGGTATGAAGTTCCTGCACTTTTCACTGTAAAACCGAGTTGGAGCTATTACCTCCCCATATATATGTATTGAGTGGAAATTTCAAATGAAAATAAACATTGTGTTCCCTACAAGCTAAGTGAAGGACGGCTTAACACACATTTATCTCTCTCAACTGAGCATGTGGAGAGACGTTCGTTCATGTAGCACAAAGGGAACTGGTTGCAGGAGAAAATTTTACTCTGGTTTCTCAGTCTGTTTCCTAGTTCCGGTTTGATATTCCTGCAGTTTTCACTTTAAAACCGAGTTGGAGATTGTACCTCCCCTTATATATGTATGGAGTGGATTTTACAACTGAAAAATTATTTTGTGTTCCCAACAAGCAAGGTAAAGTTCGGCTTTCACACACAATTATCTCTCTGAACTTAGCTTGTGGAGAGACGTTCGTTCAACAAGCACCAAGGGAACTGGTTTCAGGAGAAACTTTTACTCTGGTTTCTCAGTCTGTTTCCTAGTGCCGGTTTGAAGTTCCTGCAGTTTTTACTGTAAAACCGAGATTGATCTAGTACTTCTCCCTATATATGCATGGAGTGGAGTTTGCAACTGAAAATAAGCATTGGGTTCACAACAAGCTAATGGAAGGACGGCTTTCCACCCACTTATCTCTCAGAACTGAGCATGTGGAGAGACTTTCGTTCATCTAGCACAATGGGAACTGGCTGCTGGAGAAACTTTTACTCTGGTTTCTCAGTCTATTTCCTTGTGCCGGTTTGATGTTCCTGCACTTTTCACTGTAAAACCGAGTTGGAGCTATTACATCCCCATATATATGTATGGAGTGGAATTTGCAACTGAAAAGAAACTTTATGTTCCCAACAAGAAAGGTGAAGGACGGCTTTCACACACACTTATCTGTGAGAATTAAGCTTGTCTAGAGACTTTCGTTCATCTAGGACCACGGGAACGGTTTGCAGGAGAAACATTTATTCTGGATTCTCAGTCTGTTTCCTAGTGCCGGTATGAAGTTCCTGCACTTTTCACTGTAAAACCGAGTTGGAGCTATTACCTCCCCATGTATATATATGGAGTGGAATTTGCAACTGAAATTAAACATTGTGTTCCCAACAAGCTAAGTGAAGGACGGTTTCACACACACTTATCTCTCTCAACTGAGCACGTGGAGAGACGTTCGTTCACCTAGCATCAAGGGAACGGTTTGCAGGTCAAACTATTACTCTGGGTTCTCAGTCTGTTTCCAAGTGCCGGTTTGAATTTCCTGCAGTTATCACTGTAAAACCGAGTTGGAGCTACTACCTCCCCCTATATATGTATGGAGTGGAGTTTGCAACTGAAAATAAACATTGTGTTCCCAACAAGCTAGGTGAAGGACGCTTTCACACAGAATTATCTCTCAGAAATGAGCATGTGAAGAGACTTTCGTTCACCTAGAACCAAGGGAATGGGTTGCAGGAGAAATTTTACTCTGGTTTCTCAGTCTGTTTCCTAGTGCCGGTTTGAAATTCCTGCAGTTTTCACTGTAATACCGAGTTGGTGAGAGTACCTCCCCATATATATGTGTGGAATGGAGTTGGCAAATGAGAAGAAACTTTGTGTTCCCAACATTCTTGATGAAGGAAGGCTTTCACACACACTTATCTCTCAGAATTAAGCTTGTGGAAAGACTTTCGTTCATCTAGGACCAAGGGAACGGGTTGCAGGGGATACATTTACTCTGGTTTCTCAGTCTGTTTCCCAGTGCCGGTTTGAAGTTCCTGCAGTTTTCACTGGAAAACAGAGTTGGAGTAAGTACCTCCCCATATATATGTATGGAGTGGAGTTTGCAACTGAAAAGAAACTTTGTGTTACCAAGAAGCTAGGTGAAGGACGGCTTTCACACACACTTAGATCTCAGAACTCAGCTTGTGGAGAGACGTTCGTTCATCTAGGACAAAGGAAACGGTTTGCAGGAGAAACTTTTAGTCTGGATTCTCAGTCTGTTTCCTAGTGCCGGTTTGATGTTCCTGCAGTTTTCACTGTAAAACCGAGTTGGAGCTAGTACCTCCCCATATATATGTATGGAGTGGAGTTTGCAACTGAAAAGATACTTTGTGTTCCTAACAAGCTAGGTTAAGGACGGCTTTCACACACCATTATCTCTCTGAACTGAGCTTTTGGAGAGACGTTCGTTCATCTAGCACCAATGGAACGAGTTGCAGGGGAAACTTTACTCTGGTTTCTCAGTCTGTTTCCTAGTGCCGGTTTGAAATTCCTGCAGTTTTCACTGTAAAACCGTTTTGGAACTAGTACCTCCCCATATATTTGAATCGAGTGAAGTTTGCAACTGAAAAGAAACTTTGTGTTCCCAACAAGTTTTGTGAAAGACGGCTTTCACACACACATATCTCTCAGAACTGAGCATGTGGAGAGACATTCGTTCACCTAGCACCAATGGAACCTGTTGCAGGGGAAACTTTACTCTGGTTTCTCAGTCTGTTTCCTAGTGCCGGTTTGAATTTCCTGCAGTTTTCACTGTAAAATCGAGAAGGATCTAGTACTTCTCCCTATATATGCATGGAGTGGAGATTGCAATTGAAAATAAGCATTGTGTTCCCAACAAGCTAAGTGAAGGACGGCTTTCCACCCACTTATCTCTCAGAACTGAGCATGTGGAGAGAATTTCGTTCATCTAGCAGAAAGGGAACTGGTTGCTGGAGAAACTTTTACTCTGGTTTCTCAGTCTGTTTCCTTGTGCCGGTTTGATGTTCCTGCACTTTTCACTGTAAAACCGAGTTGGAGCTATTACCTCCCTATATATACGTATGGAGTGGAATTTGCAACTGAAAAAAAACTGTATGTTCCCAACAAGATAGGTGAAGGACGGCTTTCACACACACTTATCTATGAGAATTAAGCTTGTGGAGAGACTATCGTCCATCTAGCACCAAGGGAACGTTTTGCAGGAGAAACTTTTACACTGGATTCTCAGTCTGTTTCCTAGTGCCGGTATGAAGTTCCTGCACTTTTCACTGTAAAACCGAGTTTGAGCTATTACCTCCCCATATATATGTATGGAGTGGAATTTGCAACTGAAAATAAACATTGTGTTCCCAACAAGCTAATTGAAGGACGGCTTCACACACACTTATCTCTCTCAACTGAGCATGTGGAGAGACGTTCATTCACCTAGCAACAAGGGAACGGTTTGCAGGTCAAACTTTTACTCTGGGTTCTCAGTCTGTTTCCAAGTGCCGGTTTGAATTTCCTGCATTTTTCACTGTAAAACCGAGTTGGAGCTACTACCTACCCCTATATATGTATGGAGTGGAGTTTGCAACTGAAAATAAACATTGTGTTCCCAACAAGCTAGGTCAAGGACGTCTTTCACACACACTTATCTCTCAGAACTGTGCATGTGAAGAGACGTTCGTTCACCTAGCACCAAGGGAATGGATTGCAGGAGAAATTTTACTCTGGTTTCTCAGTCTGTTTCCTAGTGCCGTTTTGAAATTCCTGCAGTTTTCACTGTAAAACCGAGTTGGTGAGAGTACCTCCCCATATATATGTGTGGAATGGAGTTTGCAACTGAAAAGAAACTTTGTGTTTCCAACATTCTTTGTGAAGGAATGCTTTCACACACACTTATCTCTCAGAATTAAGCTTGTGGAAAAACTTTCGTTCATCTAGGGCCAAGGGAAAGTGTGGCAGGGGAAACATATACTCTGGTATCTCAGTCTGATTCCTAGTGCCGGTTGGAATTTCCTGCAGTTTTCACTGTAAAACGGAGTTGGAGCTTGTACTTCCCCATATATAAGTATGGAGTGGTTTTTACCACTGAAAAGAAACTTTGTGTTCCCAACAAGCTAGTTGAACGAAGGCTTTCACACACACTTATCTCTCAGAACTCAGCTTGTGGAGAGACGTTCGTTCATCTAGGACAAATGAAAAGGTTTGCAGGAGAAACTTTTACTCTGGTTTCTCAGTCTGTTTCCTAGTGCCGTTTTGATGTTCGTGCCTTTTTCACTGTAAAACCGAGTTGGAGCTAGTACCTCCCCATTTATATATATGGAGTGGAGTTTGCAACTGAAAAGGAACTTTGTGTTCCCAACAATCTAGGTGAAGGACGGCATTCATACACACTTATCTCTCTGATCTGAGCTTTTGGAGAGACGTTCGTACATCTAGCACCAATGGAACGGTTTGCAGGGGAATCTTTACTCTGGTTTCTCAGTTTGTTTCCTTGTGCCGGTTTGAAATTCCTGCAGTTTTCACTGTAGAACCGAGTTGGAGCTAGTACCTCCCCATATATTTGAATCGAGTCGAGTTTGTAACTGAAAAGTAATTTTGTGTTCCGAACAAGTTATGTGAAGGACGGCTTTCACACACACATATCTCTCAGAACTGAGCATGTGGAGATACGTTCGTTCACCTAGCACCAATGGAAAAGGTTGCAGGGGAAACTTTACTCTGGTTTCTCAGTCTGTTTCCTAGTGCCGGTTTGAATTTCCTGCAGTTTTCACTGTAAAATCGAGATGGATCTAGTACTTCTCCCTATATATGCATGGAGTGGAGTTTGCAACTGAAAAGAAGCATTGTGTTCCCAACAAGCTAGGTGAAGGACGGCTTTCACACACACTTATTTCTCAGAATTAAGCATGTGGAGAGACGTTCGTTCATGTAGCACCAAGGGAATTGGTTGCAGGAGAAAATTTACTCTGGTTTCTCAGTCTGTTTCCTAGTGCCGGTTTGAAATTCCTGCATTTTTCACTGTAAAACCGAGTTGGTGAGAGTACCTCCCCATATATATGTGTTGAATGGAGTATGCAACTGAAAAGAAACTTTGTGTTCCCAACATTCTTGATGAAGGACGGCTTTCACACACACATATCTCTCAGAATTAAGCTTGTGAAAAGACGTTCATTCATCTAGCAACAAGGGAACGTGTTGCAGGAGAAACATTTACTCTGGTATCTCAGTCTGTTTCATAGTGCCGGTTTGAATTTCCTGCAGTTTTCCCTGTAAAACCGAGTTGGAGAGAGAACCTCCCCATATATATGTATAGAGTGGAGTCTGCAACTGAAAAGAAATTTTGTGTTCCCAAAAGCTACGTGAAGGACGGCTTTCACACACAATTATCTCTCAGAACTGAGCATGTGGAGAGACGTTCGTTCATCTAGCACCAACGGAACGGTTTGCAGGAGAAACTTTTACTCTGGTTTCTCAGTCTGTTTCCCAGTGCCGGTTTGAATTTCCTGCAGTTTTCACAGTAAATTCGACGTGGAGCTAGTACCTCCCCATATAAATGTATGGAGTGGAGTTTGCAACTGAAAAGAAACTTTGTGTTCCCAACAAGGTAGGTGAAGGACGGCTTTCACACACAATATTCTCTAAGAACTTAGCATGTGCGCAGACTTTCGTTCACCTAGCACCAACGGAATGGGTTGCAGGAGAAACTTTTACTCTGTTTTCTCAGTCTGCTTCCTAGTGCTGGTTTGAATTTCCACAAGTTTTCACTGAAAAACCGAGTTGGAGCTATTACCTCCCCATATATATGCATGGAGTGGAGTTTGCAACTGAATAGAAACTTTGTGTTCCCAACAAGCTATCTGAAGGACGGCTTTAACACACACTTATCTCTCAGAACTGAGCATGTGGATAGACGTTCGTTCATCTAGCACCAAGGGAACGGGTTGCAGGAGAAACTTTTACTCTGGTATCTCAGTCTGTTTCCTAGTGCCGGTTTGAATTTCCTGCAGTTTTCACTGTATAACCGAGTTGGAGCTAGTACCTCCCCTTATATATGTATGGAGTGTAGTTTGCAACTGAAAATAAACAATGTGTTTCCAACAAGCTAGTAAAGGACGGCTTTCACACACACTAACTTTGCAGAACTTAGCATGTGGAGAGACGTTCGTTCACCTAGCACAAAGGGAACAGGAAGCAGGAGAAACTTTCACCCTGGTTTCTCAGTGTGTTTCCTAGTCCGCTTTGAAGTTCCTGCAGTTTTCACTGTAAAACCGAGTTGGAGCTATTACCTCCCTATATATATGTATGGAGTGGAGTTTGCAACTGAAAAGAAACCTTGTGTCCCCAACAAGCTAGGTGAAGTACGGCTTTCACACACACTTATCTCTCAGAACTGAGCATGTGGAGAGACGTTCGTTCATCTAGCACAAAGGGAACGGGTTGCAGGGGAAACTTTTACTTTGGTTTCTCAGTCTGTTTCCGACTGCCGGTTTGAAGTTCCTGCAGTTTTCACTGTAAAAACGAGTTGGAACTAGTACCTCCCCATATATATGAATGGAGTGGAGTTTGCAACTGAAAAGAGACTATGTGTTCCCAACAAGCTAGTTGGAGGACGGCTTTCACACACACTTATCTCTCAGAAATGATCATGTGGAGAGGCGTTCTTTCATCTAGCACAAAGGGAACGGGTTGCTGGAGAAAGTTTTACTCTGGTTTCTCAGTCTGATTCCTAGTGCCGCTTTGAAGTTCCTGCAGTTTTCACTGAAAATCCGAGTTGGAGCAAGCACCTCCCCATATATATGTATGGAGTGGAGATTGAAACTGAAAACATACTTTGTGTTCCCAACAAACTAGGTGAAGGACGGCTTTCACACAAATTTATCTCTCAGAACTGAGCATGTGGAGAGACGTTCGTTCATCTAGCACAAAGGGAGCGGGTTGCAGGAGAATCTTTTACTCTGGTTTCTCAGTCTGTTTCCTAGTGCCGGTTTGAAGATCCTGCAGTTTTCACTGTAAAACCGAGTTGGAGCTAGTACCTCCCCATATATATGTATGGAGTGGAGTTTGCAACTGAAAAGAAACTTTGTGTTCCCAACAAGCTATATGAAGGACGGCTTTCACACACACTTATCTCTCAGAACTGAGCATGTGGATAGACGTTCATCATCTAGCACAAAGGGAACGGGTTGCAGGAAAAACTTTTTCTCTGGTTTCTCAGTCTGTTTCCTAGTGCCGGTTTGAAGTTCCTGCATTTTTCAGTGTAAAACCGAGTTGGAGCTAGTACCTCCCCATATATATGTATGGATTGGAGTTTGCATCTGAAAAGAAACTTTGTGTTCCCAACCAGCTAGGTGAAAGATGGCTTTCACACACACTTATCTCTCAGAACTGAGCATGTGGAGAGACTTTCGTTCATCTAGCACAAAGGGAACGGGTTGCAGGAGAAACTTTTCCTCTGGTTTCTCAGTCTTTTTCCTAGTGCTTGTTTGAAGTTCCTGCACTTTTCACTGTAAAATCGAGTTGGAGCTAGAACCTCCCCATATATATGTATGGAGTGGAGTTTGCAACTGAAAAGAAACTTTGTGTTCCCAACAAGCTAGGTGAAGGACGGCTTTCACACACACTTATCTCTCAGAACTGAGCATGTGGAGAGACGTTCGTTCATCTAGCACAAAGGGAACGGGTAGCAGGGGAAACTTTTTACTCTGGTTTCTCAGTCTGTTTCCTAGTGCAGCTTTGAAGTTCCTGCAGTTTTCACTGTAAAATTGAATTGGAGCTAGTACCTCCCCATATATATGTATGGAGTGTAGTTTGGAACTGAAAAGAAACTTTGTGTTCCCCAACAAGCTAGGTGAAGTACGGCTTTCACACACACTTATTCTCTCCGAAATGAGCATGTGGATAGACTTTCGTTCATCTAGCACAAGGGGAACGGGTTGCAGGAGAAACTTTTACTCTGGTTTCTCAGTCTGTTTCCCTAGTGCCGGTTTGAATTTCCTGCAGTTTTTCACATGTAAATCCGACGTGGAGCTAGTACCTCCCCATTATAATGTATGGAAGTGGAGTTTGCAACTGAAAAAGAAACTTTGTGTTCCCAACAAGGCTAGGTGAAGGACGGCTTTCACACACACTATCTCTCAGAACTTAGCATGTGCGCAGACTTCTCGTTCACTAGCACCAAAGGGAACTGGGTTGCAGGAGAAACTTTACTCTGTTTCTCAGTCTGTTTCCTAGTGCGGTTTGAAGTTCCTGCAGTTTTCACTGTAAAACCGAGTTGGAGCTAGTACCATCCCCATATATATGATATGGAGTGGAGTTTGCAACTGAAAAGAACTTTGTGTTCCCAACAAGCTAGGTGAAAGGACGGCTTCACACACACTTATCTCTCAGAACTGAGCATGTGAGAGACGTTCTTTCATCTAGCACCAAGGAACGGGTTTGCAGGAGAAACTTTTACTCTGGTTCTCCAATCTGTTTCCTAGTGCCGGTTTGAAGTTCCTGCAGTTTTCACTGTAAAACGAGTTGGAGCTAGTACCTCCCCATATATATGTATGGAGTGGAGTTTGCAACTGAAAAGAAACTTGTGTTCCCAACAAGCTAGGTGAAGGACGGCTTTCACACACACTTATCTCTCAGAACTGAGCATGTGAGAGACGTTCGTTCATCTAGCACAAATGGAACGGTTGCAGGAGAACATTTACTCTGGTTTCTCAGTCTGTTTCCTAGTGCCGGCTTTGAAGTTCCTGCAGTTTTCACTGTAAAACCGAGTTGGAGCTAGTACCTCCCCATATATATGTATGGAGTGGAGTTTGCAACTGAAAGAAACTTGTGTTCCCAACAAGCTAGGTGAAGGACGGCTTTCACACACACTTATCTCTCAGAACTGAGCATGTGGAGAGACGTTCGTTCATCTAGCACAAGGGAACGGGTTGCAGGAGAAACTTTTACTCTGGTTTCTCAGTCTGTTTCCTAGTGCCGGTTTGAAGTTCCTGCAGTTTTCACTGTAAAACCGAGTTGGAGCTAGTACCTCCCCATATATATGTATGGAGTGGAGTTTGCAACTGAAAAGAAACTATGTGTTTCCCAACAAGCTAGGTGAAGGACGGCTTTCACACACACTTATCTCTCAGAACTGAGCATGTGGAGAGACGTTCGTTCATCTAGCACAAAGGGAACGGGTTGCAGGAGAACTTTTACTCTGGTTTCTCAGTCTGTTTCCTAGTGCCGCTTTGAAGTTCCTGCAGTTTTCACTGTAAAACCGAGTTGGAGCTAGTACCTCCCCATATATATGTATGGAGTGGAGCTTGCAACTGAAAAGAAACTTTGTGTTCCCAACAAGCTAGGTGAAGGACGGCTTTCACACACACATTATCTCTCAGAACTGAGCATGTGGAGAGACGTTCGTTCATCTAGCACAAAGGGAACGGGTTGCAGGAGAAACTTTTACTCTGGTTTCTCAGTCTGTTTCCTAGTGCCGGTTTGAAGTTCCTGCAGTTTTCACTGTAAAACCGAGTTGGAGCTAGTACCTCCCCATATATATGTATGGAGTGGAGTTTGCAACTGAAAAGAAACTTTGTGTTCCCAACAAGCTAGGTGAAGGACGGCTTTCACACACACTTATCTCTCAGAACTGAGCATGTGGAGAGACGTTCGTTCATCTAGCACAAAGGGAACGGGTTGCAGGAGAAACTTTTACTCTGGTTTCTCAGTCTGTTTCCTAGTGCCGGTTTGAAGTTCCTGCAGTTTTTCACTGTAAAACCGAGTTGGAGCTAGTACCTCCCCATATATATGTATGGAGTGGAGTTTGCAACTGAAAAGAAACTTTGTGTTCCCAACAAGCTAGGTGAAGGACGGCTTTCACACACACTTATCTCTCAGAACTGAGCATGTGGAGAGACGTTCGTTCATCTAGCACAAAGGGAACGGGTTGCAGGAGAAACTTTTACTCTGGTTTCTCAGTTTGTTCCTAGTGCCTGTTTGAAGTTCCTGCAGTTTTCACTGTAAAATCGAGTTGGAGCTAGTACCTCCCCATATATATGTATGGAGTGGAGTTTGCAACTGAAAAGAAACTTTGTGTTCCCAACAAGCTAGGTGAAGGACGGCTTTCACACACACTTATCTCTCAGAACTGAGCATGTGGAGAGACGTTCGTTCATCTAGCACAAAGGGAACGGGTTAGCAGGGGAAACTTTTACTCTGGTTTCTCAGTCTGTTTCCTAGTGCCGGTTTGAAGTTCCTGCAGTTTTCACTGTAAAATTGAATTGGAGCTAGTACCTCCCCATATATATGTATGGAGTGTAGTTTGGAACTGAAAAGAAACTTTGTGTTCCCAACAAGCTAGGTGAAGTACGGCTTTCACACACACTTATCTCTCCGAACTGAGCATGTGGATAGACTTTCGTTCATCTAGCACAAGGGGAACGGGTTGCAGGAGAAACTTTTACTCTGGTTTCTCAGTCTGTTTCCTAGTGCCGGTTTGAAGTTCCTGCAGTTTTCACTGTAAAACCGAGTTGGAGCTAGTACCTCCCCATATATATGTATGGAGTGGAGTTTGCAACTGAAAAGAAACTTTGTGTTCCCAACAAGCTAGGTGAAGGACGGCTTTCACACACACTTATCTCTCAGAACTGAGCATGTGGAGAGACGTTCGTTCATCTAGCACAAAGGGAACGGGTTGCCGGGAAACTTTTACTCTGGTTTCTCAGTCTGTTTCCTAGTGCCGGTTTGAAGTTCCTGCAGTTTTCACTGTAAAACCGTGTTGGAGCTAGTACCTACCCATATATATGTATGGAGTGGAGTTTGCAACTGAAAAGAAACTTTGTGTTCCCAACAAGCTAGGTGAAGGACGGCTTTCACACACACTTATCTCTCAGAACTGAGCATGTGGAGAGACGTTCGTTCATCTAGCACAAATGGAACGGGTTGCAGGAGAAACTATTTACTCTGGTTTCTCAGTCTGTTTCCTAGTGCCTGTTTGAAGTTCCTGCAGTTTTCACTGTAAAACCGAGTTGGAGCTAGTACCTCCCCATATATATGTATGGAGTGGAGTTTGCAATTTAAAAGAAACTATGTGTTCCCAACAAGCTATGTGAAGGACGGCTTTCCCACACACTTATCTCTCAGAACTGAGCATGTGGAGAGACGTTCGTTCATCTAGCACAAAGGGAACGGGTTGCAGGGAAACTTTTACTCTGGTTTCTCAGTCTGTTTCCTAGTGCCGGTTTGAAGTTCCTGCAGTTTTCACTGTAAAACCGAGTTGGAGCTAGTACCTCCCCATATATATGTAATGGAGTGGAGGTTTGCAACTGAAAAGAAACTTTGTGTTCCCAACAAGCTAGGTGAAGGACGGCTTTCCACACACACTTATCTCTCAGAACTGAGCATGTGGAGAGACTTTCGTTCATCTAGCACAAAGGGAACGGGTTGCAGGAGAAACATTTTACTCTGGTTTCTCAGTCTGTTTCCTAGTGCCGGTTTTGAAGTTCCTGCAGTTTTCACTGTAAAACCGAGTTGGAGCTAGTACCTACCCCATATATATGTATGGAGTGGAGTGTGCAACTGAAAAGAAACTTTGTGTTCCCACACAAGCTAGGTGAAGGACGGCTTTCACACACACTTATCTCTCAGAACTGAGCATGTGGAGAGACTTTCATTCATCTAGCACAAAGGGAACGGGTTGCAGGAGAAACTTTACTCTGGTTTCTCAGTCTGTTTCCTAGTGCCGGTTTGAATTTCCTGCAGTTTTCACTGTAAAATCGAGTTGGAGCTAGTACCTCCCCATATATATGTATGGAGTGGAGTTTGCAAGTGAAAAGTAACTTTGTGTTCCCAACATGCTAGGTGAAGGACGGCTTTCACACACACTTATCTATCAGAAATGAGCATGTGGAGAGACGTTCGTTCATCTAGCACACAGGGAACGAGTTGCAGGAAATACTTTTACTCTGGTTTCTCAGTCTGTTTCCTAGTGCCGGTTTGAAGTTCCTGCAGTTTTCACTGTAAAACCGCGTTGGAGCTAGTACCTCCCCATATATATGTATGGAGTGGAGTTTGCAACTGAAAAGAAACTTTGTGTTCCCAACAAGCTAGGTGAAAGACGTCTTTCAAACACACTTATCACTCAGAACTGAGCACGTGGAGAGACGTTCGTTCATCTAGCACAAAGGGAACGGGTTGCAGGAGAAACTTTTACTCTGGTTTCTCAGTCTGTTTCCTAGTGCCGTGTGAAGTTCCTGCAGTTTTCACTGTAAAATCGAGTTGGAGCTAGTACCTACCCATATATATGAATGGAGTGGAGTTTGCAACTGAAAAGAAACTTTGTGTTCCCTACAAGCTATGTGGAGGACGGCTTTCACACACACATCTCTCAGAACTGAGCATGTGGAGAGACGTTCGTTCGTCTAGCACAAATGGAACCGGTTGCAGGAGAAACATTTACTCTGGTTTCTCAGTCGGTTTCCTAGTTCCGCTTTGAAGTTCCTGCAGTTTTCACTGTAAAACCGAGTTGGAGCTAGTACCTCCCCATATATTTGTATGGAGTGGAGTTTGCAACTGAAAAGAAACCTTGTGTTCCCAACAAGCTAGGTGAAGGACGGCTTTCACACACACTTATCTCTCAGAACTGAGCATGTGGAGAGACGTTCGTTCGTCTAGCACAAATGGAACGGGTTGCAGGAGAAACTTTTACTCTGGTTTCTCCGTTTGTTTCCTAGTGCCTGTTTGAAGTTCTTGCAGTTTTCACTCTAAACCGAGTTGGAGCTAGTACCTCCCATATATATGTTGGAGTGGAGTTTGCAATTGAAAAGAAACTTTGTGTTCCCACAAGCTTTGTGAAGAACGGCTTTCACACTCACTTATCTCTCAGAAATGAGCATGGAGAGACGTTCGTTCATCTAGCACAAAGGGAGAGCGGGTTGCAGGAGAATCTTTTACTCTGGTTTCT
>NC_045731.1:2184625-2219748 GCF_009834535.1 Camelus ferus | reverse complement strand
AGTTAGGTGAATGATGGCTTCCAACACACTATCTCTCAGAAACTCAGGCATGTGGAGAACGTTCGTTCAATAGCACCAAGAAACGGGTTGCAGGAGAAATTTTACTCTGGTTTCTCAGTTCTGTTTCCTAGTTCCGGTTTGAATTTCCTGCAGTTTTCACTGTGAAACCGAGATGGATCTAGTACTTCTCCCTATATATGCATGGAGTGGAGGTTGCAATTGAAAATAAGTGTTGTGTTCCCACAAAAGGTTGGTGAAGGATGGCTTCAACACATATGTCTCGAAACTGAGCATGTGGATAGACGTTCGTTCACCTAGCAACAAGGGAACGGGTTGCAGGAGAAACTTTTATACTGTGGGTATTCTCAGTCTGTTCCTAGTGCCGTTTGAAGTTTCCTTCAGTTGTCACAGTAAAAAAGAGTTGGAGCTAGTACCTCCCGTTAATAGTCTGGAGTGGAATTTGCAACTGAGAATAAACATTGTGTTCCAAACAAGCTAAGTGAAGTACGGCTTCAAACAACCACTTATCTCTCACAACTTGAGCATGTGGAGAGACGTTCGTTCACCTAGCACCAAGGGAACGGGGTGCAGGAGAAAATTTACTCTGGGTTCTCAGACTGTTTTCCTAGTGCCGGTTTGAGTTTCCTTCTGATTCACTGTAAAACGGAGTTGGAGCTAGTACTTCCCCCTATATATGTATGGAGTGGAGTTTGACAACTGAAAATAAACATGTTTTCCCAAAAAGCTAGGTGAAGGACGGCTGTCACACACACTTATCTCTCAGAATTAAGCTTGAGGGTAGACGTTCGTTCATCTAGCAAAAGGGAACGGGTGCATGAGAAACTTTTACTCTGCCTTCTCAGTCTGTTCCTAGTGCCGGTTTGAAATTTCCTGCAGTTTTCACTGTAAAATCGAGTTGGACCTTGTCCCTCCCCATATATATGTATATAGTGGTGTTTGCAACTAAAAGAAACTTTGGTTCACACATTGTAGATGAAGGACGGCTTCACACAACTTATCGCTCAGAACTGTGCATGTGGAGAGCGTTCGTTCATCTAGCACCAAGGGAACGGGTTGCAGGAGAAACTTTTACTCTGGTTTCTCAGTCTGTTTTCTAGTGCCGGTTTGAATTTCCTGCAGTTTTCACTGAAAAAACCGAGTTGGAGCTTATACCTCCCCATATACTGTATGGAGTGGAGTTCGCACTGAAAAGACCACTTTGTGTTCCCAACAAGCTAGGTGAAGGACAGGCTTTCACACAATTTCCCTTAGAATTGAGCATGTGTAGAGACATTATTTCAACTAGCACCAAGGGAACTGGTTGTAGGAGAAACTTTTACTCTGGGTTCTCAGTCTGTTTCCTCGTGCCGGTTTGAAGTTCCTGCAGTTTTTCACTGGAAAATCGAGTTGGAGTAAGAACCACCAAATATATATGTATGGAGTGGAGTTTGCAACTGAAAAGAAACTTTGTGTTCCCAACAAGCTAGGTGAAGGACGGCTTTCACACACACTTATCTCTCAGAACTGAGCATGTGGAGAGACGTTCGTTCATCTAGCACCAAGGGAACGGGTTGCAGGGGAAACTTTTTTCTCTGGTTTCTCAGTCTGTTTCCTAGTGCCGGTTTGAAATTCCTGCAGTTTTCACTGTAAAACAGATTTGGAGCTAGTACCTCTCCCTATATATGTATGTTTTGGAGATTGCAACTGAAAATAAACATATTGTTCCCAACAAGCTAGTGGAATTTCGGCTTTCACACACACTTATCACTCAGAACAGACCATGTGGAGAGACGTTCGTTCAACTAGCCCCAAGGGAACGGGTTGCAGGAGAAACTTTTACCTCTGGTTTCTCAGTCTGTTTCTTAGTGCCGGTTTGAAATTATTGCAGTTTTCACTGTGAAACAGAGTGGAGCTAGTACCTCCCCATATATATATATTGAGTGGAGTTTGCAACAGAAAAGGAACTATGTGTTCCCTACAGCCTAGGTGAAGGACGGCTTTCACACACTCGTATTTCTCAGAACTGAGCATGTGCAGAGACGTTCGTTCATCTAGCAACAAGTGAACGGGATGCAGGAGAAACTTTTATTCTGGTTTCTCAGTCTGTTTCCTAGTGCCGGTATAAAGTTCCTACAGTTTACACTGCAAAGTCTATTTGGAGCTTGTACCTCTCCCTATATATGTATGGATAGGAATTTGTAACTGAAAAGAAACTTTGTGTTCCCAACAAGCTAGATAAAGGACGGCTTTCACACACACACTTATCTCTCAGAACTGAGCATGTGGTTAGACTTTCGTTCATCTAGCACCAAGGGAACGAGTTGCAGGAGAAACTTTTACTCTGGTTTCTCAGTCTGTTTCCTAGTGCCGGTTTGATGTTCCTGTAGTTTTCACTGTAATACGGATTTGGAGTTAATACCTCCCCATATAAATTTATGGAGTGGAGTTGGCCCCTTAAAATAATCTTTGTGTTCCCAACAAGCTAGGTGAAGGACGGCTTTCACACACACTTATCTCTCTGAACTGAGCATGTGGAGAGACCTTCGTTCAAATAGCACCAAGGTAACGGGTTGCAGGAGAAATTTTACTCTGGTTTCTCAGTCTGTTTCCTAGTGACGGTTTGAAGTTCCTGCAGCTTTCACTGTAAAACCGAGTTGGAGCTAGTACCTCCCCATATATATGTAAGGAGTGGAATTTGCAACAGAAAAGGAACTTTGTGTTCCCAAAATCTAGCTGAAGGACGGCTTTCACACACACTTATCTCTCAGAACTCAGCATGTGGAGAGACGTTCGTTCATCTAGCACCAAGGGAACGGGTTGCAGGAGAAACTTTTACTCAGGTTTCTCAGTCTGTTTCCTAGTTCCGGTTTGAAGTTCCTGCAGTTTTCACTGTAAAACTGAGTTGGAGCTAGTACCTCCCCATATATATGTATGGATTTTAGTTTGCAACTGAAAAGAAACTTTGTGTTCCCAACAACCTAGGTGAAGGACGGCTTTCACAAACACTTATCTCTCAGAACTGAGCATGTGCAGAGACGTTCGTTCATCTAGCAACAAGTGAACGGGATTCAAGAGAAACTTTTATTCTATTTTCTCAGTCAGGTTCCTAGTGCCGGTATGAAGTTCCTGCAATTTTCACTGTAAAACCGAGTTGGAGCTAGTACCTCCCCATGTATATTATGGAGTGGGGTTTGCAATTGAAAAGAAACTTTGTGTTCCCAACAAGCTAGGTGAAGGGCGGCTTTAACACACACTTATCTCTCAGAACTGAGCATGTGGATAGACGTTCGTTCATCTAGCACCAAGGAAACGGGTTGAAGGAAAAACTTCTACTCTGGTTTCTCAGTCTGTTTCCTAGTGCCGGTTTGAAGTTCCTGCAGTTTTCCCTGTAAAACCGAGTTGGAGTTAATACCTCCCTATATATATGTATGGAGTGGAGTTTGCAACTGAAAGAAACTTTGTGTTCCCAAGAAGCTAGGTGAAGTGCGGCTTTCACACACACTTATCTCTCAGAACTGAGCATGTGCAGAGACGTTGGTTCATCTAGCAACAAGTGAACGGGATTCAAGAGAAACATTTATTCTGGTTTCTCAGTCTGTTTCCTAGTGCCGGTTTGATGTTCCTGCAATTTTCACTGTAAAAACGAGTTGGAGCTTGTACCTCCCCATGTATATGTAAGGAGTGGGGTTTGCAAGTGAAAAGAAACTTTGTGTTCCCAAGAAGCTAGGTGAAGTGCGGCTTTCACACACACTTATCTCTCACAACTGAGCATGTGGATAGACGTTTGTTCATCTAGCAACAAGGAAACGGGTTGAAAGAAAAACTTTTACTCTGGTTTCTCCGTCTGTTTCCTAGTGCCGGTTTGAATTTCCTGCAGTTTTCCCTGTAAAACCGAGTTGGAGCTAATACCTCCCTATATATATATATGGAGTGGAGTTTTCCACTGAAAAGAAACTTTGTGTTCCCAACAAGCTAGGTGAAGGACGGCTTTAAAACACACTTATCTCTCAGAACTGTGAATGTTGAGAGACGTTCGTTCATTAAGCACCAAGTGAACGGGTTGCAGGGGAAACTTTTACTCTGGTTTCTCAGTCGGTTTCCTAGTGCCGTTTTGAAGTTCCTGCAGCTTTCACTGTAAAACCGAGTTGGAGCTAGTACCTCCCCATATATATGTATGGAGTGGAATTTGCAACTGAAAAGTGTCTTTGTGTTCCCAACAAGTTAGGTGAATGATGGCTTCCACACACACTTATCTCTCAGAAATCAGCATGTGGAGAGACGTTCGTTCAACTAGCACCAATGAAACGGGTTGCAGGAGAAATTTTACTCTGGTTTCTCAGTCTGTTTCCTAGTTCCGGTTTGAATTTCCTGCAGTTTTCACTGTGAACCGAGATGGATCTAGTACTTCTCCCTATATATGCATGGAGTGGAGTTTGCAATTGAAAATAAGCTGTTGTGTTCCCAAAAAGGTTGGTGAAGGATGGCTTTCACACACATATGTCTCAGAACTGAGCATGTGGATAGACGTTCGTTCACCTAGCAACAAGGGAACGGGTTGCAGGAGAAACTTTTACTGTGGGTTCTCAGTCTGTTTCCTAGTGCCGGTTTGAAGTTCCTTCAGTTTTCACAGTAAAAAAGAGTTGGAGCTAGTACCTCCCCGTATATATGTATGGAGTGGAATTTGCAACTGAGAATAAACATTGTGTTCCAAACAAGCTAAGTGAAGTACGGCTTCAAACACACTTATCTCTCACAACTGAGCATGTGGAGAGACGTTCGTTCACCTAGCACCAAGGGAACGGGGTGCAGGAGAAAATTTTACTCTGGGTTCTCAGACTGTTTCCTAGTGCCGGTTTGAGTTTCCTTCTGATTTCACTGTAAAACGGAGTTGGAGCTAGTACTTCCCCCTATATATGTATGGAGTGGAGTTTGCAACTGAAAATAAACATTGTTTTCCCAAAAAGCTAGGTGAAGGACGGCTGTCACACACACTTATCTCTCAGAATTAAGCTTGAGGGTAGACGTTCGTTCATCTAGCACAAAGGGAACGGGTTGCATGAGAAACTTTTACTCTGCCTTCTCAGTCTGTTTCCTAGTGCCGGTTTGAATTTCCTGCAGTTTTCACTGTAAAATCGAGTTGGACCTTGTACCTCCCCATATATATGTATATAGTGGTGTTTGCAACTGAAAAGAAACTTTGTGTTCACAACATTGTAGATGAAGGACGGCTTTCACACACACTTATCTCTCAGAACTGTGCATGTGGAGAGACGTTCGTTCATCTAGCACCAAGGGAACGGGTTGCAGGAGAAACTTTTACTCTGGTTTCTCAGTCTGTTTTCTAGTGCCGGTTTGAATTTCCTGCAGTTTTCACTGAAAAACCGAGTTGGAGCTTATACCTCCCCATATATATGTATGGAGTGGAGTTCGCAACTGAAAAGACACTTTGTGTTCCCAACAAGCTAGGTGAAGGACGGCTTTCACACAAATTTCCCTTAGAATTGAGCATGTGTAGAGACATTATTTCAACTAGCACCAAGGGAACTGGTTGTAGGAGAAACTTTTACTCTGGGTTCTCAGTCTGTTTCCTCGTGCCGGTTTGAAGTTCCTGCAGTTTTCACTGGAAAATCGAGTTGGAGTAAGAACCACCAAATATATATGTATGGAGTGGAGTTTGCAACTGAAAAGAAACTTTGTGTTCCCAACAAGCTAGGTGAAGGACGGCTTTCACACACACTTATCTCTCAGAACTGAGCATGTGGAGAGACGTTCGTTCATCTAGCACCAAGGGAACGGGTTGCAGGGGAACTTTTTCTCTGGTTTCTCAGTCTGTTTCCTAGTGCCGGTTTGAAATTCCTGCAGTTTTCACTGTAAAACAGATTTGGAGCTAGTACCTCTCCCTATATATGTATGTTTTGGAGATTGCAACTGAAAATAAACATATTGTTCCCAACAAGCTAGGTGAATTTCGGCTTTCACACACACTTATCACTCAGAACAGACCATGTGGAGAGACGTTCGTTCAACTAGCCCCAAGGGAACGGGTTGCAGGAGAAACTTTTACTCTGGTTTCTCAGTCTGTTTCTTAGTGCCGGTTTGAAATTATTGCAGTTTTCACTGTGAAACAGAGTGGAGCTAGTACCTCCCCATATATATATATTGAGTGGAGTTTGCAACAGAAAAGGAACTATGTGTTCCCTACAGCCTAGGTGAAGGACGGCTTTCACACACTCGTATTTCTCAGAACTGAGCATGTGCAGAGACGTTCGTTCATCTAGCAACAAGTGAACGGGATGCAGGAGAAACTTTTATTCTGGTTTCTCAGTCTGTTTCCTAGTGCCGGTATAAAGTTCCTACAGTTTACACTGCAAAGTCTATTTGGAGCTTGTACCTCTCCCTATATATGTATGGATAGGAATTTGTAACTGAAAAGAAACTTTGTGTTCCCAACAAGCTAGATAAAGGACGGCTTTCACACACACTTATCTCTCAGAACTGAGCATGTGGTTAGACTTTCGTTCATCTAGCACCAAGGGAACGAGTTGCAGGAGAAACTTTTACTCTGGTTTCTCAGTCTGTTTCCTAGTGCCGGTTTGATGTTCCTGTAGTTTTCACTGTAATACGGATTTGGAGTTAATACCTCCCCATATAAATTTATGGAGTGGAGTTGGCCCCTTAAAATAATCTTTGTGTTCCCAACAAGCTAGGTGAAGGACGGCTTTCACACACACTTATCTCTCTGAACTGAGCATGTGGAGAGACCTTCGTTCAAATAGCACCAAGGTAACGGGTTGCAGGAGAAATTTTACTCTGGTTTCTCAGTCTGTTTCCTAGTGACGGTTTGAAGTTCCTGCAGCTTTCACTGTAAAACCGAGTTGGAGCTAGTACCTCCCCATATATATGTAAGGAGTGGAATTTGCAACAGAAAAGGAACTTTGTGTTCCCAAAAATCTAGCTGAAGGACGGCTTTCACACACACTTATCTCTCAGAACTCAGCATGTGGAGAGACGTTCGTTCATCTAGCACCAAGGGAACGGGTTGCAGGAGAAACTTTTACTCAGGTTTCTCAGTCTGTTTCCTAGTTCCGGTTTGAAGTTCCTGCAGTTTTCACTGTAAAACTGAGTTGGAGCTAGTACCTCCCCATATATATGTATGGATTTTAGTTTGCAACTGAAAAGAAACTTTGTGTTCCCAACAACCTAGGTGAAGGACGGCTTTCACAAACACTTATCTCTCAGAACTGAGCATGTGCAGAGACGTTCGTTCATCTAGCAACAAGTGAACGGGATTCAAGAGAAACTTTTATTCTATTTTCTCAGTCAGGTTCCTAGTGCCGGTATGAAGTTCCTGCAATTTTCACTGTAAAACCGAGTTGGAGCTAGTACCTCCCCATGTATATTATGGAGTGGGGTTTGCAATTGAAAAGAAACTTTGTGTTCCCAACAAGCTAGGTGAAGGCGGCTTTAACACACACTTATCTCTCAGAACTGAGCATGTGGATAGACGTTCGTTCATCTAGCACCAAGGGAACGGGTTGCAGGAAAAACTTTTACTCTGGTTTCTCAGTCTGTTTCCTAGTGCCGGTTTGAAGTTCCTGCAGTTTTCCCTGTAAAAACCGAGTTGGAGTTAGTACCTCCCCTATATATATGTATGGAGTGGAGTTTGCAACTGAAAGAAAACTTTGTGTTCCCAAGAAGCTAGGTGAAGTGCGGCTTTCACACACACTTATCTCTCAGAACTGAGCATGTGCAGAGACGTTGGTTCATCTAGCAACAAGTGAACGGGATTCAAGAGAAACATTTATTCTGGTTTCTCAGTCTGTTTCCTAGTGCCGGTTTGATGTTCCTGCAATTTTCACTGTAAAACGAGTTGGAGCTTGTACCTCCCCATGTATATGTATGGAGTGGGGTTTGCAAGTGAAAAGAAACTTGTGTTCCCAAGAAGCTAGGTGAAGTGCGGCTTTCACACACACTTATCTCTCACAACTGAGCATGTGGATAGACGTTTGTTCATCTAGCAACAAGGAAACGGGTTGAAAGAAAAACTTTTACTCTGGTTTCTCCGTCTGTTTCCTAGTGCCGGTTTGAATTTCCTGCAGTTTTCCCTGTAAAACCGAGTTGGAGCTAATACCTCCCTATATATATATGGAGTGGAGTTTTCCACTGAAAGAAACTTTGTGTTCCCAACAAGCTAGGTGAAGGACGGCTTTAAAACACACTTATCTCTCAGAACTGAGAATGTTGAGAGACGTTCGTTCATTAAGCACAAGTAACGGGTTGCAGGGGGAACTTTTACTCTGGTTTCTCAGTCGGTTTCCTAGTGCCGTTTTGAAGTTCCTGCAGCTTTCACTGTAAAACCGAGTTGGAGCTAGTACCTCCCCATATATATGTATGGAGTGGAATTTGCAACTGAAAAGTGTCTTTGTGTTCCCAACAAGTTAGGTGAATGATGGCTTCCACACACACTTATCTCTCAGAAATCAGCATGTGGAGAGACGTTCGTTCAACTAGCACCAATGAACGGGTTGCAGGAGAAATTTACTCTGGTTTCTCAGTCTGTTTCCTAGTTCCGGTTTGAATTCCTGCAGTTTTCACTGTGAACCGAGATGGATCTAGTACTTCTCCCTATATATGCATGGAGTGGAGTTTGCATTGAAAATAAGCATTGTGTTCCCAACAAGCTAGGTGTAGGACGGCTTTCACACAGACTTATCTCTCAGAACTCAGCATGTGGAGAGACTTTCGTTCATCTAGCTCAAAGTGAACTGGTTGCAGGAGAAACTTTACTCTGGTTTCTCAGTCTGTTTCCTAGTGCCGTTTAGAATTTCCTGCAGTTTTCCCTGTAAAACCGAGATGGCTCTAGTACTTCTCCCTATATATGCATGGAGTGGTGTTTGCAATTGAAAATAAGCGTTGTGTTCCCAAAAAGGTTGTGAAGGATGGCTTTCACACACATATGTCTCAGAAACTGAGCATTGGAAGACGTTTCGTTCCCTAGAAACAAGGGAACGGGATGCAGGGAAACTTTACTCTGGTTTCTCAGTCTGTTTCCTAGTGCCGGTTTTGAATTTCCTGCAGTTTCACTGTAAAAACGTGTTGGACCTTGTAACCTCCCCATATATATGTATATAGTGTGTTTGCAACTGAAAAGAAACGTGTGTTCACAACATTGTAGATGAAGGACGGCTTTCACACACACTTATCTCTCAGAACTGAGCCATGTGGAGAGACGTTCGTTCACCTAGCACCAAGGGAACGGGATGCAGGGAAACTTTTACTCTGTTTTTCTATCTGTTTCCTAGTGCCGGTTTGAAGTTCCTGCAGTTTCACTGTAAAACAGAGTTGGTGCTAGTACTTCCCCATATATACGTATGGAGTGGAGTTTGCAACTGAAAAGAAAACTTTGTGTTCAAAACAAGCTAGGTGAAGGACGGCTTTCACACACACTTATCTCTCCAGAACTGAGCATGTGGAGAAGAACGTTCGTTCATCTAGCACCAAGGGAACGTGTTGCAGGAGAAACTTTTTACTCTGGGTTCTCAGTCTGTTTCCTAGTGCCGGTTTCAATGTTCTGCAGTTTTCACTGTAAAACCGAGTTGGAGCTAGTACCTCCCCATATATATGTATGGAGTGGAGTTTGCACTGAAAAGAAACTTTGTGTTCCCAACAAGCTAGGTGAAGGACTGCTTTCACACACCTTATCTCTCAGAACTGAGGCATGTGGAGAGACGTTCGTTCATCTAGCACAAAGGGAACGGGATGCAGAGAAACTTTTACTCTGTTTTCTCAGTCTGTTTCCAGTGCCGGTTTGAAGTTCCTGCAGTTTTCACTGTAAAACAGAGTTGAGCTAGTACCTCCCCATATATATGTATGGAGTGGAGTTTGCAACTGAAAAGAAACTTTGTGTCCCAAACAAGCTAGGTGAAGGACGGCTTTCACACACACTTATCTCTCAGAACTTAGCTTGGGGAGAGACGTTCGTTCATCCTAGCACCAAGGGAACGGGTTTGCAGGAGAAACTTTTACTCTGGTTTCTCAGTCTGTTTCCTAGTGCCCGTTTGAATTTCCTGCAGTTTTCACTGTAAAACAGAGTTGGAGATAGTACCTCCCCATATATATGTATGGAGTGGTAGTTTGCAACTGAAAAGAAACTTTGTGTTCCCAACAAGCTAGTTGAAGGACGGCTTCCACACACACTTATCTCTCAGAACTGAGCATGTGGAGAGAAGTTCGTTCACCTAGCACCAAGGGAACGGGTTACAGGAGAAACTTTTACTCTGATTTCTCAGTCCTTTTCCTAGTGCCGGTTTGAATTTCCTGCAGTTTTCACTGTAAAACAGAGTTGGATATAGTACCTCCCCATATATATGTATGGACTGGTGTTTGCAACTGAAAAGTGTCTTTGTGTTCCCAACAAGTTAGGTGAAGTACGGCTTCCACACACACTTATCTCTCAGAACTTAGCTTGAGGAGAGACGTTCGTTCATCTAGCACCAATGGAACGGGTTGCAGATCAAACTTTTACTCTGGGTTCTCAGACTTTTTCCTAGTGCCTTTTTGAATTTCCTTCAGTTTTCACTGTAAAACCGAGTTGGAGCTAGTACTTCCCCTATATATGTATGGAGTGGAGTTTGCAACTGAAAATAAACATTGTGTTCCCAACAAGCTAGGTGAAGGACGGCTTTTACACACATTATCTCTCAGAAATGAGCATGTGGAGAGACTTTCGTTCACCTAGCATCAAGGGAACGGTTTGCAGGGGAAACATTTACTCTGGTATCTCAGTCTGTTCCTTGTGTCGGTTTCAATTTCCTGCAGTTTTCACGGTAAAAACGAGTTGGATCTAGTACCTCCCCTATATATTATGGAGTAGAGTTTGCAACTGAAAAGAAACTTTGTGTTCTCAAAAAGCTAGGTGAAGGACGGCTTTCACACAACTTATCTCTCAGAAAATGAGCATGTGGAGAGACGTTCGTACATATAGCACCAAGGGAACGGGTTGCAGGGGAAACGTTTATCTGTTTCTCAGTCTGTTTCCTAGTGCCGGTTCAAGTTCCTGCATTTTTCACTGTAAACCTGAGTTGGGACCTAGTACCTCCCCATGTAATATGTATGGAGTGGTGTTTGCAAATGAAAAGAAAACTTGTGTTCCCAACGATCTAGGTGAAGTAAGGCTATCACAACACATTTATCTCTAAGAACTGAGCATGAGGAGAGACGTTCGTTCCTCTAGCACGTAAGAGGAACGGGTTGCAGGGGAAACTTTTACCTCTGGTTTTCTCAGTATGATTCTTGTGCCGCTTTGAAGTTCCTGCAGTTTCTTCACAGTAAAACCGATTTGGAGCTATACATTTCCCCTATATATATATGGAGTGGGGTTTGCAATGAAAATAAACAATATGTTCCCAACAAGCTAGGTGAAATTCGGCTTTCACACACACTTATCTCTTAGAACTGAGCATGTGGAGAGACGTTCGTTCATCTAGCACGAATGGAACGGTTTGCAGGAGAAACTTTTACTCTGGTTTCTCAGTCGGTTTCCTAGTGCCGGTTTGAAATTCCTGCAGTTTTCACTGTAAAACAGATTTGGAGCTAGTACCTCTCCCTATATATGTATGGCTTGGAGATTGCAACTGAAAATAAACATATTGTTCCCAACAAGCTAGGTGAATTTCGGTTTTCACACACACTTATCACTCAGAACAGACCATGTGGAGAGACGTTCGTTCAACTAGCCCCAAGGAACGGGTTGCAGGAGAAACTTTTACTCTGGTTTTCTCAGTCTGTTTCTTAGTGCCGGTTTGAAGTTCCTGCAGTTTTCACTAAAAGACAGAGTTGAAGCTAGTACCTCCCCATATATATGTATGAAGTGGAGTTTGCAACTGAAAAGAATCTTTGTGTTCCCAACAAGCAAGGTGAAGGCCGGCTTTCACACACACTTATCTCTCAGAACTGAGCATGTGGAGAGACGTTCGTTCATCTAGCACAATGGAACGGGTTGCAGATCAACTTTTACTCTGGGTTTCTCAGATCTGTTTCCTAGTGCCGGTTTGAATTTCCTTCAGTTTTCACTGTAAACCGAGTTGGAGCTAGTACTTCCCCCTATATATGTATGGAGTGGAGTTTGCAACTGAAAATAAACATTGTGTTCCCAACAAGCTAGGTGAAGGACGGCTTTTCACACACACTTTATCTCTCAGAAACTGAGCATGTGGAGAGACGTTCGTTCACCTAGCATCAAGGGAACGGTTTGCTAGGGGAAACATTTACTCTGGTATCTCAGTCTGTTTCCTAGTGTCGGTTTCAATTTCCTGCAGTTTTCACGGTAAAAACGAGTTGGAGCTAGTACCTCCCCTATATATGTATGGAGTAGAAGTTTGCAACTGAAAAGAAACTTTGTGTTCCAAAAAGCTAGGTGAAGGACGGCTTTCACACACACTTATCTCTCAGAATAAGCATTGTGGGTAGACGTTCGTTCATCTAGCACCAAGGGAACGGGTTGCAGGAGAAACTTTTACTCTGCTTTCTCAGTCTGTTTCCTAGTGCCGGTTTGAATTTCCTGCAGTTTTCACTGTAAATCGAGTTGGAGCTAGTACCTCCCCATATATATGTATAGGAGTGGTGTTTGCAACTGAAAAGAAACTTTGTGTTCACAACATGCTAGATGAAGGACGGCTTTCACACACACTTATCTCTCAGAACTGAGCATGTGGAGAGACGTTCGTTCACCTAGCACCAAGGGAACGGGTTGCAGGAGAAACTTTTACTCTGGTTTCTCAGTCTGTTTTCTAGTGCCGGTTTGAATTTCCTGCAGATTTTCACTGTAAAACCGAGTTGGAGCTAGTACCTCCCCCTATATATGTATGGAGTGGAGTTGCAACTGAAAAGAAACTTGTGTTCCCAACAAGCTAGGTGAAGGACGGCTTTCACACACACTTATCTCTCAGAACTGATCATGTGGAGAGACGTTCGTTCATCTAGCACCAAGGGAACGGGTTGCAAGAGAAACATTTACTCTTGTATCTCAGTTTTGTTTCCTAGGTGCCGTTTTGAAATTCCCGCAGTTTTTCACTGTAAAACCGAATTGGAACTAGTACCTCCCCCATATATATGTATGGAGTGGAGATTGCAACTGAAAAGAAACTTTGTGTTCCCTACATTTTAGGTGAAGGACGGCTTTCACACACACTTATCTCTCTGAACTTAGCATGTGGAAAGACATTCGTTCATCTAGCACCAAGGGATCGGGTTGCAGGAGAAACTTTTTCTCTGGGTTCTCAGTCTGTTTCCTAGTGCCGGTTTCAAGTTCCTGCAGTTTTTCACTTGAAAACCGAGTTGGAGCTAGTACTTCCCCATATATATGTATGGAGTGGAGTTTGCAACTGAAAAGTATCTTTGTGTTCCCAACTAGATATGTGAGGGACGGCTTTCACACACACTTATCTCTCAGAACTGAGCATGTGGAGAGACGTTCGTTCATCTAGCACCAAGGGAACGGGATGCAGGGAAACTTTTACTCTGTTTTCTAAGTCTGTTCCTAGTGCCGGTTTGAAGTTCCTGCAGTTTTCACTGTAAAATAGAGTTGGTGCTAGTACTTCCCCATATATACGTATGGAGTGGAGTTTGCAACTGAAAGAAACTTTGTGTTCAAAACAAGCTAGGTGAAGGACGGCTTTCACACCCACTTATCTCTCAGAACTGAGCATGTGGAGAACGTTCATTCACCTAGCACCTAATGGAACGGTTTGCAGGATAAACTTTTACTCTGGTTTCTAAGTCTGTTTCCTAGTTCCGGTTTGAATTTCCTGCAGATTTCACTGTAAAACCGAGTTGGAGCTAGTACCTACCCCTATATATGCATGGAGTGGAGTTTGCAACTGAAAAGAAACTTTGTGTTCCCAACAAGCTAGGTGAAGGACGGCTTTCACACACACTTATCTCTCAGAACTGAGCATGTGGAGAGACGTTCGTTCATCTAGCACCAAGGGAACGGGTTGCAGGAGAAACTTTTACTCTGGTTTCTCAGTCTGTTTCCTAGTGCCGGTTTGAAGTTCCTGCAGTTTTCACTGTAAAACCGAGTATGGAGCTAGTACTTCTCCCCATATATATGTATGGAGTGGAGTTTGCAACTGAAAAGAAACTTTGTGTTCCCAACAAGCTAGGTGAAGTACGGCTTTCACACACACTTATCTCTCAGAAATGAGCATGTGGAGAGACGTTCGTTCATCTAGCACCAAGGGAACTGGTTGCAGGGAGAAACGTTTATTCTGTTTCTCAGTCTGTTTCCTAGTGCCGGTTTAAAGTTTCCTGCAGTTTTCACTGTAATACTGAGTGGACTAGTACCTCCCTACTTATATGTATGGAGTGGATGTTGCAATGAAAATAAGCTTTGTGTTCCCAAAAGATCTAGGTGAAGTAAGGCATTCACACACACTTATCTCTCAGAACTGAGCATGTGGAGAGACGTTCGTTCACTAGCACCAAGGGAACGGGTTGCAGGAGAAACTTTTACTCTGGGTTTCTCAGACTGTTTCCTAGTGCCGTTTGATGTTCCTGCAGTTTTCACTGTTAAAACGAGTTGGAGCTAAGTACCTCCCCATAATATGTATGAGATGGATTTGCAACTGAAAATAACCATGTGTTTCCCAACAAGCTAGTGAAGTACGGCTTTTCACACACAATTATCTCTCAGAACTGAGCTGTGGAGATACGTTCGTTCACTAGCACCAAGGGAACGGGTTGCAGAGAAACTTTTACTCTGGTTCTCAGTCTGTTTCCTAGTGCCGGTTTGAAGTTTCCTTGCAGTTTCACTGTAAAACCGAGTTGGACTAGTACCTTCCCCTATATATGTTGGTATTGGAGTTTTGCAACTGAAAAGTATCTTTGTGTTCCCAACAAGCTAGGATGAAGGACGGCTTTCACACACCATTATCTCTCAGAACTGAGCATGTGGAGAGACGTTCGTTCAACTAGCCCCAAGGGAACGGGTTGCAGGAGAAACTTTTACTCTGGTTTCTCAGTCTGTTTCCTTAGTGCCGGTTTGAAGTTCCTGCAGTTTTCACTGTAAAGACCGAGTTGGAGCTAGTACCTCCCCATATATATGTATGAAGTGGAGTTTGCAATCTGAAAAGAATCTTTGTGTTCCCAACAAGCTAGGTGAAGGACAGGCTTTCACACACACTTATCTCTCAGAACTGAGCATGTGGAGAGACGTTCGTTCATCTAGCACCAAGGGAACGGGTTGCAGGAGAAACTTTTACTCTGGTTTCTCAGTCTGTTTCCTAGTGCCGTTTGAAGTTCCTGCAGTTTTCACTGTAAAACCGAGTTGGAGCTAGTACCTCCCCATATATATGTATGGAGTGGAGTTTGCAACTGAAAAGAAACTTTGTGTTCCCCAAAAATCTAGGTGAAGTATGGCTTTCACACACACTTATCTCTCAGAACTTAGCTTGAGGAGAGACGTTCGTTCATCTAGCACCAAGGGAACGGGTTGCAGAAGAAACTTTTACTCTGGTTTCTCAGTCTGTTTCCTAGTGCCGGTTTGAATTTCCTGCAGTTTTCACTGTAAAACAGAGTTGGAGATAGAACCTACCCATATATATGTATGGAGTGGTGTTTGCAACTGAAAAGTGTCTTTGTGTTCCCAACAAGTTAGGTGAAGTACGGCTTCCACACACACTTATCTCTCAGAACTTAGCTTGAGGAGAGACGTTCGTTCATCTAGCACCAATGGAACGGGTTGCAGATCAAACTTTTACTCTGGGTTTCTCAGAATGTTTCCTAGTGCCGGTTTGAATTTCCTTCAGTTTTCACTGTAAAACCGAGTTGGAGCTAGTACTTCCCCCTATATATGTATGGAGTGGAATTTGCAACTGAAAATAAACATTGTGTTCCCAACAAGCTAGGTGAAGGACGGCTTTTACACACATTATCTCTCAGAAATGAGCATGTGGAGAGACGTTCATTCACCTAGCACCAAGGAGAACGGTTTGCAGGAGTATACTTTACTCTGGTTTTCTTCAGTCTGTTTCCTAGTGCCGGTTGGAAGTTCCTAGCACGTTTTCACTGTAAAACCGAGATGGAGCTAGTACTTCGTCCCCATATATATGCTATGGAGTGGAGGGTTTGCAACTTGAATAAGGCAATTGTGTTCCCACAAGCTAGTGTAAGGACGCTTTGCACACACATACTCTCAGATACTGAGCATGTGGAGAGACGTTCGTTCATCCTAGCACAAGGGAACGGGTTACAGGAGAAACTTTTACTCTGATTTCTCAGTCTGTTTCCTAGTGCCGGTTTGAATTTCTGCAGTTTTCACTGTAAAACCGAGTTGGAAGCTAGTACTTCCCACTATATATGTATGGAGTGGAATTTTGCAAGTGAAAATAAGCGTTGTGTTCCCAACAAGCTAGGTGAAGGACGGCTTTCACACACACTTATCTCTCAGAACTGAGCATGTGGAGAGCGTTCGTTCATCTAGCATCAAGGGAACGGGTTGCAGGAGAAACTTTTACTCTGGTTTCTCAGTTTTTTCTTAGTGCCGGTTTGAATTTCCTGCAGTTTTCACTGTAAAACCGAGTTGGATCTTGTACCTCCCCCTATATATGCATGGAGTAGAGTTTGCAACTGAAATAAGCATTGTGTTCCCAACAAGCTACGTAAAGGACGACTTTCAACACACTTATCTCTCAGAACTGATCATGTGGAGAGACGTTCGTTCATCTAGCACCAAGGGAACGGGTTGCAGGAGAAACATTTACTCTTGTATCTCAGTCTGTTTCCTAGTGCCGTTTGAAATTCCCTGCAGTTTTCACTGTAAAACCGAATTGGAACTAGTACCTCCCCATATATATGTATGGAGTGGAGATTGCAACTGAAAAGAAACTTTGTGTTCCCTACATTTTAGGTGAAGGACGGCTTTCACACACACTTATCTCTCTGAACTTAGCATGTGGAAGACATTCGTTCATCTAGCACCAAGGGATCGGGTTGCAGGAGAAACTTTTACTCTGGGTTCTCAGTCTGTTTCCTAGTGCCGGTTTGAAGTTCCTGCAGTTTTCACTTGTAAAACCGAGTTGGAGCTAGTACCTTCCCCCTATATATGTATTGAGTGGAGTTTGCAACTGAATAGTAATCTTTGTGTTCCCAACATATAGGTGAAGGACGGCTTTCACACACACTATCTCTCAGAACTGAGCATGTGGAGAGACGTTCGTTCAACTAGCACCAAGAGAACGGGTTGCAGGGAAACTTTACTCTGGTTTCTCAGTCTGTTTCCGTAGTGCCGGTTTGAATTTCCTGCAGTTTTCACTGTAAAACCGAGAGTTGGATGCTAGTACTTCCCCTATATACGTATGGAGTGGAGTTTGCAACTGAAAAGAAACTTTGTGTTCCAAAACAAGCTAGGTGAAGGACGGCTTTCACACACACTTATCTCTCAGAATCTGAGCATGTGGAGAGACTTTCATTCATCCTAGCACAAGGGAACGGTTTGCAGGATAAACTTTTACTCTGGTTTCTAAGTCTGTTTCCTAGTTCCGGTTTGAATTTCCTGCAGATTTCACTGTAAAACCGAGTTGGAGCTAGTACCTACCCCTATATATGCATGGAGTGGAGTTTGCAACTGAAAAGAAACTTTGTGTTCCCAACAAGCTAGGTGAAGGACGGCTTTCACACACACTTATCTTTCAGAACTGAGCATGTGGAGAGACGTTCGTTCATCTAGCACCAAGGGAACGGGTTGCAGGAGAAACTTTTACTCTGGGTTCTCAGTCTGTTTCCTAGTGCTGGTTTGAAGTTCCTGCAGTTTTAACTGTAAAACCGAGTAGGAGATAGTATCTCCCCATATATATGTATGGAGTGGAGTTTTCAACTGAAAAGAAACTTTGTGTTCCCAACAAGCAAGGTGAAGTACGGCTTTCACACACACTTATCTCTCAGAAATGAGCATGTGGAGAGACGTTCGTACATATAGCACCAAGGGAACGGGTTGCAGGGGAAACGTTTACTCTGCTTCTCAGTCTGTTTCCTAGTTCCGGTTTCAAGTTCCTGCATTTTTCACTGTAAAACTGAGTTGGACCTAGTACCTCCCAATGTATATGTATGGAGTGGTGTTTGCAAATGAAAAGAAACTTTGTGTTCCCAACGATCTAGGTGAAGTAAGGCATTCACACACATTTATCTCTAAGAACTGAGCATGAGGAGAGACGTTTCGTTCATCTAGCACGTAGGGAACGGGTTGCAGGGGAAACTTTTACCCTGGTTTCTCAGTATGATTCCTTGTGCCGCTTTGAAGTTCCTGCAGTTTGCACAGTAAAACCGATTTGGAGCTAGTACATTTCCCTATATATATATGGAGAGGAGTTTGCAAATGAAAATAAACAATTTGTTCCCAAAAGCTAGGTGAAATTCGGCTTTCACACACCTTATCTCTCAGAACTGAGCATGTGGAGAGACGTTCGTTCATCTAGCACGAAGGGAACGGTTTGCAGGAGAAACTTTTACTCTGGTTTCTCAGTCGGTTTCCTAGTGCCGGTTTGAATTCCTGCAGTTTTCACTGTAAAACAGATTTGGAGCTAGTACCTCTCCCTATATATGTATGGGTTGGAGATTGCAACTGAAAATAAACATATTGTTCCCAACAAGCTAGGTGAATTTCGGTTTTCACACACACTTATCACTCAGAACAGACCATGTGGAGAGACGTTCGTTCAACTAGCCCCAAGGGAACGGGTTGCAGGAGAAACATTTTACTCTGGTTTCTCAGTCTGTTTCTTAGTGCCGGTTTGAAGTTCCTGCAGTTTTCACTAAAAGACCGAGTTGAGCTAGTACCTCCCCATATATATGTATGAAGTGGAGTTTGCAACTGAAAAGAATCTTTGTGTTCCCAACAAGCAAGGTGAAGGCCGGCTTTCACACACACATATCTCTAAGAACTGAGCATGTGGAGAGACGTTCGTTCATCTAGCACCAAGGGAACGGGATGCAGGTAAACTTTTACTCTGGTTTCTCAGTCTGTTTCCTAGTGCCGGTTTGAAATTCTGCAGTTTTCACTGTGAAACCGAGTTGGAGCTAGTACCTCCCCATATATATATATGGAGTGGAGTTTGCAACATGAAAAGAACTTTGTGTTCCCAACAGCTAGGTGAAGGACGGCTTTCACACACATCGTATCTCTCAGAACTGAGCATGTGCAGAGACGTTCGTTCATCTAGCACCAAGTGAACGGGATGCAGGAGAAACTTTTACTCTGGTTTCTCAGTACTGTTTCCTAGTGCCGGTATGAAGTTCCTGCAGTTTACACTGTCAAAGTCGATTTGGAGCTTGTACCTCCCCTATATATGTATGGATTGGAATTTGCAACTGAAAAGAACTTTGTGTTCCCAACAAGCTAGGTGAAGGACGGCTTTCACACACACTTATCTCTCAGAACTGAGCATGTGGATAGACGTTCGTTCATCTAGCACCAAGGGAACGAGTTGCAGGAGAAACTTTTACTCTGGTTTCTCAGTCTGTTTCCTAGTACCGGTTTGAAGTTCCTGTAGTATTCACTGTAATACGGTTTTGGAGTTAATACCTCCCCATATAAATTTATGGAGTGGATTTGGCCCCTGAAAAGAATCTTTGTGTTCCCAACAAGCTAGGTGAAGGACGGCTTTCACACACACTTATCTCTCAGAACTGAGCATTTGGAGAGACGTTCGTTCATCTAGCACCAAGGGAACGGGTTGCAGGAGAAACTTTTACTCAGGTTCCTCAGTCTGTTTCCTAGTGCCGGTTTGAATTTCCTGCAGTTTTCACTGTAAAACTGAGTTGGAGCTAGTACCTCCCCATATATATGTATGGAGTGGAGTTTGCAACTGAAAAGAAACTTTGTGTTCCCAACAAGCTAGGTGAAGGACGGCTTTCACACACACTTATCTCTCAGAACTGAGCATGTGCAGAGACGTTCGTTCATCTAGCAACAAGTGAACGGGATTGCAGAGAAACTTTATTCTGGTTTCTCAGTCTGTTTCCTAGTGCCGGTTTGAATTTCCTGCAAGTTTTCACTGTAAAACCGAGTTGGAGCTAGTACTCCCCATATATGTATGGAGTGGGATTTGCAATGAAAAGAAACTTTGTGTTCCCAACAAGCTAGGTGAAGGACGGCTTTCACACACACTTATCTCTCAGAACTGAGCATGTGGAGAGACGTTCGTTCATCTAGCACCAAGGAACGGGTTGCAGGAGAAAACTTTTACTCTGGTTCTCAGTCTGTTTCCTAGTGCCGGTTTGAAGTTCCTGCAGTTTTCCCTGTAAAACCGAGTTGGAGCTAGTACCTCCCCTATATATATGTATGGAGTGGAGTTTGCAACTGAAAAGAACTTTGTGTTCCCAAAAGCTAGGTGAAGTGACGGCTTTCACACACACTATCTCTCAGAACTGAGCATGTGGCAGAGACGTTCGTTCACCTAGCACCAAGGGAACGGGTTTGCAGGAGAAACTTTTACTCTGGTTCTCAGTCTGTTTCCTAGTGCCGGTTTGAATTTCCTGCAGATTTTCACTGTAAAACCGAGTTTGAGCTAGTACTTCCCCGTATATATGTATGGATTGGAGTTTGCAACTGAAAAGTAATCTTTGTATTCCCAACAAGCTAGGTGAAGGACGGCTTTCACACACACTTATCTCTCAGAACTGAGCATGTGGAGAGACGTTCGTTCATCTAGCACCAAGGGAACGGTTGCAGGATCAACTTTTACTCTGGTTTCTCAGTCTGTTTCCTAGTTCCGGTTTGAATTTCCTGCAGATTTCACTGTAAAGCCGAGTTGGAGCTAGTACCTCCCCATATATATGTATGGAGTGGAGTTTGCAACTGAAAAGAAACTTTGTTTCCCCAAAAATCTAGGTGAAGTATGGCTTTCACACACACTTATCTCTCAGAACTTAGCTTTAGGAGAGACGTTCGTTCACCTAGCACCAAGGGAACGGGTTGCAGAAGAAACTTTTACTCTGGTTTCTCAGTCTGTTTCCTAGTGCCGGTTTGAAGTTCCTGCAGTTTTCACTGTAAAACAGAGTTGGAGCTAGTACCTCCCCATATATATGTATGGACTGGTGTTTGCAACTGAAATGTGTCTTTGTGTTCCCTACAAGTTAGGTGAAGTACGGCTTCCACACACACTTATCTCTCAGAACTGAGCATGGGGAGAGACATTCGTTCAAGTAGCACCAATGGAACGGGTTGCAGATCAAACTTTTTTTCTGGGTTCTCAGACTGTTTCCTAGTGCCGGTTTGAATTTCCTTCAGTTTTCATTGTAAAACCGAGTTGGAGCTAGTACTTCCCCCTATATATGTATGGAGTGGAATTTGCAACTGAAAATAAACATTGTGTTCCCAACAAGCTAGGTGAAGGACGGCTTTTACACACATTTATCTCTCAGAAATGAGCATGTGGAGAGACGTTCGTTCACCTAGCATCAAGGGAAGGGTTTGCAGGGGAAACAGTTACTCTGGTATCTCAGTCTGTTTCCTTGTGTCGGTTTCAATTTCCTGCAGTTTTCACGGTAAAAACGAGTTGGAGCTAGTACCTCCCCTATATATGTATGGAGTAGAGTTTGCAACTGAAAAGCAACTTTGTGTTCCCAAAAAGCTAGGTGAAGGACGGCTTTCACACACACTTATCTCTCAGAAATAAGCTTGTGGGTAGACGTTCGTTCATCTAGCACCCAGGGAACGGGTTGAAGGGGAAACTTTTACTCTGCCTTCTCAGTCTGTTTCCTAGTGCCGGTTTGAATTTCCTGCAGTTTTCACTGTAAAATCGTGTTGGACCTTGTACCTCCCCATATATATGTATATAGTGGTGTTTGCAACTGAAAAGAAACTTTGTGTTCACAACATTGTAGATGAAGGGCGGCTTACACACACACTTATCTCTCAGAACTGAGCATGTGGAGAGACGTTCGTTCACCTAGCACCAAGGGAACGGGTTGCAGGAGAAACTTTTACTCTGGTTTCTCAGTTTGTTTCTTTGTGCCGGTTTGAATTTCCTGCAGATTTCACTGTAAAACCAAGTTGGATCTTGTACCTCCCCCTATATATGCATGGAGTGGAGTTTGCAACTGAAAATATGTATTGTTTCCCAACAAGCTAGGTAAAGGACGGCTTTCAACAACTTATCTCTCAGAACTGAGCATGTGGAGAGACGTTCGTTCATCTAGCACAAAGGGAACGGGTTTGCAGGAAACATTTACTCTTGTATCTCAGTTTGTTTCCTTGTGCCGTTTGAAGTTTCCCGCAGTTTCACTGTAAATCCGGTTGGAGCTAGTACTTTCCCCCATATTTGTATGGAGTTGGAATTTGCAACTGAATAGTATCTTTGTGTTCCCAACAAGATAGGTGAGGGACGGCTTTCACACACACTTATCTCTCAGAACTGAGCATGTGGAGAGACGTTCGTTCATCTAGCACCAAGGTAACGGGATGCAGGGAAAGTTTTACTCTGATTTCTCAGTCTGTTTCCTAGTGCCGGTTTGAATTTCCTGCAGTTTTCACTGTAAAACAGAGTTGGAGATAGTATCTCCCCATATATATGTATGGACTGGTGTTTGCAACTGAAAAGTGTCTTTGTGTTCCCTACAAGTTAAGTGAAGGACGGCTTCCACACACACTTATCCCTCAGAACTGAGCATGGGGAGAGACATTCGTTCAACTAGCACCAATGGAACGGGTTGCAGATCAAACTTTTACTCTGGGTTTTCAGAATGTTTCCTAGTGCCGGTTTGAATTTCCTTCAGTTTTCACTGTAAAACCGAGTTGGAGCTAGTATTTCCCCCTATATATTTATGGAGTGGAATTTGCAACTGAAAATAAACATTGTGTTCCCAACAAGCTAGGTGAAGGACGGCTTTTACACACATATATCTCTCAGAAATTAGCATGTGGAGAGACGTTCGTTCATCTAGCAACCAGGGAACGGATTGCAGGAGAAACTTTTACTCTGCCTTCTCAGTCTGTTTCCTAGTGCCGGTTTGAATTTCCTGCAGTTTTCACTGTATAATCGAGTTGAAGCTAGTACCTCCCCATATATATGTATATAGTGATGTTTGCAACTGAAAAGAAACTTTGTGTTCACAACATTGTAGATGAAGGACGGCTTCCACACACACTTATCTCTCAGAACTGAGCATGTGGAGAGACGTTCGTTCACCTAGCAACAAGGAAACGGGTTGCAAGAGAAACATTTACTCTGGTTTCTCAGTTTGTTTCCTAGTGCCGGTTTGAAGTTCTTGCAATTTTCACTGTAAAACCGAGTTGGAGCTAGTACCTCCCCCTATATATGTATTGAGTGGTGTTTGCAACAGAATAGAAACTTTGTGTTCCCAACAATCTAGTGAAGGGCTGCTTTCACACACATATCTCTCAGAACTGAGCATGTGGAGAGAGGTTCATTCAACTAGCACCAAGGGAACTGGTTGCAGGGAGAAACTTTTACTCTGGTTTCTCAGTTTGTTTCTTAGTGCCGGTTTGAATTTCCTGCAGTTTTCACTTTAAAACCAAGTTGGATATTGTACCTCCCCCTATATATGCATGGAGTGGAGTTTGCAACTGAAAATAAGCATTGTGTTCACAACAAGCTAGGTAAAGGACGGCTTTCAACAACTTATCTCTCAGAACTGAGCATGTGGAGAGATGTTCGTACATCTAGCACCAAGGGATCGGGTTGCAGGGGAAACTTTTTCTCTGAGTTCTCACTCTGTTTCCTAGTGCCGGTTTCAAGTTCCTGCAGTTTTCACTGGAAAATCGAGTTGGAGCTAGTACTTCCCCATATAAATGTATGGAGTGGAGTTTGCAATTGAAAAGTATCTTTGTGTTCCCAACAGATAGGTGAGGGCGGCATTCACACACACTTATCTCTCAGAACTGAGCATGTGGAGAGACGTTCGTTCATCTGGCACCAAGGGAACGGGATGCAGGGAAAATTTTACTCTGTTTTCTAAGTCTGTTTCCTAGTGCCGGTTTGAAGTTCCTGCAGTTTTCACTGTAAAACGTTTTGGTGCTAGTACTTCCCCATATATACGTATGGAGTGGAGTTTGCAACTGAAAAGAAACTTTGTTTTCAAAACAAGCTAGGTGAAGGACGGCTTTCACACACACTTATCTCTCAGAACTGAGCATGTGGAGAAACGTTCGTTCACCTAGCACCAAGGGAACGGATTGCAGGATAAACTTTTACTCTGGTTTCTCCATCTGTTTCCAAGTTCCGGTTTGAATTTCCTGCAGATTTCACTGTAAAACCGAGTTGGAGCTAGTACCTATCCCTATATATGCATGGAGTGGAGTTTGCAACTGAAAAGAAACTTTGTGTTCCCAACAAGCTAGGTGAAGGACGGCTTTCACACACACTTATCTTTCAGAACTGAGCATGTGGAGAGACGTTCGTTCATCTAGCACCAAGGGAACGGTTTGCAGGTTATACTTTTACTCTGGTTTCTCAGTCTGTTTCCTAGTGCCGTTTGGAAGTTCCTGCAGTTTTCACTGTAAAACCGTGTTGGAGCTAGTACCTCCCCATATATATGTATGGAGTGGAGTTTGCAACTGAAAAGGAACTTGTGTTCCCAACAAGCTAGTTGAAGGCGGCTTCCACACACACATTTCTCTCAGAACTGAGCATGTGGAGAGACGTTCGTTCACCTAGCACCAAGGGAACGGGTTACAGGAGAAACTTTTACTCTGATTTCTCAGTCTGTTTCCTAGTGCCGGTTTGAATTTCCTGCAGTTTTCACTGTAAAACCGAGTTGGAGCTAGTATTTCCCCCTATATATTTATGGAGTGGAATTTGCAACTGAAAATAAACATTGTGTTCCCAACGAGCTAGGTGAAGGACGGCTTTTACACACATTTATCTCTCAGAAATGAGCATGTGGAGAGACGTTCGTTCACCTAGCATCAAGGGAACGGTTTGCAGGGGAAACATTTACTCTGGTATCTCAGTCTGTTTCCTTGTGTTGGTTTCAATTTCCTGCAGTTTTCACGGTAAAAACGAGTTGGAGCTAGTACCTCCCCTATATATGTATGGAGTAGTGTTTGCAACTGAAAAGAAACTTTGTGTTCCCAAAAATCTAGGTGAAGGACGGCTTTCACACACACTTATCTCTCAGAAATAAGCTTGTGGGTAGACGTTCGTTCATCTAGCACCCAGTAAACGGATTGCAGGAGAAACTTTTTCTCAGCCTTCTCAGTCTTTTTCCTAGTGCCGGTTTGAATTTCCTGCAGTTTTCACTGTATAATCGAGTTGGAGCTAGTACCTCCCCATATATATGTATATAGTGATGTTTGCAACTGAAAAGAAACTTTGTGTTCACAACATTGTAGATGAAGGACGGCTTCCACACACACTTATCTCTCAGAACTGAGCATGTGGAGAGACGTTCTTTCACCTAGCACCAAGGGAACGGGTTGCAAGGGAAACATTTACTCTGGTTTCTCAGTTTGTTTCCTAGTGCCGGTTTGAAGTTCCTGCAATTTTCACTGTAAAAACGAGTTGGAGCTAGTACCTCCCCCTATATATGTATTGAGTGGAGTTTGCAACTGAATAGAAACTTTGTGTTCCCAACAATCTAGTGAAGGACGGCTTTCACACACATATCTCTCAGAACTGAGCATGTGGAGAGACGTTCATTCAACTAGCACCAAGATAACGGGTTGCAGGAGGAACTTTTACTCTGGTTTCTCAGTCTGTTTCGTAGTGCCGGTTTGAATTTCCTACAGTTTTCACTGTAAAACCGAGATGGATCTAGTACTTCTCCCTATATATGCATGGAGTGGTGTTTGCAATTGAAAATAAGCATTGTGTTCCCAACAAGCTAGGTGTAGGACGGCTTTCACACACACTTATCTCTCAGATCTGAGCATGTGGAGAGACTTTCGTTCATCTAGCACAAAGGGAACTGGTTGCAGGAGAAACTTTACTCTGGTTTCTCAGTCTTTTTCCTAGTGCCGTTTTAAATTTCCTGCAGTTTTCACTGTAAAACCGAGATGGATCTAGTACTTCTAACTATATATGCATGGAGTAGAATTTGCAATTGAAAATAAGCGTTGTGTTCCCAAAAAGCTTGGTGAAGGATGACTTTCACACACATATGTCTCAGAACTGAGCATGTGGAGAGACGTTCGTTCACCTAGCACCAAGGGAACGGGTTGCAGGAGAAACTTTTACTGTGGGTTCTCAGACTGTTTCCTACTGCCGTTTGGAAGTTCCTGCAGTTTTCACTGTAAAACGGAGTTGGAGCTAGTACTTCCCCATATATATGTATGGAGTGGAGTTTGCAACTGTAAAGAAAGTTTGTGTCCCCAAAAAGCTAGGTGAAGTACGGCTTTCACACACACTTATCTCTCAGAACTTAGCTTGAGGAGAGACGTTCGTTCACCTAGCACCAAGGGAACGGGTTACAGGAGAAACTTTTACTCTGATTTCTCAGTCTGTTTCCTAGTGCCGGTTTGAATTTCCTGCAGTTTTCACTGTAAAACAGAGTTGGAGATAGTACCTCCCCATATATATGTATGGACTGGTGTTTGCAACTGAAAAGTGTCTTTGTGTTCCCAACAAGTTAGGTGAAGGACGGCTTCCACACACACTTATCCCTCAGAACTGAGCATGGGGAGAGACATTCGTTCCACTAGCACCGATGGAACGGGTTGCAGATCAAACGTTTACTCTGGGTTCTCAGACTGTTTCCTAGTTCCGGTTTGAATTTCGTTCAGTTTTCACTGTAAAATCGAGTTGGAGCTAGTATTTCCCCCTATATATTTATGGAGTGGAATTTGCAACTGAAAATAAACATTGTGTTCCCAACAAGCTAGGTGAAGGACGGCTTTTACACACATTTATCTCTCAGAACTGAGCATGTGGAGAGACTTTCGTTCACCTAGCACCAAGGGAACGGGTTACAGGAGAAACTTTTACTCTGATTTCTCAGTCTGTTTCCTAGTGCCGGTTTGAATTTCCTGCAGTTTTCACTGTAAAACAGAGTTGGAGATAGTACCTCCCCATATATATGTATGGACTGGTGTTTGCAACTGAAAATTGTCTTTGTGTTCCCAACAAGTTAGGTGAAGGACGGCTTCCACACACACTTATCCCTCAGAACTGAGCATGGGGAGAGACATTCGTTCAACTAGCACCAATGGAACGGGTTGCAGATCAAACTTTTACTCTAGGTTCTCAGACTGTTTCCTAGTTCCGGTTTGAATTTCCTTCAGTTTTCACTGTAAAACCGAGTTGGAGCTAGTATTTCCCCCTATATATTTATGGAGTGGGATTTGCAACTGAAAATAAACATTGTGTTCCCAACGAGCTAGGTGAAGGACGGCTTTTACACACATTTATCTCTCAGAAATGAGCATGTGGAGAGACGATCTTTCACCTAGCATCAAGGGAACGGTTTGCAGGGGAAACATTTACTCTGGTATCTCAGTCTGTTTCCTTGTGTCGGTTTCAATTTCCTGCAGTATTCACGGTAAAAACGAGTTGGAGCTAGTACCTCCCCTATATATGTATGGAGTAGAGTTTGCAACTGTAAAGAAACTTTGTGTTCCCAAAAATCTAGGTGAAGGACGGCTTTCACACACACTTATCTCTTCAGAAATAAGCTTGTGGGTAGACGTTCCTTCATCTAGCACCCAGGGAACGGATTACAGGAGAAACTTTTACTCTGCCTTCTCAGTCTTTTTCCTAGTGCCGGTTTGAATTTCCTGCAGTTTTCACTGTATAATCGAGTTGGAGCTAGTACCTCCCCATATATATGTATATAGTGATGTTTGCAACTGAAAAGAAACTTTGTGTTCACAACATTGTAGATGAAGGACGGCTTCCACACACACTTATCCCTCAGAAATGAGCATGTGGAGAAACGTTCTTTCATCTAGCACCCAGGGAACGGATTGCAGGAGAAACTTTTACTCTGCCTTCTCAGTCTTTTTCCTAGTGCCGGTTTGAATTTCCTGCAGTTTTCACTGTATAATCGAGTTGGAGCTAGTACCTCCCCATATATATGTATATAGTGATGTTTGCAACTGAAAAGAAACTTTGTGTTCACAACATTGTAGATGAAGGATGGCTTCCACACACACTTATCTCTCAGAACTGAGCATGTGGAGAGACGTTCGTTCACCTAGCACCAAGGGAACGGGTTGCAAGAGAAACATTTACTCTGGATTCTCAGTTTGTTTCCTAGTGCCGGTTTGAAGTTCCAGCAATTTTCACTGTAAAAACGAGTTGGAGCTAGTACCTCCCCCTATATATGTATTGAGTGGAGTTTGCAACTGAATAGAAACTTTGTGTTCCCAACAATCTAGTGAAGGACGGCTTTCACACACATATCTCTCAGAACTGAGCATGTGGAGAGACGTTCGTTCATCTAGCACCAAGGGAACGAGTTGCAGGAGAAACTTTTACTCTGGTTTCTCAGTCTGTTTCCTAGTGCCGGTTTGAAGTTCCTGTAGTATTCACTGTAATACGGTTTTGGAGTTAATACCTCCCCATATAAATTTATGGAGTGGATTTGGCCCCTGAAAAGAATCTTTGGGTTCCAAACAAGCTAGGTGAAGGACGGCTTTCACACACACTTATCTCTCAGAACTGAGCATTTGGAGAGACGTTCGTTCAAATAGCACCAAGGTAACGGGTTGCAGGAGAAATTTTACTCTGGTTTCTCAGTCTGTTTCCTACTGACGGTTTGAAGTTCCTGCAGCTTTCACTGTAAAACCGAGTTGGAGCTAGTACCTACCCATATATATGTAAGGAGTGGAATTTGCTACAGGAAAGGAACTTTGTGTTCCCAAAAATCTAGTTGAAGGACGGCTTTCACACACACTTAACTCTCAGAACTCAGCATGTGGAGAGACGTTCGTTCATCTAGCACAAAGGGAACGGGTTGCAGGAGAAACTTTTACTCTAGGTTTCCTCAGTCTGTTTCCTAGTGCCGGTTTGAATTTCCTGCAGTTTTCACTGTAAACCGAGTTGGAGCTAGTACCTCCCCATATATATGTATGGAGTGGAGTTTGCAACTGAAAAGAAACTTTGTGTTCCCAACAATCTAGGTGAAGGACGGCTTTCACACACACTTATCTCTCAGAACTGAGCATGGGGAGAGACATTCGTTCAAGTAGCACCATGGAACGGGTTGCAGATCAACTTTTTTCTGGGTTCTCAGACTGTTTCCTAGTGCCGGTTTTGAATTTCTTCAGTTTTCATTGTAAAACCGAGTTGGAGCTAGTACTTACCCCTATATATGTATGGGAGTGGAATTTGCACTGAAAATAAACATTGGTGTTCCCACAAGCTAGGTGAAGGACGGCTTTTACACACATTTATCCTCTGCAGAAATGAGGCATGTGGAGAGACGTTTACGTTACACCTAGCATCAAGGGAGGTTTGCAGGGGAACAGGATTACTCTGGTATCTCAGTCCTGTTTCCTTGTGTCGGTTTCAATTTCCTGCAGTTTTCACGGTAAAAACGAGTTGGAGCTAGTACCTCCCCTATATATGTATGGAGTAGAGTTGCACAACTGAAAAGCAACTTTGTTTTCCCAAAAATCTAGGTGAAGGACGGCTTCATCACACACCTTATCTCTCAGAAATAAGCTTGTGGGTAGACGTTCAGTTCATCTAGCTACCCAGGGAACGGGTTGAAGGAGAACATTTTACTCTGCCTTCTCAGTCTGTTTCCTAGTGCCGGTTTGAATTTCCTGCAGTTTCACTGTAAATCGATGTGGAGCTAGTACCTCCCCATATATATGTATATAGTGGTGTTTGCAACTGAAAGAAACTTTGTGTTCACAACATTGTAGATGAAGGACGGCTTCCACACACACTTATCTCTCAGAACTGAGCATGTGGAGAGACGTTCGTTCACCTAGCACCAAGGGAACGGGTTGCAGAGAAACATTTACTCTGGTTCTCAGTTTGTTTCCTAGTGCCGGTTTGAAGTTCCTGCAGTTTCACTGTAAAACCGAGTTGGAGCTAGTACCTCCCCTATATATTGTATGGAGTGGAGTTTGCAACTGAAATAGAACTTGTGTTCCCAACAAGCTAGTGAAGGACGGCTTTCACACACACTTATCTCTCAGAACTGAGCATGTGAGAGACGTTCGTTCATCTAGCACAAGGAACGGTTGCAGGGTAAACTTTTACTCTGCTATCTCAGTTTGTTCCTTGTGCGGTTTGAAGTCCTGCAGTTTTCACTGTAAATCGAGTTGGAGCTAGTATCTTCCCCATATATATGTTATGAGTGGAGATTTGCAACTGAAAGAAACTTTGTGTTCCCAACATGTAGGTGAAGGACGGCTTTCACACACACTTATCTCTCAGAACTGAGCATGTGGAGAGACGTAGTTCATCTAGCACCAAGGGAACGGGTTGCAGGAGAAAATTTTACTCTGGTTTCTCAGTCTGTTTCCTAGTGCCGGTTTGAATTTTCCTGCAGTTTTTCACTGTAAAACGAGTTGGAGCTAGTATCTCCCCATATATATGTATGGAGTGGAGTTTGCAACTGAAAAGGAAACTTGTGTTCCCAACAATTAGTGAAGGACGCTTTCCACACACATATCTCTCAGAACTGAGCATGGGGAGAGACATTCGTTCAACTAGCACCAATGGAACGGGTTGCAGATCAAACTTTTACTCTGGGTTTTCAGAATGTTTCCTAGTGCCGGTTGAATTTCCTTCAGTTTTCACTGTAAACCGAGTTGGAGCTAGTATTTCCCCCTATATATTTATGGAGTGGAATTTGCAACTGAAAATAACATTGTGTTCCCAACAAGCTAGGTGAAGACGGCTTTTACACACATATATCTCTCAGAAATTAGCATGTGGAGAGACGTTCGTTCATCTAGCAACCAGGAACGGATTGCAGGAGAAACTTTTACTCTGCCTTCTCAGTCTGTTTCCTAGTGCCGGTTTGAATTTCCTGCAGTTTTCACTGTATAATCGAGTTGAAGCTTAGTACCTCCCCATATATATGTATAGTGGATGTTTGCAACTGAAAAGAACTTTGTGTTCACAACATTGTAGATGAAGGACGGCTTCCACACACACTTATCTCTCAGAACTGAGCATGTGGAGAGACGTTCGTTCACCTAGCACCAAGGGAACGGGTTGCAAGGAGAAACTTTTACTCTGGTTTCTCAGTCTGTTTCCTAGTGCCGGTTTGAAGTTCCTTGCAGTTTTCACTGTAAAACCGAGTTGGAGCTAGTACCTCCCCCTATATATGTATGGAGTGGAGTTTGCAACTGAAAATAGAACATTGTGTTCCCAACAATCTAGGTGAAGGGACGGCTTTCACACACACTTATCTCTCAGAACTGAGCATGTGGAGAGACGTTCGTTCACTAGCACCAAGGGAACTGGTTGCAGGAGAAACTTTTACTCTGGTTCTCAGTCTGTTTCCTTAGTGCCGGTTTGAATTTCCTGCAGTTTTCACTGTAAAACCAAGTTGGAGATAGTACCTCCCCCTATATATGCATGGAGTGGAGTTTGCAACTGAAAATAAGCATTTGTGTTCCCAACAAGCTAGGTGAAGGACGGCTTTCACACACACTTATCTCTCAGAACTGAGCATGTGGAGAGACTGTTCGTACATCAGCACCAAGGGATCGGGTTGCAGGGGAAACTTTTTCTCTGATGTTCTCACTCTGTTTCCTAGTGGCCGGTTTCAAGTCCTGCCGTTTTCACTGGAAAATCGAGTTGGAGCTAGTACTTCCCATATAAATGTATGGAGTGGAGTTTGCAATTGAAAAAGTATACTTGTGTTCCCCCAACAGATAGGTGAGGGCGGCATCACACACACTTATCTCTCAGAACTGAGCATGTGGAGAGACGTTCGTTCATCTGGCACCAAGGGAACGGGGATGCAGGGAAAATTTTTACTCTGTTTTCTAAGTCGGTTTCCTAGTGCCGGTTTGAAGTTTCCTGCAGTTTTCACCTGTAAACGTTTTGGTGCTAAGTACTCCCCATATCTACGTATGGTAGGTGGAGTTTGCAACTGAAAGAAACTTTGTTTTCAAAACAAGCTAGGTGAGCGACGGCTTTCACACACACTTATCTCTCAGAACTGAGCAATGTGGAGAAAACGTTCGTACCTAGCACCAAGGGAACGGATTGCAGGATAAACTTTTACTCTGGTTTCTCCATCTGTTTCCAAGTTCCGGTTTGAATTTCCTGCAGATTTCACTGTAAAACCGAGTTGGAGCTAGTACCTATCCCTATATATGCATGGAGTGGAGTTTGCAACTGAAAGAAACTTTGTGTTCCCAACAAGCTAGGTGAAGGACGGCTTTCACACACACTTATCTTTCAGAACTGAGCATGTGGAGAGACGTTCGTTCATCTAGCACCAAGGGAACGGTTTGCAGGTTATACTTTTACTCTGGTTTCTCAGTCTGTTTCCTAGTGCCGTTTGGAAGTTCCTGCAGTTTTCACTGTAAAACCGTGTTGGAGCTAGTACCTCCCCATATATATGTATGGAGTGGAGTTTGCAACTGAAAAAGGAACTTGTGTTCCCAACAAGCTAGTTGAAGGCGGCTTCCACACACACATTTCTCTCAGAACTGAGCATGTGGAGAGACGTTCGTTCACCTAGCACCAAGGGAACGGGTTCAGGAGAAACTTTTACTCTGATTTCTCAGTCTGTTTCCTAGTGCCGGTTTGAATTTCCTGCAGTTTTCACTGTAAAACCGAGGTTGGAGCTAGTATTTCCCCCTATATATTTATGGAGTGGAATTTGCAACTGAAAATAACCATTGTGTTCCCAACGAGCTAGGTGAAGGACGGCTTTTACACACATTTATCTCTCAGAATGAGCATGTGGAGGAGACGTTCGTTCACCTAGCATCAAGGGAACGGTTGCAGGGGAAACATTTACTCTGGTATCTCAGTCTGTTTCCTTGTGTTGGTTTCATTTCCTGCAGTTTTCACGGTAAAAACGAGTTGAGCTAGTACCTCCCACTATATATGTATGGAGTAGTGTTTGCAACTGAAAAGAAACTTTGTGTTCCCAAAATCTAGGTGAAGGACGGCTTTCACACACACTTATCTCTCAGAAATAAGCTTGTGGGTAGACGTTCGTTACATCTAGCACACAGTAAACGGATTGCAGGAGAAACTTTTTCTCAGCCTTCTCAGTCTTTTTCCTAGTGCCGGTTTGAATTTCCTGCAGTTTTCACTGTATAATCGAGTTGGAGCTAGTACCTCCCCAATATATGTATATAGTGATGTTTGCAACTGAAAAGAAACTTTGTGTTCACAACATTGTAGATGAAGGACGGCTTCCACACACAACTTATCTCTCAGAACTGAGCATGGGAGAGACGTTCTTTCACCTAGCACCAAGGGAACGGGTTGCAAGGGAAACATTTACTCTGGTTTCTCAGTTTGTTTCCTAGTGCCGGTTTGAAGTTCCTGCAATTTTCACTGTAAAAACGAGTTGGAGCTAGTACCTCCCCCTATATATGTATTGAGTGGAGTTTGCAACTGAATAGAAACTTTGTGTTCCCAACAATCTAGTGAAGGACGGCTTTCACACATATCTCTCAGAACTGAGCATGTGGAGAGACGTTCATTCAACTAGCACCAAGATAACGGGTTGCAGGAGGAACTTTTACTCTGGTTTCTCAGTCTGTTTCGTAGTGCCGGTTTGAATTTCCTACAGTTTTCACTGTAAAACCGAGATGGATCTAGTACTTCTCCCTATATATGCATGGAGTGGTGTTTGCAATTGAAAATAAGCATTGTGTTCCCAACAAGCTAGGTGTAGGACGGCTTTCACACACACTTATCTCTCAGATCTGAGCATGTGGAGAGACTTTCGTTCATCTAGCACAAAGGGAACTGGTTGCAGGAGAAACTTTACTCTGGTTTCTCAGTCTTTTCCTAGTGCCGTTTTAAATTTCCTGCAGTTTCACTGTAAAACCGAGATGGATCTAGTACTTCTAACTATATATGCATGGAGTAGAATTTGCAATTGAAAATAAGCGTTGTGTTCCCAAAAAGCTTGGTGAAGGATACTTTCACACACATATGTCTCAGAACTGAGCATGTGGAGAGACGTTCGTTCATCTAGCACCAAGGGAACGGGTTGCAGGAAGAACTTTTACTGTGGGTTTCTCAGACTGTTTCATACTGCCGTTGGAAAGTTCCTGCAGTTTTCACTGTAAACGGAAGTTGGAGCTAGTACTTCCCCATATATATGTATGGAGTGGAGTTTTGCAACTGTAAAGAAACTTTGTGTCCCCAAAAAGCTAGGTGAAGTACGGCTTTCAACACACTATCTCTCAGAACTTAGCTTGAGGAGAGACGTTCGTTCACCTAGCACCAAGGGAACGGGTTACAGGAGAAACTTTTACTCTGATTTCTCAGTCTGTTCCTAGTGCCGGTTTGAAATTTCCTGCAGTTTTCACTGTAAAACAGAGTTGGAGATAGTACCTCCCCATATATATGTATGGACTGGTGTTTGCAACTGAAAAGTGTCTTTGTGTTCCCAACAAGTTAGGTGAAGGACGGCTTCCACACACACTTATCCCTCAGAACTGAGCATGGGGAGAGACATTCGTTCCACTAGCACCGAATGGAACGGGTTTGCAGATCAACGTTTACTCTGGGTTCTCAGACTGTTTCCTAGTTCCGGTTTGAATTTCCTTCAGTTTTCACTGTTAAAACCGAGTTGGAGCTAGTATTTCCCCCTATATATTTATGGAGTGGAATTGCAACTGAAAATAAACATTGTGTTCCCAACAAGCTAGGTGAAGGACGGCTTTTACACACATTTATCTCTCAGAACTGAGCATTTGGAGAGACTTTAGTTCACCTAGCACCAAGGGAACGGGTTACAGGAGAAACGTTTACTTGATTTCTCAGTCTGTTTCCTAGTGCCGTTTGAATTTCCTGCAGTTTTCATCTGTAAAACAGAGTTGGAGATAGTACCTCCCCATATATATGTATGGACTGGTGTTTGCAACTGAAAATGTCTTTGTGTTCCCAACAAGTTAGGTGAAGGACGGCTTCCACACACACTTTTCCCTCAGAACTGAGCATGGGGAGAGACATTCGTTCAACTAGCACCAATGGAACGGGTTGCAGATCAAACTTTTACTC
>NC_045731.1:2125465-2184525 GCF_009834535.1 Camelus ferus | reverse complement strand
CCCCATATATATGTATGGATTGGAGTTGGCAACTGAAAAAAAATTGTGTTCCCAACAAGATATATGAAGGACTGCATTCACACACACATGTCTCTCAGAACTGAGCATGTGGAGACACGTTCGTTCATCTAGCACCAAGGGAACGGGTTGCAGGAGAAACTTTTACTCTGGTTTCTCATTCTGTTTCCTAGTGCCGGTTTGAAATTCCTGCAGTTTTCACTGTAAAACCGACTTGGAGCTGGTACCTCCCCATATATATGTATGGAGTGGAGTTTGCAACTGAAAATTATCTTTGTGTTCCCAAGAAGCTAGGTGAAGGACGGCTTTCACACACACTAATCTTTCATAACTGAGCATGTGGAGAGACGTTCGTTCATCTAGCACCAAGGGAACGTGTTGCAGGAGAAACTATTACTCTGGATTCTCAGTCTGTTTCCTAGTGCCGGTTTGAAATTACTGCAGTTTTCACTGTAAATCCGAGTTGGAGCTAGTACCTCCCCATATATATGTATGGAATGGAGTTTGCAACTGAAAAGAACTTTGTGTTCCCAAAAAGCTAGGTGAAGGACGGCTATCACACACACTCTCTCAGAATAAGCATGTGGAGAGACGTTCTTTCATCTAGAACCAAGTGAACGGGTTGCAGGGGAAAATTTTACTGTGGTTTCTCAGTCTGTTTACTATTGCCTGTTTGAAGTTCCTGCAGTTTTCATGTAAATCCGAGTTGGAGATAGAACCTCCCCTTATATATGTATGGAGTGGAGTTTGTAATTGAAAAGACCTTAGTGTTCCCAACAAGATATGTGAAGGACGGCTTTTCACACACACGTATCTCTTAGAATGAGCATGTGGAGAGATGTTTCGTTCATCTAGCACCAAGGGAAAGGGTTGCAGGGGAAACTTTTACTCTGGTTTCTCAGTCGGTTTCCTAGTGCCGGTTTGAAGTTCCTGCAGTTTTCACTGTAAAATCGAGTTGGAGCTTGTACCTACCCATATGTATGTATGGATTGGAGTTTTGCAACTGAAAAGAAACTTTGTGTTCCCAAAAATCTAGGTGAAGGACGGCTTTCACACACACTTATCTTTCAGAACTGATCATGTGGAGAGACGTCGTTCATCTAGCACAAAAGAAAGGGTAGCAGGGAAACATTTACTCTGGTTTCTCAGTGTCTTTCCTAGTGCCGGTGTGAAGTTCCTGCAGTTATCACTGTATACCCGTGTTGGAGATTCGCCTCCCCATATATATGTATGGAGTGGAGTTTTGCAACTGAAAAGAAACTTTGTGGATCCAACAAGCTAGGTGAAGGACGGCTTTCACACACGCTTATCTCTCTGAACTGAGCATGTGGAGAGACATTCGTCATCTAGCAACAAGGGAATGGTTTGCAGGAGAAACTTTTACCTGGGTTCACAGTGTTTGTTTCCAAGTTCCTGTTTGATGTTCCTGCAGTTTTCACTGTAAAATTGAGTTGGAGCTAGTACCTCCCCTATATGTATGGATTGCAGTTTGCAAACTGAAAATAAACATTGTGTTCCCAACAGCTAACTGAAGGACGGCTTTCACACACACTTATCTCTCAGAACTGAGCATGTGGGGAGACGTTCGCTAATCTAGCACCAAGGGAACGGTTCAAGGTGAAACTTTATTTCTGGTTTCCTCAGTCTGATTCCTAGTGCCGGATCGAATTCCTGCAGTTTTCACTGTAAAAACGAGTTTGAGCTTTTACCTCCCCATAGATATGTATGGAGTTGGAGTTGCAACTGAAAAGAATCTTAGTGTTCCCAAAAATCTAGGTGAAGGACGGCTTTCACACACACTTATCTCTCCGAACTGAGCATGTGGAGAGACGTTTGTTCATGTAGCACAAAGGGAACGGGGCAGGAGAAACTTTTACTCTGGTTCCTCAGTCTGTTTCCTAGTGCCGTTGTGAAGTTCCTGCAGTTATCATTGTATAACCGAGTTGGAGATAGTACCCCCCCATATATATGTATGGAGTGGAGTTTGCAACTGAAAAGAAAATTTGCGTTCCCCAAAATCTAGGTGAAGTACGGCTTTCACTCACACCTATCTCTCCGAACTGAGCATGTGGAGAGACGTTCGTTCATCTAGCACCAAGGGAACGGATTGCAGGAGAAACTTTACTACTCTGGTTTCTCAGTCTGTTTCCTAGTGCCGGTTTGAAATTCCTGCAGTTTTCACTGTAAAACAGAGTTGGAGCTAGTAACTCACCATATATATGTATAGAGTGGAGTTGGCAACTGAAAAGAAACTTTGTGTTCCCAAAAGCTAGGTGAAGGTCGGCTTTCACACACTTATCTCTCCGAACTGAACATGTGGAGAGACGTTTGTTCATGTAGCACAAAGGGAACGGGGTGCAGGAGAAACTTTTACTCTGGTTCCTCAGTCTGTTTCCTAGTGCCGTTGTGAAGTTCCTGCAGTTATCATTGTATAACCGAGTTGGAGATAGTACCCCCCCATATATATGTATGGAGTGGGAGTTTGCAACTGAAAGAAAATTTGCGTCCCAAAAATCTAGGTGAAGTACGGCTTTCACTCACACCTATGTCTCCGAACTGAGCATGTGGAGAGACGTTCGTTCATCTAGCACCAAGGGAACGGGTTGCAGGAGAAACTTTTACTCTGGTTTCTCAGTCTGTTTCCTAGTGCCGGTTTGAAATTCCTGCAGTTTTCACTGTAAAACAGAGTTGGAGTTAGTAACTCACCATATATATGTATAGAGTGGAGTTGGCAACTGAAAAGAAACTTTGTGTTCCCAAAAGCTAGGTGAAGGTCGGCTTCAACACACATTTATCTCTCATAACTGAGCATGTGGAGAGACGTTCGTTAATCTAGCACATCGTGAACGGGTTGCAGGAGAAAATTTTACTCTGTTTTCTTAGTCTTTTCCTATTGCCAGTGTGAAGTTCCTGCAGTTTTCACTGTAAAACCTAGGTGGAGCTTGTACCCTCCCCATATATATTTATGGAGTGGAGTTTGCAAATGAAAAGATACTTTGTTTCCCTACAAGCTAGGTGAAGCACGGCTTTCACACACACTTATGTCTGAGAACTGAGCATGTGTAGAGAGTTTCGTTCACCTAGCACCAGTTGAACGGTTTGCAGGAGAAACTTTCCCTCTGGTATCTCAGTATGTTTCCGAGTGCCGGTTTGAATTTCCTGCAGTTTTCACTGTAAAACCGAGTTGGAGCTAGTACCTCCCCTTGTATATGTATGGATTGGAGTTTGCAACTGAAATAAAACTGTGTTCCCAACAAGCTATGTGAAGTTGCTTTCACACACAGATGTCACTCAGAACTGAGCATGTGGAGACACGTTCATTCATCTAGCAACAAGGGAACGGGTTGCAGTTGAAACTTTTACTGTGGTTTCTCAGTCTGTTTCCTAGTGCCGGTTTGAAGTTCCTGCAGTTTCCACTGTAAAACCGATTTGGAGTTTGTACCTCCCCATATATATGTATGGAGTGGAGTTTGCAAATGAAAGAAACTTTGTGTTCCCAACAATCTAGGTGAAGGACGGCTTTCACACACGCTTATCTCTCTGAACTGAGCATGTGGAGAGACATTCGTTCATCTAGCAACAAGGGAATGGTATGCAGGAGAAACTTTTACCCTGGGTTACAGTGTGTTTCCACGTTCCTGTTTGATGTTCCTGCAGTTTTCACTGTAAAATCGAGTTGGAGCTAGTACCTCCCCTTATATATGTATGGATTGCAGTTTGCAACTGAAAATAAACATTGTGTTCCCAACAAGCTAACTGAAGTACGGCTTTCACACACACTTATCTCTCAGGAATGAGCATGTGGGGAGACTTTCGCTAATCTATCACCAAGGGAACGGGTCAAGGTGAAACTTTTATTCTGGTTTCTCAGTCTGATTCCTAGTGCCGGATAGAATTTCCTGCAGTTTTCACTGTAAAAACGAGTTCGAGCTTTTACCTCCCCATAGGTATGTATGGAGTGGAGTTGCAACTGAAAAGAATCTTAGTGTTCCCAAAAATCTAGGTGAAGGACGGCTTTCACACACACTTATCTCTCCGAATTGAGCATGTGAGGAGACTTTCGTTCATCTAGCAACAAGGGAACGATTTGCAGGAGAAACTATTACTCCGGTTTCTCAGACTGTTTCCTAGTGCTGGTTTGAATTTCCTGCAGTTTTCACTGTAAAACGGAGTTGGAGCTAGTACCTCCCCATATATATGTATGGATTGGAGTTTGCAAATGAAATAAAAGTTGTGTTCCAAACAAGCTATGTGAAGGACTGCTTTCACACACACATATCTCTCAGAACTGAGCATGTGGAGACACGTTCGTTCATTTAGCACCAAGGGAACGGGTTGCAGGAGAAAATTTTCCTCTGGTTTCTCTGTCTGTTTCCTAGTGCCGGTTTGAAGTTCCTGCAGTTTTCACTGTAAAACCGAGTTGGAGCTAGTACCTCCCCCTGTAAATGTATGGAGTGGAGTTTGCAACTGAAAATAAACATTTTGTTCCCAACAAGCTAGGTGAATGTCGGCTTTCACACACACTTATCTCTCAGAACTAAGCATGTGGAGAGACGTTCTTTCATCTAGCACCAAGTGAAAGGGTTGCAGGAGAAACTTTTCTGTGGTTTCTCAGTCTGTTCCTATTGCCGGTTTGAAGTTCCTGCAGTTTTTCACTGTAAATCCGAGTTGGAGATAGAACCTCTCCTTATATATGTATGGAATGGAGTATGTAATTGAAAAGATTCTTAGTGTTCCCAACAAGATAGGTGAAGGACAGCTTTCACACAGACATATCTCTTAGAACTGAGCATGTGGAGAGATGTTCGTTCATCTAGCACCAAGGGAACTGGTTGCAGGGGAAACTTTTACTCTGGTATCTCAGTCGGTTTCCTAGTGCCGGTTTGAAGTTCCTGCAGTTATCACTGTATAACCGAGTTGGAGATAGTACCTCCCCATATATATGTATGCAGTGGAGTTTGCAACAGAAAAGAAACTTTGTGTTCCTAACAAGCTAAGTGAAGGACGGCTTTGACACACACTTATCTCTCAGAACTGAGGATGTGGAGAGACGTTTGTTCATCTAAACAAAGGGAACGGGTTGCAGGAGAAACTTTTACTCTGGTTTCTCAGTCTGTTTCCTAGTGCCGTTGTGATGTTCCTGCAGTTATCACTGTATAACCGTGTTGGAGATAGTACATCCCCAAATATATGTATGGAGTGGAGTTTGCAACTGAAAAGAAAATTGTGTTCCCAAAAATCTAGGTGAAGAACGGCTTTCACTCACACCTAACTCTCCGACCTGAACATGTGGAGAGACGTTCGTTCATCTAGCACCAAGGGAAGGGGTGGCAGGAGAAATTTTACTCTGGTTTCTCAGTCTGTTTCCTAGTTCCGGTTTGAAATTCCTGCAGTTTTCAATGTAAAACAGAGTTGGAGCTAGTAACTCCCCATATATATGTATGGAATGGTGTTTGCAACTGAAAAGAAACTTTGTGTTCCCAAAGAGCTAGGTGAAGGACGGCTTTCACACACACTTATCTCTCAGAAATAAGCATGTGGAGAGACGTTCTTTCATCTAGAACCAAGTGAACGGGTTGCAGGGGAAAATTTTACTGTGGTTTCTCAGTCTGTTTACTATTGCCTGTTTGAAGTTCCTGCAGTTTTCACTGTAAATCCGAGTTGGAGATAGAACCTCCCCTTATATATGTATGGAGTGGAGTTTTTAATTGAAAAAGTCCTTTGTGTTCCCAACAAGATAGGTGAAGGACGGCTTTCACACACACTTATCTCTTAGAACTGAGCATGTGGAGAGATGTTCGTTCATCTAGCACCAGGGGAACGGGTTGCAGGGGAAACTTTTACTCTGGATTCTCAGTCGGTTTCCTAGTGCCCGGTTTGAAGTCCTGCAGTTTTCAGTGTAAAATCGAGTTGGAGCTTGTACCTACCCATATGTATGTATGGATTGGAGTTTGCAACTGAAAAGAAACTTTGTGTTCCCAAAAATCTAGGTGAAGGACGGCTTTCACACACACTTATCTTTCAGAACTGATCATGTGGAGAGACGTTCGTTCATCTAGCACAAAGAGAAAGGGTAGCAGGAGAAACATTTACTCTGGTTTCTCAGTGTATTTCCTACTGCCGGTGTGAAGTTCCTGCAGTTATCACTGTATACCCGTGTTGGAGATAGTACCTCCCCATATATATGTATGGAGTGGAGTTTGCAACAGAAAAGAAACTTTGTGTTCCTAACAAGCTAAGTAAGGACGGCTTTGACACACACTTATCTCTCAGAACTGAGCATGTGGAGAGACGTTTGTTCATGTAGCACAAAGGGAACGGGGTGCAGGAGAAACTTTTACTCTGGTTTCTCAGTCTGTTTCCTAGTGCCGTTGTGAAGTTCCTGCAGTTATCACTGTATAACCGAGTTGGAGATAGTACCCCCCCATATATATGTATGGAGTGGAGTTTGCAACTGAAAAGAAAATTTGTGTTCCCAAAAATCTAGGTGAAGAACGGCTTTCACTCACACATATCTCTCCGAACTGAGCATGTGTAGAGACGTTCGTTCATCTAGCACAAAGGGAACGGGTTGCAGGAGAAACTTTTACTCTGGTCTCTCAGTCTGTTTCCTAGTGCCGGTTTGAAATTCCTGCAGTTTTCACTGTAAAACAGAGTTGGAGCTAGTAACTCCCCATATATATGTATAGAGTGGAGTTGGCTACTGAAAAAAAACTTTGTGTTCACAAAAGCTAGGTGAAGGTCAGCTTTCACACACACTTATCTCTCATAACTGAGCATGTGGAGAGACGTTCGTTCATCTAGCACCAAGTGAACGGGTTGCAGGAGAAAATTTTACTCTGTTTTCTTAGTCTTTTTCCTATTGCCGGTGTGAAGTTCCTGCAGTTTTCACTGTAAAACCGAGGTGGAGCTTGTACCACCCCATATAAATTTATGGAGTGGAGTTTACAAATGAAAAGATACTTTGTGTTCCCTACAAGCTAGGTGAAGCACGGCTTTAACACACACTTATGTCTGAGAACTGAGCATGTGTAGAGAGTTTCCTTCACCTAGCACCAGTTGAACGGGTTGCAGGAGAAACTTTTACTCTGCTTTCTCAGTCTGTTTCCTAGTACCGGTTTGAATTTCCTGCAGTTTTCACTGTAAAACAGAGTTGGAGCTAGTAACTCCCCATATATATGTATAGAGTGGAGTTGGCAACTGAAAAGAAACTTTGTGTTCCCAAAAGCTAGGTGAAGATCGGCTTTCACACACACTTATCTCTCATAACTGAGCATGTGGAGAGACGTTCGTTCATCTAGCACCAATTGAACGGGTTGCAGGGAAAATTTTACACTGTTTTCTTAGTATTTTTCCTATTGCCGGTGTGAAGTTCCTGCAGTTTTCACTGTAAACCGAGGTGGAGCTTGTACCTCCCCATATATATTTATGGAGTGGAATTTGCAAATGGAAAGATACTTTGTGTTCCCTACAAGCTAGGTGAAGCACGGCTTTCACACACACTTATGTCTGAGAACTGAGCATGTGTAGAGAGTTTCGTTCACCTAGCACCAGTTGAACGGGTTGCAGGAGAAACTTTTACTCTGGTTTCTCAGTCTGTTTCCTAGTGTCGGTTTGAATTTCCTGCAGTTTTCACTGTAAAACCGAGTTGGAGCTAGTACCTCCCCTTATATATATATGGATAGGAGTTTGCAAATGAAAATAAAAATTGTGTTCCCAACAAGCTATGTGAAGTACTGCTTTCACACACACATGTCACTCAGAACTGAGCATGTGGGGAGACGTTCGTTAATCTAGCACCAAGGGAACGGGTTGCAGGAGAAACTTTTACTCTGGTTTCTCAGTCTGTTTCCTAGTGCCGGTTTGAAATTCCTGCAGTTTTCACTGTAAAACAGAGTTGGAGCTAGTAACTCACCATATATATGTAAAGAGTGGAGTTGGCAACTGAAAAGAAACTTTGGGTTCCCAAAAGCTAGGTGAAGGTCGGCTTTCACACACACTTATCTCTCCGAACTGAACATGTGGAGAGACGTTTGTTCATGTAGCACAAAGGGAACGGGGTGCAGGAGAAACTTTTACTCTGGTTCCTCAGTCTGTTTCCTAGTGCCGTTGTGAAGTTCCTGCAGTTATCATTGTATAACCGAGTTGGAGATAGTACCCCCCCATATATATGTATAGAGTGGAGTTGGCAACTGAAAAGAAACTTTGTGTTCCCAAAAGCTAGGTGAAGGTCGGCTTCAACACACATTTATCTCTCATAACTGAGCATGTGGAGAGACGTTCGTTAATCTAGCACATCGTGAACGGGTTGCAGGAGAAAATTTTACTCTGTTTTCTTAGTCTTTTTCCTATTGCCGGTGTGAAGTTCCTGCAGTTTTCACTGTAAAACCTAGGTGGAGCTTGTACCTCCCCATATATATTTATGGAGTGGAGTTTGCAAATGAAAAGATACTTTGTGTTCCCTACAAGCTAGGTGAAGCACGGCTTTCACACACACTTATGTCTGAGAACTGAGCATGTGTAGAGAGTTTCGTTCACCTAGCACCAGTTGAACGGTTTGCAGGAGAAACTTTCCCTCTGGTATCTCAGTATGTTTCCGAGTGCCGGTTTGAATTTCCTGCAGTTTTCACTGTAAACCGAGTTGGAGCTAGTACCTCCCCTTGTATATGTATGGATTGGAGTTTGCAACTGAAAATAAAAACTGTGTTCCCAACAAGCTATGTGAAGTTGCTTTCACACACAGATGTCACTCAGAACTGAGCATGTGGAGACACGTTCATTCATCTAGCAACAAGGGAACGGGTTGCAGGTGAAACTTTTACTGTGGTTTCTCAGTCTGTTTCCTAGTGCCGGTTTGAAGTTCCTGCAGTTTCCACTGTAAAACCGATTTGGAGTTTGTACCTCCCCATATATATGTATGGAGTGGAGTTTGCAAATGAAAAGAAACTTTGTGTTCCCAACAAGCTAGGTGAAGGACGGCTTTCACACACGCTTATCTCTCTGAACTGAGCATGTGGAGAGACATTCGTTCATCTAGCAACAAGGGAATGGTATGCAGGAGAAACTTTTACCCTGGGTTCACAGTGTGTTTCCAAGTTCCTGTTTGATGTTCCTGCAGTTTTCACTGTAAAATCGAGTTGGAGCTAGTACCTCCCCTTATATATGTATGGATTGCAGTTTGCAACTGAAAATAAACATTGTGTTCCCAACAAGCTAACTGAAGTACGGCTTTCACACACACTTATCTCTCAGGAATGAGCATGTGGGGAGACTTTCGCTAATCTATCACCAAGGGAACGGGTTCAAGGTGAAACTTTTATTCTGGTTTCTCAGTCTGATTCCTAGTGCCGGATAGAATTTCCTGCAGTTTTCACTGTAAAAACGAGTTCGAGCTTTTACCTCCCCATAGGTATGTATGGAGTGGAGTTGCAACTGAAAAGAATCTTAGTGTTCCCAAAAATCTAGGTGAAGGACGGCTTTCACACACACTTATCTCTCCGAATTGAGCATGTGAGGAGAATTTCGTTCATCTAGCAACAAGGGAACGATTTGCAGGAGAAACTATTACTCCAGTTTCTCAGACTGTTTCCTAGTGCTGGTTTGAATTTCCTGCAGTTTTCACTGTAAAACGGAGTTGGAGCTAGTACCTCCCCATATATATGTATGGATTGGAGTTTGCAAATGAAATAAAAGTTGTGTTCCAAACAAGCTATGTGAAGGACTGCTTTCACACACACATATCTCTCAGAACTGAGCATGTGGAGACACGTTCGTTCATTAGCACCAAGGGAACGGGTTGCAGGAGAAAATTTTCCTCTGGTTTCTCTGTCTGTTTCCTAGTGCCGGTTTGAAGTTCCTGCAGTTTTCACTGTAAAATCGAGTTGGAGCTAGTACCTCCCCCTGTAAATGTATGGAGTGGAGTTTGCAACTGAAAATAAACATTTTGTTCCCAACAAGCTAGGTGAATGTCGGCTTTCACACACACTTATCTCTCAGAACTAAGCATGTGGAGAGACGTTCTTTCATCTAGCACCAAGTGAAAGGGTTGCAGGAGAAACTTTTCTGTGGTTTCTCAGTCTGTTTCCTATTGCCGGTTTGAAGTTCCTGCAGTTTTCACTGTAAATCCGAGTTGGAGATAGAACCTCCCCTTATATATGTATGGAATGGAGTATGTAATTGAAAAGATTCTTAGTGTTCCCAACAAGATAGGTGAAGGACAGCTTTCACACAGACATATCTCTTAGAACTGAGCATGTGGAGAGATGTTCGTTCATCTAGCACCAAGGGAACTGGTTGCAGGGGAAACTTTTACTCTGGTATCTCAGTCGGTTTCCTAGTGCCGGTTTGAAGTTCCTGCAGTTATCACTGTATAACCGAGTTGGAGATAGTACCTCCCCATATATATGTATGCAGTGGAGTTTGCAACAGAAAGAAACTTTGTGTTCCTAACAAGCTAAGTGAAGGACGGCTTTGACACACACTTATCTCTCAGAACTGAGGATGTGGAGAGACGTTTGTTCATCTAAAACAAAGGGAACGGGTTGCAGGAGAAACTTTTACTCTGGTTTCTCAGTCTGTTTCCTAGTGCCGTTGTGATGTTCCTGCAGTTATCACTGTATAAACGTGTTGGAGATAGTACATCCCCAAATATATGTATGGAGTGGAGTTTGCAACTGAAAAGAAAATTTGTGTTCCCAAAAATCTAGGTGAAGAACGGCTTTCACTCACACCTAACTCTCCGACCTGAACATGTGGAGAGACGTTCGTTCATCTAGCACCAAGGGAAGGGGTGGCAGGAGAAATTTTACTCTGGTTTCTCAGTCTGTTTCCTAGTTCCGGTTTGAAATTCCTGCAGTTTTCAATGTAAAACAGAGTTGGAGCTAGTAACTCCCCATATATATGTATGGAATGGTGTTTGCAACTGAAAAGAAACTTTGTGTTCCCAAAGAGCTAGGTGAAGGACGGCTTTCACACACACTTATCTCTCAGAAATAAGCATGTGGAGAGACGTTCTTTCATCTAGAACCAAGTGAACGGGTTGCAGGGGAAAATTTTACTGTGGTTTCTCAGTCTGTTTACTATTGCCTGTTTGAAGTTCCTGCAGTTTTCACTGTAAATCCGAGTTGGAGATAGAACCTCCCCTTATATATGTATGGAGTGGAGTTTTTAATTGAAAAAGTCCTTTGTGTTCCCAACAAGATAGGTGAAGGACGGCTTTCACACACACTTATCTCTTAGAACTGAGCATGTGGAGAGATGTTCGTTCATCTAGCACCAGGGGAACGGGTTGCAGGGGAAACTTTTACTCTGGATTCTCAGTCGGTTTCCTAGTGCCGGTTTGAAGTCCTGCAGTTTTCAGTGTAAAATCGAGTTGGAGCTTGTACCTACCCATATGTATGTATGGATTGGAGTTTGCAACTGAAAAGAAACTTTGTGTTCCCAAAAATCTAGGTGAAGGACGGCTTTCACACACACTTATCTTTCAGAACTGATCATGTGGAGAGACGTTCGTTCATCTAGCACAAAGAGAAAGGGTAGCAGGAGAAACATTTACTCTGGTTTCTCAGTGTATTTCCTACTGCCGGTGTGAAGTTCCTGCAGTTATCACTGTATACCCGTGTTGGAGATAGTACCTCCCCATATATATGTATGGAGTGGAGTTTGCAACAGAAAAGAAACTTTGTGTTCCTAACAAGCTAAGTAAAGGACGGCTTTGACACACACTTATCTCTCAGAACTGAGCATGTGGAGAGACGTTTGTTCATGTAGCCCAAAGGGAACGGGGTGCAGGAGAAACTTTTACTCTGGTTTCTCAGTCTGTTTCCTAGTGCCGTTGTGAAGTTCCTGCAGTTATCACTGTATAACCGAGTTGGAGATAGTACCCCCCCATATATATGTATGGAGTGGAGTTTGCAACTGAAAAGAAAATTTGTGTTCCCAAAAATCTAGGTGAAGAACGGCTTTCACTCACACATATCTCTCCGAACTGAGCATGTGTAGAGACGTTCGTTCATCTAGCACAAAGGGAACGGGTTGCAGGAGAAACTTTTACTCTGGTATCTCAGTCTGTTTCCTAGTGCCGGTTTGAAATTCCTGCAGTTTTCACTGTAAAACAGAGTTGGAGCTAGTAACTCCCCATATATATGTATAGAGTGGAGTTGGCTACTGAAAAGAAACTTTGTGTTCACAAAAGCTAGGTGAAGGTCAGCTTTCACACACACTTATCTCTCATAACTGAGCATGTGGAGAGACGTTCGTTCATCTAGCACCAAGTGAACGGGTTGCAGGAGAAAATTTTACTCTGTTTTCTTAGTCTTTTTCCTATTGCCGGTGTGAAGTTCCTGCAGTTTTCACTGTAAAACCGAGGTGGAGCTTGTACCACCCCATATAAATTTATGGAGTGGAGTTTACAAATGAAAAGATACTTTGTGTTCCCTACAAGCTAGGTGAAGCACGGCTTTAACACACACTTATGTCTGAGAACTGAGCATGTGTAGAGAGTTTCCTTCACCTAGCACCAGTTGAACGGGTTGCAGGAGAAACTTTTACTCTGCTTTCTCAGTCTGTTTCCTAGTACCGGTTTGAATTTCCTGCAGTTTTCACTGTAAAACAGAGTTGGAGCTAGTAACTCCCCATATATATGTATAGAGTGGAGTTGGCAACTGAAAAGAAACTTTGTGTTCCCAAAAGCTAGGTGAAGATCGGCTTTCACACACACTTATCTCTCATAAACTGAGCATGTGGAGAGACGTTCGTTCATCTAGCACCAATTGAACGGGTTGCAGGGAAAATTTTACACTGTTTTCTTAGTATTTTTCCTATTGCCGGTGTGAAGTTCCTGCAGTTTTCACTGTAAAACCGAGGTGGAGCTTGTACCTCCCCATATATATTTATGGAGTGGAATTTGCAAATGGAAAGATACTTTGTGTTCCCTACAAGCTAGGTGAAGCACGGCTTTCACACACACTTATGTCTGAGAACTGAGCATGTGTAGAGAGTTTCGTTCACCTAGCACCAGTTGAACGGGTTGCAGGAGAAACTTTTACTCTGGTTTCTCAGTCTGTTTCCTAGTGTCGGTTTGAATTTCCTGCAGTTTTCACTGTAAAACCGAGTTGGAGCTAGTACCTCCCCTTATATATATATGGATAGGAGTTTGCAAATGAAAATAAAAATTTTGTTCCCAACAAGCTATGTGAAGTACTGCTTTCACACACACATGTCACTCAGAACTGAGCATGTGGGGAGACGTTCGTTAATCTAGCACCAAGGGAACGGGTTGCAGGAGAAACTTTTACTCTGGTTTCTCAGTCTGTTTCCTAGTGCCGGTTTGAATTTCCTGCAGTTTTCACTGTAAAACAGAGTTGGAGCTAATAACTCCCCATATATATGTATAGAGTGGAGTTGGCAACTGAAAAGAAACTTTGTGTTCCCAAAAGCTAGGTGAATGTCGGCTTTCACACACACTTATCTCTCATAACTGAGCATGTGGAGAGACGTTCGTTCATCTAGCACCAAGTGAACGGGTTGCAGGAGAAACATTTACTCTGGTTTCTCAGTCTGTTTCCTAGTGCCGGTTTGAATTTCCTGCAGTTTTCACTGTAAAACCGAGTTGGAGCTAGTACCTCCCCTTATATATGTATGGATTGGAGTTTGCAACTGAAAATAAAAATTGTGTTCCCAACAAGCTATGTGAAGTACTGCTTTCACATACACATGTCACTCAGATCTGAGCATATGGAGACACATTCGTTCATCTAGCACCAAGGGAACGGGTTGCAGGTGAAAATTAACTGTGGTTTCTCAGTCTGTTTCCTATTGCCGGTTTGAAGTTCCTGCAGTTTTCACTGTAAATCCGAGTTGGAGCTAGAACCTTCCCTTATATATGTATGGAGTGGAATTTTTAATTGAAAAGATCCTTTGTGTTCCCAACAAGATAGGTGAAGGACGGTTTTCACACACACTTATCTCTTAGAACTGAGCATGTGGAGAGACGTTCGTTCATCGAGCACCAAGGGAACGGGCTGCAGGAGAAACTTTTACTCTGGTATCTCAGTCTGTTTCCTAGTGCCGGTTTGAAGTTCCTGCAGTTTACACTGTAAAACCGAGTTGGAGTTTGTACCTCTCCTTATATATGTATGGAGTGGAGTTTGCAACTGAAAAGAAACTTTGTGTTCCCAACAAGCTAGGTGAAGGACGGCTTTCACACACACTTATCTCTCTGAACTGAGCATGTGGAGAGACATTCGTTCATCTAGCAACAAGGGAATGGTTTGCAGGAGAAACCTTTACTCTGGTCTCTCAATCTGATTCCTAGTGCCGGTTTGAAGTTCCTGCAGTTTACACTGTAAAACCGAGTTGGAGCTAGTTCCTCCCCATATATATGTATGGAGTGGAGTTAGCAATTGAAAAGAATCTTTGTGTTCCCAACAAGCAAAGTGAAGGACGGCTTTCACACACAATTTTCTCTCAGAACTTAGCATGTTGAGAGACGTTAATTCATCTAGAAACAAGGGAACGGTTTTGCATGGGAAACTTTTACTATTGTTTCTCAGTCTGTTTCCTAGTACCGGTTTCAAGTTCCTGAAAGTTTCACTCTAAATCCTAGTTGGAGATAGTACGTCCCCATATATATGTATGGAGTGGAGTTTGCAAGTGAAAAGAATCTTTGTGTTCCCAACAAGTTAGGTTAAAGACGGCTTTCACACACACGTAACTCTCAGATATGAGCATGTGGAGAGACCATCCTTCATCAAGCACAAAGGGAAAGAGATGAAGGGGAAATTTTACTATGGTTTCTCAGAGTGTTTCCTACTGCAGGTTTGAAGTTCCTGCATTTTTCACTGTAAAACCGAGTTGGAGCTACGACCTCCCCATATATATGTATGGATTGCAGTTTGCAACTGAAAATAAACATTGTGTTCCCAACAAGCTAGCTGAAGGACGGCTTTCACACACAATTATCTGTCAGAACTGAGCATGTGGGGAGACGTTCGTTAATCTAGCACCAAGTGAACGGGTTCAAGGTGAAACTTTTATTCTGTTTTCTCAGTCTGATTCCTAGTGCCGTATCGAATTTCCTGCAGTTTTCACTGTAAAAACGAGTTCGAGCTTTTACCTCCCCATAGATATGTATGGAGTGGAGTTGCAACTGAAAAGAAACTTAGTGTTCCCAAAAATCTAGGTGAAGGACGGCTTTCACACACACTTATCTATCCGAACTGAGCATGTGGGGAGACGTTCGTTCATCTAGCAAAAAGGGAACGGTTTGCAGGAGAAACTTTTACTCTGGTTTCTCAGACTGTTTCCTAGTGCCGGTTTGAATTTCCTGCAGTTTTCACTGTAAAGCGGAGTTGGAGCTAGTACCTCCCCATATATATGTATGGATTGGAGTTTGCAAATGAAATAAAAGTTGTGTTCCAAACAAGCTATGTGAAGGACTGCTTTCACACACACATATCTCTCAGAACTGAGCATGTGGAGACACGTTCGTTCATTTAGCACCAAGGCAACGGGTTGCAGGGAAAATTTTCCTCTGGTTTCTCTGTCTGTTTCCTAGTGCCGGTTTGAAGTTCCTGCAGTTTGCACTGTAAAACCGAGTTGGAGCTAGTACCTCCCCCTGTAAATGTATGGAGTGGAGTTTGCAACTGAAAATAAACATTTTGTTCCCAACAAGCTAGGTGAATGTCGGCTTTCACACACACTTATCTCTCAGAACTAAGCATGTGGAGAGACGTTCTTTCATCTAGCACCAAGTGAAAGGGTTGCAGGAGAAACTTTTACTGTGGTTTCTCAGTCTGTTTCCTATTGCCGGTTTGAAGTTCCTGCAGTTTTCACTGTAAATCCGAGTTGGAGATATAACCTCCCCTTATATATGTATGGAGTGGAGTATGTAATTGACAAGATTCTTAGTGTTCCCAACAAGATAGGTGAAGGACGGCTTTCACACAGACATATCTCTTAGAACTGAGCATGTGGAGAGATGTTCGTTCATCTTGCACCAAGGGAACGGGTTGCAGGGGAAACTTTTACTTTGGTATCTCAGTCGGTTTCCTATTGCCGGTTTGAAGTTCCTGCAGTTTTCACTGTAAAATCGAGTTGGAGCTAGGACCTACCCATATGTATGTATGGTGTGGAGTTTGCAACTGAAAAGAAACTTTGTGTTCCCAAAAATCTAGGTGAAGGACGGCTTTCACACACACTTATCTTTCAGAACTGATCATGTGTAGAGACTTTATTTCATCTAGCACAAAGAGAAAGGGTAGCCGGAGAAATATTTACTCTGATTTCTCAGTGTGTTTCCTAGTGCCGGTGTGAAGTTCCTGCAGTTATCACTGTATAACAGAGTTGGAGATAGTACCTCCACATATATATGTATGCAGTGGAGTTTGCAACAGAAAAGAAACTTTGTGTTCCTAACAAGCTAAGTAAAGGACGGCTTTGACACACAATTATCTCTCAGAACTGAGCATGTGGAGAGACGTTTGTTCATCTAAAACAAAGGGAACGGGTTGCAGGAGAAACTTTTACTCTGGTTTCTCAGTCTGTTTCCTAGTGCCGTTGTGATGTTCCTGCAGTTATTACTGTATAACCGAGTTGGAGATAGTACATCCCCAAATATATGTATGGAGTGGAGTTTGCAACTGAAAAGAAAATTTGTGTTCCCAAAATCTAGGTGAAGAACGGCATTCACTCACACCTATCTCTCCGAACTGAGCATGTGGAGAAACGTTCGTTCATCTAGCACCAAGGGAAGGGGTTGCAGGAAATATTTTACTCTGGTTTCTCAGTCTGTTTCCTAGTGCCGGTTTGAAATTCCTGCAGTTTTCACTGTAAAACAGAGTTGGAGCTAGTACCTCCCCCTATGTATGTATGGATTGCAGTTTGCAACTGAAAATAAACATTGTGTTCCCAACAAGCTAGCTGAAGGACGGCTTTCACACACAATTATCTGTCAGAACTGAGCATGTGGGGAGACGTTCGTTAATCTAGCACCAAGGGAACGGGTTCAAGGTGAAACTTTTATTCTGGTTTCTCAGTCTGATTCCTAGTGCCGGATCGAATTTCCTGCAGTTTTCACTGTAAAAACGAGTTCGAGCTTTTACCTCCCCATAGATATGTATGGAGTGGAGTTGCAACTGAAAAGAAACTTAGTGTTCCAAAAAATCTAGGTGAAGGACGGCTTTCACACACACTAATCTCTCCGAACTGAGCATGTGGGGAGACGTTCGTTCATCTAGCAACAAGGGAACGGTTTGCAGGAGAAACTTTTACTCAGGTTTCTCAGACTGATTCCTAGTGCCGGTTTGAATTTCCTGCAGTTTTCACTGTAAAGCGGAGTTGGAGCTAGTACCTCCCCATATAAATGTATGGATTGGAGTTTGCAAATGAAATAAAAGTTGTGTTCCAAACAAGCTATGTGAAGGACTGCTTTCACACACACTTATCTCTGAGAACTAAGCATGTGGAGAGACGTTCTTTCATCTAGCACCAAGTGAACGGGTTGCAGGAGAAACTATTACTGTGGTTTCTCAGTCTGTTTCCTATTGCCGGTTTGAAGTTCCTGCAGTTTTCACTGTAAATCCGAGTTGGAGATAGAACCTCCCCTTATATATGTATGGAGTGTAGTATGTAATTGAAAAGATTCTTAGAGTTCCCAACAAGATAGGTGAAGGACGGCTTTCACACAGACATATCTCTTAGAACTGAGCATGTGGAGAGATGTTCGTTCATCTTGCACCAAGGGAACGGGTTGCAGGGGAAACTTTTACTCTGGTATCTCAGTCGGTTTCCTATTGCCGGTTTGAAGTTCCTGCAGATTTCACTGTAAAATCGAGTTGGAGCTAGGACCTACCCATATTTATGTATGGTGTGGAGTTTGCAACTGAAAAGAAACTTTGTGTTCCCAAAAATCTAGGTGAAGGACGGCTTTCACACACACTTATCTTTCAGAACTGTTCATGTGTATAGACTTTCGTTCATCTAGCACAAAGAGAAAGGGTAGCAGGTGAAACATTTACTCTGATTTCTCAGTGTGTTTCCTAGTGCCGGTGTGAAGTTCCTGCAGTTATCACTGTATAACCGAGTTGGAGTTAGTACCTCCCCATATATATGTATGCAGTGGAGTTTGCAACAGAATAGAAACTTTGTGTTCCTAAGAAGCAAAGTGAAGGACGGCTTTGACACACACTTATCTCTCAGAACTGAGCATGTGGAGAGACGTTCGTTCATCTAGCACAAAGGGAACGGGTTGCAGGAGAAACTTTTACTCTGGTTTCTCAGTCTGTTTCCTAGTGCCGTTGTGATGTTCCTGCAGTTATCACTGTATAACCGAGTTTGAGATAGTACATCCCCAAATATATGTATGGAGTGGAGTTTGCAACTGAAAAGAAAATTTGTGTCCCAAAAATCTAGGTGAAGAACGGCTTTCACTCACACCTATCTCTCCGAACTGAGCATGTGGAGAGACGTTCGTTCATCTAGCACCAAGGGAAGGGGTTGCAGGAGATATTTTACTCTGGTTTCTCAGTCTGTTTCCTAGTGCCGGTTTGAAATTCCTGCAGTTTTCACTGTAAAACAGAGTTGGAGCTAGTAACCCCCCATATATATGTATAGAGTGGAGTAGGCAACTGAAAAGAAACTTTGTGTTCCCAAAAGCTAAGTGAAGGTCGGCTTTCACACACACTTATCTCTCATAACTGAGCATGTGGAGAGACGTTCGTTCATCTAGCACCAAGTGAACGGGTTGCAGGAGAAAATTTTACTCTGGTTTCTCAGAATTTTTCCTATACCCGGTGTGAAGTTCCCGCAGTTTTCTCTGTAAAACCGAGTTGGATCTTGTACCTCTCCAAATATATTTATGGGGTGGAGTTTGCAAGTGAAAAGTTACTTTGTGTTCCCTACAAGCTAGGTGAAGGACGGCTTTCACACACACTTATGTCTGAGAATTGAGCATGTGTAGAGAGTTTCGTTCACCTAGCACCAGTTGAGCGGGTTGCAGGAGAATCTTTTACTCTGTTTTCTCAGTCTGTTTCCTAGTGCCGGTTTGAACTTCCTGCAGTTTTCACTGTAAAACCGAGTTGGAGCTATTACCTCCCCTTATATATGTGTGGATTGGAGTTTGCAACTGAAAATAAAAATTGTGTTCCCAACAATCTATGTGAAGTACTGCTTTCACACACACAGGTATCTCAGAACTGAGCATGTGGAGACACGTTCGTTCATCTAGCACCAAGGGAACGGGTTGCAGGAGAAACTTTTACTCTGATTTCTCAATCTGTTTCCTATTGCCGGTTTGAAGTTCCTGCAGTTTTCACTGTAAATCCGAGTTGGAGCTAGAACCTCCCCTTATATATGTATGGAGTGGAGTTTGTAATTGAAAAGATCCTTTGTGTTCCCAACAAGATAGGTGAAGGACGGCTTTCACACACAATTATCTCTTAGAACTGAGCATGTGGAGACACGTTCGTTCACCTAGCACCAAGGGAACGGGTTGCAGGAGAAACTTTTACTCTGGTATCTCAGTCTGTTTCCTACTGCCGGTTTGAAGTTCCTGCAGTTTTCACTGTAAAACCGATTTGGTGCTAGAACCTCCCCATATATATGTATGGAGTTGAGTTAGCAACTGAAAAGAAACTTTGTGTTCCCGACAAGCTAGGTGAAGGACGGCTTTCACACACACTTTTCTCTCAGAACTGAGCATGTGGAGAGACATTCGTTCATCTAGCAACAAGGGAATGGTTTGCAGGAGAAACTTTTACCCTGGGTTAACAGTGTGTTTCCAAGTTCTGGTTTGAAGTTCCTGCAGTTTTCACTGTAAAATGGAGTTGGAGCTAGTACCTCCCCCTATATATTTATGGATTGCCGTTTGCAACTGAAAATAAACATTGTGTTCCCAACAAGCTAGCTGAAGGACGGCTTTCACACACACTTATCTCTCAGAACTGAGCATGTGGGGAGACGTTCGTTAATCTAGCACCAAGGGAACGGGTTGCAGGTGAAACTTTTATTCTGGTTTCTCAGTCTGATTCCTAGTGCCGGATCGAATTTCCTGCAGTTTTCACTGTAAAAACGAGTTCGAGCTTTTACCTCCCCATAGATATTTATGGAGTGGATTTGCAACTGAAAAGAAACTTAGTGTTTCCAAAAATCTAGGTGAAGGACAGCTTCACACACACTTATCTCTCCGAACTGAGCATGTGGAGAGACTTTATTTCATCTAGCACAAAGAGAAAGGGTAGCAGGAGAAATATTTACTCTGATTTTTCAGTGTGTTTCCCAGTGCCGGTGTGAAGTTCCTGCAATTATCACTGTATAACAGAGTTGGAGATAGTACCTCCCCATATATATGTATGCAGTGGAGTTTGCAACAGAAAAGAAACTTTGTGTTCCTAACAAGCTAAGTAAAGGACGGCTTTGACACACACTTATCTCTCAGAACTGAGCATGTGGAGAGACGTTTGTTCATCTAAAACAAAGGGAACGGGTTGCAGGAGAAACTTTTACTCTGGTTTCTCAGTCTGTTTCCTAGTGCCGGTTTGAAATTCCTGCAGTTTTCACTGTAAAACAGAGTTGGAGCTTGTAACTCCCCATATATATGTATAGAGTGGAGGTGGCTACTGAAAAGAAACTTTGTGTTCCCAAAAGCTAGGTGAATGTCGGCTTTCACACACACTTATCTCTCATAACGGAGCATGTGGAGAGACGTTCGTTCATCTAGCACCAAGTGAACGGGTTGCAGGTGAAACTTTTATTCTGGTTTCTCAGTCTGTTTCCTAGTGCCGGTTTGAATTTCCTGCAGTTTTCACTGTAAAACCGAGTTGGAGCTAGTACCTCCCCTTATATATGTATGGATTGGAGTTTGCAACTGAAAATAAAAATTGTGTTCCCAACAAGCTATGTGAAGTACTGCTTTCACACACACATGTCACTCAGATCTGAGCATATGGAGACACGTTCGTTCATCTAGCACCAAGGGAACGGGTTGCAGGTGAAAATTTACTGTGGTTTCTCAGTCTGTTTCCTATTGCCGGTTTGAAGTTCCTGCAGTTTTCACTGTAAATCCGAGTTGGAGCTAGAACCTTCCCTTATATATGTATGGAGTGGAGTTTTTAATTGAAAAGATCCTTTGTGTTCCCAACAAGATAGGTGAAGGACGGCTTTCACACACAATTATCTCTTAGAACTGAGCATGTGGAGAGACGTTCGTTCATCTAGCACCAAGGGAACGGGCTGCAGGAGAAACTTTTACTCTGGTATCTCAGTCTGTTTCCTAGTGCCGGTTTGAAGTTCCTGCAGTTTCCACTGTAAAACCGATTTGGAGTTTGTACCTCTCCATATATATGTATGGAGTGGAGTTTGCAACTGAAAAGAAACTTTGTGTTCCCAACAAGCTGGGTGAAGGACGGCTTTCACACACACTTATCTCTCTGAACTGAGCATGTGGAGAGACATTCGTTCATCTAGCAACAAGGGAATGGTTTGCAGGAGAAACTTTTACCCTGGGTTCACAGTGTGTTTCCAAGTTCCGGTTTGATGTTCCTGCAGTTTTCACTGTAAAATCGAGTTGGAGCTAGTACCTCCCCCTATATATGTATGGATTGCAGTTTGCAACTGAAAAGAAACTTTGTGTTCCCAACAAGCTAGGTGAAGGACGGCTTTCACACACGCTTATCTCTCTGAACTGAGCATGTGGAGAGACATTCGTTCATCTAGCAACAAGGGAATGGTTTGCAGGAGAAACTTTTACCCTGGGTTCACAGTGTGTTTCCAAGTTCCGGTTTGATGTTCCTGCAGTTTTCACTGTAAAATTGAGTTGGAGCTAGTACCTCCCCCTATATATGTATGGATTGCAGTTTGCAACTGAAAATAAACATTGTGTTCCCAACAAGCTTACTGATGGACGGCTTTCACACACACTTATCTCTCAGAACTGAGCATGTGGGGAGACGTTCGCTAATCTAGCACCAAGGGAACGGGTTCAAGGTGAAACTTTTATTCTGGTTTCTCAGTCTGATTCCTAGTGCCGGATCGAATTTCCTGCAGTTTTCACTGTAAAAACGAGTTCGAGCTTTTACCTCCCCATAGATATGTATGGAGTGGAGTTGCAACTGAAAAGAATCTTAGTGTTCCCAAAAATCTAGGTGAAGGACGGCTTTCACACACACTTATCTCTCCGAACTGAGCATGTGGAGAGACGTTTGTTCATGTAGCACAAAGGGAACGGGGTGCAGGAGAAACTTTTACTCTGGTTCCTCAGTCTGTTTCCTAGTGCCGTTGTGAAGTTCCTGCAGTTATCATTGTATAACCGAGTTGGAGATAGTACCCCCCCATATATATGTATGGAGTGGAGTTTGCAACTGAAAAGAAAATTTGCGTTCCCCAAAATCTAGGTGAAGTACGGCTTTCACTCACACCTATCTCTCCGAACTGAGCATGTGGAGAGACGTTCGTTCATCTAGCACCAAGGGAACGGGTTGCAGGAGAAACTTTTACTCTGGTTTCTCAGTCTGTTTCCTAGTGCCGGTTTGAAATTCCTGCAGTTTTCACTGTAAAACAGAGTTGGAGCTAGTAACTCACCATATATATGTAAAGAGTGGAGTTGGCAACTGAAAAGAAACTTTGGGTTCCCAAAAGCTAGGTGAAGGTCGGCTTTCACACACACTTATCTCTCCGAACTGAACATGTGGAGAGACGTTTGTTCATGTAGCACAAAGGGAACGGGGTGCAGGAGAAACTTTTACTCTGGTTCCTCAGTCTGTTTCCTAGTGCCGTTGTGAAGTTCCTGCAGTTATCATTGTATAACCGAGTTGGAGATAGTACCCCCCCATATATATGTATAGAGTGGAGTTGGCAACTGAAAAGAAACTTTGTGTTCCCAAAAGCTAGGTGAAGGTCGGCTTCAACACACATTTATCTCTCATAACTGAGCATGTGGAGAGACGTTCGTTAATCTAGCACATCGTGAACGGGTTGCAGGAGAAAATTTTACTCTGTTTTCTTAGTCTTTTTCCTATTGCCGGTGTGAAGTTCCTGCAGTTTTCACTGTAAAACCTAGGTGGAGCTTGTACCTCCCCATATATATTTATGGAGTGGAGTTTGCAAATGAAAAGATACTTTGTGTTCCCTACAAGCTAGGTGAAGCACGGCTTTCACACACACTTATGTCTGAGAACTGAGCATGTGTAGAGAGTTTCGTTCACCTAGCACCAGTTGAACGGTTTGCAGGAGAAACTTTCCCTCTGGTATCTCAGTATGTTTCCGAGTGCCGGTTTGAATTTCCTGCAGTTTTCACTGTAAAACCGAGTTGGAGCTAGTACCTCCCCTTGTATATGTATGGATTGGAGTTTGCAACTGAAAATAAAAACTGTGTTCCCAACAAGCTATGTGAAGTTGCTTTCACACACAGATGTCACTCAGAACTGAGCATGTGGAGACACGTTCATTCATCTAGCAACAAGGGAACGGGTTGCAGGTGAAACTTTTACTGTGGTTTCTCAGTCTGTTTCCTAGTGCCGGTTTGAAGTTCCTGCAGTTTCCACTGTAAAACCGATTTGGAGTTTGTACCTCCCCATATATATGTATGGAGTGGAGTTTGCAAATGAAAAGAAACTTTGTGTTCCCAACAAGCTAGGTGAAGGACGGCTTTCACACACGCTTATCTCTCTGAACTGAGCATGTGGAGAGACATTCGTTCATCTAGCAACAAGGGAATGGTATGCAGGAGAAACTTTTACCCTGGGTTCACAGTGTGTTTCCAAGTTCCTGTTTGATGTTCCTGCAGTTTTCACTGTAAAATCGAGTTGGAGCTAGTACCTCCCCTTATATATGTATGGATTGCAGTTTGCAACTGAAAATAAACATTGTGTTCCCAACAAGCTAACTGAAGTACGGCTTTCACACACACTTATCTCTCAGGAATGAGCATGTGGGGAGACTTTCGCTAATCTATCACCAAGGGAACGGGTTCAAGGTGAAACTTTTATTCTGGTTTCTCAGTCTGATTCCTAGTGCCGGATAGAATTTCCTGCAGTTTTCACTGTAAAAACGAGTTCGAGCTTTTACCTCCCCATAGGTATGTATGGAGTGGAGTTGCAACTGAAAAGAATCTTAGTGTTCCCAAAAATCTAGGTGAAGGACGGCTTTCACACACACTTATCTCTCCGAATTGAGCATGTGAGGAGACTTTCGTTCATCTAGCAACAAGGGAACGATTTGCAGGAGAAACTATTACTCCAGTTTCTCAGACTGTTTCCTAGTGCTGGTTTGAATTTCCTGCAGTTTTCACTGTAAAACGGAGTTGGAGCTAGTACCTCCCCATATATATGTATGGATTGGAGTTTGCAAATGAAATAAAAGTTGTGTTCCAAACAAGCTATGTGAAGGACTGCTTTCACACACACATATCTCTCAGAACTGAGCATGTGGAGACACGTTCGTTCATTTAGCACCAAGGGAACGGGTTGCAGGAGAAAATTTTCCTCTGGTTTCTCTGTCTGTTTCCTAGTGCCGGTTTGAAGTTCCTGCAGTTTTCACTGTAAAATCGAGTTGGAGCTAGTACCTCCCCCTGTAAATGTATGGAGTGGAGTTTGCAACTGAAAATAAACATTTTGTTCCCAACAAGCTAGGTGAATGTCGGCTTTCACACACACTTATCTCTCAGAACTAAGCATGTGGAGAGACGTTCTTTCATCTAGCACCAAGTGAAAGGGTTGCAGGAGAAACTTTTCTGTGGTTTCTCAGTCTGTTTCCTATTGCCGGTTTGAAGTTCCTGCAGTTTTCACTGTAAATCCGAGTTGGAGATAGAACCTCCCCTTATATATGTATGGAATGGAGTATGTAATTGAAAAGATTCTTAGTGTTCCCAACAAGATAGGTGAAGGACAGCTTTCACACAGACATATCTCTTAGAACTGAGCATGTGGAGAGATGTTCGTTCATCTAGCACCAAGGGAACTGGTTGCAGGGGAAACTTTTACTCTGGTATCTCAGTCGGTTTCCTAGTGCCGGTTTGAAGTTCCTGCAGTTATCACTGTATAACCGAGTTGGAGATAGTACCTCCCCATATATATGTATGCAGTGGAGTTTGCAACAGAAAAGAAACTTTGTGTTCCTAACAAGCTAAGTGAAGGACGGCTTTGACACACACTTATCTCTCAGAACTGAGGATGTGGAGAGACGTTTGTTCATCTAAAACAAAGGGAACGGGTTGCAGGAGAAACTTTTACTCTGGTTTCTCAGTCTGTTTCCTAGTGCCGTTGTGATGTTCCTGCAGTTATCACTGTATAAACGTGTTGGAGATAGTACATCCCCAAATATATGTATGGAGTGGAGTTTGCAACTGAAAAGAAAATTTGTGTTCCCAAAAATCTAGGTGAAGAACGGCTTTCACTCACACCTAACTCTCCGACCTGAACATGTGGAGAGACGTTCGTTCATCTAGCACCAAGGGAAGGGGTGGCAGGAGAAATTTTACTCTGGTTTCTCAGTCTGTTTCCTAGTTCCGGTTTGAAATTCCTGCAGTTTTCAATGTAAAACAGAGTTGGAGCTAGTAACTCCCCATATATATGTATGGAATGGTGTTTGCAACTGAAAAGAAACTTTGTGTTCCCAAAGAGCTAGGTGAAGGACGGCTTTCACACACACTTATCTCTCAGAAATAAGCATGTGGAGAGACGTTCTTTCATCTAGAACCAAGTGAACGGGTTGCAGGGGAAAATTTTACTGTGGTTTCTCAGTCTGTTTACTATTGCCTGTTTGAAGTTCCTGCAGTTTTCACTGTAAATCCGAGTTGGAGATAGAACCTCCCCTTATATATGTATGGAGTGGAGTTTTTAATTGAAAAAGTCCTTTGTGTTCCCAACAAGATAGGTGAAGGACGGCTTTCACACACACTTATCTCTTAGAACTGAGCATGTGGAGAGATGTTCGTTCATCTAGCACCAGGGGAACGGGTTGCAGGGGAAACTTTTACTCTGGATTCTCAGTCGGTTTCCTAGTGCCGGTTTGAAGTCCTGCAGTTTTCAGTGTAAAATCGAGTTGGAGCTTGTACCTACCCATATGTATGTATGGATTGGAGTTTGCAACTGAAAAGAAACTTTGTGTTCCCAAAAATCTAGGTGAAGGACGGCTTTCACACACACTTATCTTTCAGAACTGATCATGTGGAGAGACGTTCGTTCATCTAGCACAAAGAGAAAGGGTAGCAGGAGAAACATTTACTCTGGTTTCTCAGTGTATTTCCTACTGCCGGTGTGAAGTTCCTGCAGTTATCACTGTATACCCGTGTTGGAGATAGTACCTCCCCATATATATGTATGGAGTGGAGTTTGCAACAGAAAAGAAACTTTGTGTTCCTAACAAGCTAAGTAAAGGACGGCTTTGACACACACTTATCTCTCAGAACTGAGCATGTGGAGAGACGTTTGTTCATGTAGCCCAAAGGGAACGGGGTGCAGGAGAAACTTTTACTCTGGTTTCTCAGTCTGTTTCCTAGTGCCGTTGTGAAGTTCCTGCAGTTATCACTGTATAACCGAGTTGGAGATAGTACCCCCCCATATATATGTATGGAGTGGAGTTTGCAACTGAAAAGAAAATTTGTGTTCCCAAAAATCTAGGTGAAGAACGGCTTTCACTCACACATATCTCTCCGAACTGAGCATGTGTAGAGACGTTCGTTCATCTAGCACAAAGGGAACGGGTTGCAGGAGAAACTTTTACTCTGGTATCTCAGTCTGTTTCCTAGTGCCGGTTTGAAATTCCTGCAGTTTTCACTGTAAAACAGAGTTGGAGCTAGTAACTCCCCATATATATGTATAGAGTGGAGTTGGCTACTGAAAAGAAACTTTGTGTTCACAAAAGCTAGGTGAAGGTCAGCTTTCACACACACTTATCTCTCATAACTGAGCATGTGGAGAGACGTTCGTTCATCTAGCACCAAGTGAACGGGTTGCAGGAGAAAATTTTACTCTGTTTTCTTAGTCTTTTTCCTATTGCCGGTGTGAAGTTCCTGCAGTTTTCACTGTAAAACCGAGGTGGAGCTTGTACCACCCCATATAAATTTATGGAGTGGAGTTTACAAATGAAAAGATACTTTGTGTTCCCTACAAGCTAGGTGAAGCACGGCTTTAACACACACTTATGTCTGAGAACTGAGCATGTGTAGAGAGTTTCCTTCACCTAGCACCAGTTGAACGGGTTGCAGGAGAAACTTTTACTCTGCTTTCTCAGTCTGTTTCCTAGTACCGGTTTGAATTTCCTGCAGTTTTCACTGTAAAACAGAGTTGGAGCTAGTAACTCCCCATATATATGTATAGAGTGGAGTTGGCAACTGAAAAGAAACTTTGTGTTCCCAAAAGCTAGGTGAAGATCGGCTTTCACACACACTTATCTCTCATAACTGAGCATGTGGAGAGACGTTCGTTCATCTAGCACCAATTGAACGGGTTGCAGGGAAAATTTTACACTGTTTTCTTAGTATTTTTCCTATTGCCGGTGTGAAGTTCCTGCAGTTTTCACTGTAAAACCGAGGTGGAGCTTGTACCTCCCCATATATATTTATGGAGTGGAATTTGCAAATGGAAAGATACTTTGTGTTCCCTACAAGCTAGGTGAAGCACGGCTTTCACACACACTTATGTCTGAGAACTGAGCATGTGTAGAGAGTTTCGTTCACCTAGCACCAGTTGAACGGGTTGCAGGAGAAACTTTTACTCTGGTTTCTCAGTCTGTTTCCTAGTGTCGGTTTGAATTTCCTGCAGTTTTCACTGTAAAACCGAGTTGGAGCTAGTACCTCCCCTTATATATATATGGATAGGAGTTTGCAAATGAAAATAAAAATTTTGTTCCCAACAAGCTATGTGAAGTACTGCTTTCACACACACATGTCACTCAGAACTGAGCATGTGGGGAGACGTTCGTTAATCTAGCACCAAGGGAACGGGTTGCAGGAGAAACTTTTACTCTGGTTTCTCAGTCTGTTTCCTAGTGCCGGTTTGAATTTCCTGCAGTTTTCACTGTAAAACAGAGTTGGAGCTAATAACTCCCCATATATATGTATAGAGTGGAGTTGGCAACTGAAAAGAAACTTTGTGTTCCCAAAAGCTAGGTGAATGTCGGCTTTCACACACACTTATCTCTCATAACTGAGCATGTGGAGAGACGTTCGTTCATCTAGCACCAAGTGAACGGGTTGCAGGAGAAACATTTACTCTGGTTTCTCAGTCTGTTTCCTAGTGCCGGTTTGAATTTCCTGCAGTTTTCACTGTAAAACCGAGTTGGAGCTAGTACCTCCCCTTATATATGTATGGATTGGAGTTTGCAACTGAAAATAAAAATTGTGTTCCCAACAAGCTATGTGAAGTACTGCTTTCACATACACATGTCACTCAGATCTGAGCATATGGAGACACGTTCGTTCATCTAGCACCAAGGGAACGGGTTGCAGGTGAAAATTAACTGTGGTTTCTCAGTCTGTTTCCTATTGCCGGTTTGAAGTTCCTGCAGTTTTCACTGTAAATCCGAGTTGGAGCTAGAACCTTCCCTTATATATGTATGGAGTGGAATTTTTAATTGAAAAGATCCTTTGTGTTCCCAACAAGATAGGTGAAGGACGGTTTTCACACACACTTATCTCTTAGATCTGAGCATGTGGAGAGACGTTCGTTCATCGAGCACCAAGGGAACGGGCTGCAGGAGAAACTTTTACTCTGGTATCTCAGTCTGTTTCCTAGTGCCGGTTTGAAGTTCCTGCAGTTTACACTGTAAAACCGAGTTGGAGTTTGTACCTCTCCTTATATATGTATGGAGTGGAGTTTGCAACTGAAAAGAAACTTTGTGTTCCCAACAAGCTAGGTGAAGGACGGCTTTCACACACACTTATCTCTCTGAACTGAGCATGTGGAGAGACATTCGTTCATCTAGCAACAAGGGAATGGTTTGCAGGAGAAACCTTTACTCTGGTCTCTCAATCTGATTCCTAGTGCCGGTTTGAAGTTCCTGCAGTTTACACTGTAAAACCGAGTTGGAGCTAGTTCCTCCCCATATATATGTATGGAGTGGAGTTAGCAATTGAAAAGAATCTTTGTGTTCCCAACAAGCAAACTGAAGGACGGCTTTCACACACAATTTTCTCTCAGAACTTAGCATGTTGAGAGACGTTAATTCATCTAGAAACAAGGGAACGGTTTGCATGGGAAACTTTTACTATTGTTTCTCAGTCTGTTTCCTAGTACCGGTTTCAAGTTCCTGAAAGTTTCACTCTAAATCCTAGTTGGAGATAGTACGTCCCCATATATATGTATGGAGTGGAGTTTGCAAGTGAAAAGAATCTTTGTGTTCCCAACAAGTTAGGTTAAAGACGGCTTTCACACACACGTAACTCTCAGATATGAGCATGTGGAGAGACCATCCTTCATCAAGCACAAAGGGAAAGAGATGAAGGGGAAATTTTACTATGGTTTCTCAGAGTGTTTCCTACTGCAGGTTTGAAGTTCCTGCATTTTTCACTGTAAAACCGAGTTGGAGCTACGACCTCCCCATATATATGTATGGATTGCAGTTTGCAACTGAAAATAAACATTGTGTTCCCAACAAGCTAGCTGAAGGACGGCTTTCACACACAATTATCTGTCAGAACTGAGCATGTGGGGAGACGTTCGTTAATCTAGCACCAAGTGAACGGGTTCAAGGTGAAACTTTTATTCTGTTTTCTCAGTCTGATTCCTAGTGCCGTATCGAATTTCCTGCAGTTTTCACTGAAAAAACCAGTTCGAGCTTTTACCTCCCCATAGATATGTATGGAGTGGAGTTGCAACTGAAAAGAAACTTAGTGTTCCCAAAAATCTACGTGAAGGACGGCTTTCACACACACTTATCTATCCGAACTGAGCATGTGGGGAGACGTTCGTTCATCTAGCAAAAAGGGAACGGTTTGCAGGAGAAACTTTTACTCTGGTTTCTCAGACTGTTTCCTAGTGCCGGTTTGAATTTTCTGCAGTTTTCACTGTAAAGCGGAGTTGGAGCTAGTACCTCCCCATATATATGTATGGATTGGAGTTTGCAAATGAAATAAAAGTTGTGTTCCAAACAAGCTATGTGAAGGACTGCTTTCACACACACATATCTCTCAGAACTGAGCATGTGGAGACACGTTCGTTCATTTAGCACCAAGGCAACGGGTTGCAGGGAAAATTTTCCTCTGGTTTCTCTGTCTGTTTCCTAGTGCCGGTTTGAAGTTCCTGCAGTTTTCACTGTAAAACCGAGTTGGAGCTAGTACCTCCCCCTGTAAATGTATGGAGTGGAGTTTGCAACTGAAAATAAACATTTTGTTCCCAACAAGCTAGGTGAATGTCGGCTTTCACACACACTTATCTCTCAGAACTAAGCATGTGGAGAGACGTTCTTTCATCTAGCACCAAGTGAAAGGGTTGCAGGAGAAACTTTTACTGTGGTTTCTCAGTCTGTTTCCTATTGCCGGTTTGAAGTTCCTGCAGTTTTCACTGTAAATCCGAGTTGGAGATATAACCTCCCCTTATATATGTATGGAGTGGAGTATGTAATTGACAAGATTCTTAGTGTTCCCAACAAGATAGGTGAAGGACGGCTTTCACACAGACATATCTCTTAGAACTGAGCATGTGGAGAGATGTTCGTTCATCTTGCACCAAGGGAACGGGTTGCAGGGGAAACTTTTACTTTGGTATCTCAGTCGGTTTCCTATTGCCGGTTTGAAGTTCCTGCAGTTTTCACTGTAAAATCGAGTTGGAGCTAGGACCTACCCATATGTATGTATGGTGTGGAGTTTGCAACTGAAAAGAAACTTTGTGTTCCCAAAAATCTAGGTGAAGGACGGCTTTCACACACACTTATCTTTCAGAACTGATCATGTGTAGAGACTTTATTTCATCTAGCACAAAGAGAAAGGGTAGCCGGAGAAATATTTACTCTGATTTCTCAGTGTGTTTCCTAGTGCCGGTGTGAAGTTCCTGCAGTTATCACTGTATAACAGAGTTGGAGATAGTACCTCCACATATATATGTATGCAGTGGAGTTTGCAACAGAAAAGAAACTTTGTGTTCCTAACAAGCTAAGTAAAGGACGGCTTTGACACACACTTATCTCTCAGAACTGAGCATGTGGAGAGACGTTTGTTCATCTAAAACAAAGGGAACGGGTTGCAGGAGAAACTTTTACTCTGGTTTCTCAGTCTGTTTCCTAGTGCCGTTGTGATGTTCCTGCAGTTATTACTGTATAACCGAGTTGGAGATAGTACATCCCCAAATATATGTATGGATTGGAGTTTGCAACTGAAAAGAAAATTTGTGTTCCCAAAATCTAGGTGAAGAACGGCATTCACTCACACCTATCTCTCCGAACTGAGCATGTGGAGAAACGTTCGTTCATCTAGCACCAAGGGAAGGGGTTGCAGGAAATATTTTACTCTGGTTTCTCAGTCTGTTTCCTAGTGCCGGTTTGAAATTCCTGCAGTTTTCACTGTAAAACAGAGTTGGAGCTAGTACCTCCCCCTATATATGTATGGATTGCAGTTTGCAACTGAAATAAACATTGTGTTCCCAACAAGCTAGCTGAAGGACGGCTTTCACACACAATTATCTGTCAGAACTGAGCATGTGGGGAGACGTTCGTTAATCTAGCACCAAGGGAACGGGTTCAAGGTGAAACTTTTATTCTGGTTTCTCAGTCTGATTCCTAGTGCCGGATCGAATTTCCTGCAGTTTTCACTGTAAAAACGAGTTCGAGCTTTTACCTCCCCATAGATATGTATGGAGTGGAGTTGCAACTGAAAAGAAACTTAGTGTTCCAAAAAATCTAGGTGAAGGACGGCTTTCACACACACTAATCTCTCCGAACTGAGCATGTGGGGAGACGTTCGTTCATCTAGCAACAAGGGAACGGTTTGCAGGAGAAACTTTTACTCTGGTTTCTCAGACTGATTCCTAGTGCCGGTTTGAATTTCCTGCAGTTTTCACTGTAAAGCGGAGTTGGAGCTAGTACCTCCCCATATAAAAGTATGGATTGGATTTTGCAAATGAAATAAAAGTTGTGTTCCAAACAAGCTATGTGAAGGAATGCTTTCACACACACTTATCTCTGAGAACTAAGCATGTGGAGAGACGTTCTTTCATCTAGCACCAAGTGAACGGGTTGCAGGAGAAACTATTACTGTGGTTTCTCAGTCTGTTTCCTATTGCCGGTTTGAAGTTCCTGCAGTTTTCACTGTAAATCCGAGTTGGAGATAGAACCTCCCCTTATATATGTATGGAGTGTAGTATGTAATTGAAAAGATTCTTAGAGTTCCCAACAAGATAGGTGAAGGACGGCTTTCACACAGACATATCTCTTAGAACTGAGCATGTGGAGAGATGTTCGTTCATCTTGCACCAAGGGAACGGGTTTGCAGGGGAAACTTTTACTCTGGTATCTCAGTCGGTTTCCTATTGCCGGTTTGAAGTTCCTGCAGATTTCACTGTAAAATCGAGTTGGAGCTAGGACCTACCCATATTTATGTATGGTGTGGAGTTTGCAACTGAAAAGAAACTTTGTGTTCCCAAAAATCTAGGTGAAGGACGGCTTTCACACACACTTATCTTTCAGAACTGTTCATGTGTATAGACTTTCGTTCATCTAGCACAAAGAGAAAGGGTAGCAGGTGAAACATTTACTCTGATTTCTCAGTGTGTTTCCTAGTGCCGGTGTGAAGTTCCTGCAGTTATCACTGTATAACCGAGTTGGAGTTAGTACCTCCCCATATATATGTATGCAGTGGAGTTTGCAACAGAATAGAAACTTTGTGTTCCTAAGAAGCAAAGTGAAGGACGGCTTTGACACACACTTATCTCTCAGAACTGAGCATGTGGAGAGACGTTCGTTCATCTAGCACAAAGGGAACGGGTTGCAGGAGAAACTTTTACTCTGGTTTCTCAGTCTGTTTCCTAGTGCCGTTGTGATGTTCCTGCAGTTATCACTGTATAACCGAGTTTGAGATAGTACATCCCCAAATATATGTATGGAGTGGAGTTTGCAACTGAAAAGAAAATTTGTGTCCCAAAAATCTAGGTGAAGAACGGCTTTCACTCACACCTATCTCTCCGAACTGAGCATGTGGAGAGACGTTCGTTCATCTAGCACCAAGGGAAGGGGTTGCAGGAGATATTTTACTCTGGTTTCTCAGTCTGTTTCCTAGTGCCGGTTTGAAATTCCTGCAGTTTTCACTGTAAAACAGAGTTGGAGCTAGTAACCCCCCATATATATGTATAGAGTGGAGTAGGCAACTGAAAAGAAACTTTGTGTTCCCAAAAGCTAAGTGAAGGTCGGCTTTCACACACACTTATCTCTCATAACTGAGCATGTGGAGAGACGTTCGTTCATCTAGCACCAAGTGAACGGGTTGCAGGAGAAAATTTTACTCTGGTTTCTCAGAATTTTTCCTATACCCGGTGTGAAGTTCCCGCAGTTTTCTCTGTAAAACCGAGTTGGATCTTGTACCTCTCCAAATATATTTATGGGGTGGAGTTTGCAAGTGAAAAGTTACTTTGTGTTCCCTACAAGCTAGGTGAAGGACGGCTTTCACACACACTTATGTCTGAGAATTGAGCATGTGTAGAGAGTTTCGTTCACCTAGCACCAGTTGAGCGGGTTGCAGGAGAATCTTTTACTCTGTTTTCTCAGTCTGTTTCCTAGTGCCGGTTTGAACTTCCTGCAGTTTTCACTGTAAAACCGAGTTGGAGCTATTACCTCCCCTTATATATGTGTGGATTGGAGTTTGCAACTGAAAATAAAAATTGTGTTCCCAACAATCTATGTGAAGTACTGCTTTCACACACACAGGTATCTCAGAACTGAGCATGTGGAGACACGTTCGTTCATCTAGCACCAAGGGAACGGGTTGCAGGAGAAACTTTTACTCTGATTTCTCAATCTGTTTCCTATTGCCGGTTTGAAGTTCCTGCAGTTTTCACTGTAAATCCGAGTTGGAGCTAGAACCTCCCCTTATATATGTATGGAGTGGAGTTTGTAATTGAAAAGATCCTTTGTGTTCCCAACAAGATAGGTGAAGGACGGCTTTCACACACAATTATCTCTTAGAACTGAGCATGTGGAGACACGTTCGTTCACCTAGCACCAAGGGAACGGGTTGCAGGAGAAACTTTTACTCTGGTATCTCAGTCTGTTTCCTACTGCCGGTTTGAAGTTCCTGCAGTTTTCACTGTAAAACCGATTTGGTGCTAGAACCTCCCCATATATATGTATGGAGTTGAGTTAGCAACTGAAAAGAAACTTTGTGTTCCCGAAAAGCTAGGTGAAGGACGGCTTTCACACACACTTTTCTCTCAGAACTGAGCATGTGGAGAGACATTCGTTCATCTAGCAACAAGGGAATGGTTTGCAGGAGAAACTTTTACCCTGGGTTAACAGTGTGTTTCCAAGTTCTTGTTTGAAGTTCCTGCAGTTTTCACTGTAAAATGGAGTTGGAGCTAGTACCTCCCCCTATATATTTATGGATTGCCGTTTGCAACTGAAAATAAACATTGTGTTCCCAACAAGCTAGCTGAAGGACGGCTTTCACACACACTTATCTCTCAGAACTGAGCATGTGGGGAGACGTTCGTTAATCTAGCACCAAGGGAACGGGTTGCAGGTGAAAATTTTATTCTGGTTTCTCAGTCTGATTCCTAGTGCCGGATCGAATTTCCTGCAGTTTTCACTGTAAAAACGAGTTCGAGCTTTTACCTCCCCATAGATATTTATGGAGTGGATTTGCAACTGAAAAGAAACTTAGTGTTTCCAAAAATCTAGGTGAAGGACAGCTTCACACACACTTATCTCTCCGAACTGAGCATGTGGAGAGACTTTATTTCATCTAGCACAAAGAGAAAGGGTAGCAGGAGAAATATTTACTCTGATTTTTCAGTGTGTTTCCCAGTGCCGGTGTGAAGTTCCTGCAATTATCACTGTATAACAGAGTTGGAGATAGTACCTCCCCATATATATGTATGCAGTGGAGTTTGCAACAGAAAAGAATCTTTGTGTTCCTAACAAGCTAAGTAAAGGACGGCTTTGACACACACTTATCTCTCAGAACTGAGCATGTGGAGAGACGTTTGTTCATCTAAAACAAAGGGAACGGGTTGCAGGAGAAACTTTTACTCTGGTTTCTCAGTCTGTTTCCTAGTGCCGGTTTGAAATTCCTGCAGTTTTCACTGTAAAACAGAGTTGGAGCTTGTAACTCCCCATATATATGTATAGAGTGGAGGTGGCTACTGAAAAGAAACTTTGTGTTCCCAAAAGCTAGGTGAATGTCGGCTTTCACACACACTTATCTCTCATAACGGAGCATGTGGAGAGACGTTCGTTCATCTAGCACCAAGTGTACGGGTTGCAGGTGAAACTTTTATTCTGGTTTCTCAGTCTGTTTCCTAGTGCCGGTTTGAATTTCCTGCAGTTTTCACTGTAAAACCGAGTTGGAGCTAGTACCTCCCCTTATATATGTATGGATTGGAGATTGCAACTGAAAATAAAAATTGTGTTCCCAACAAGCTATGTGAAGTACTGCTTTCACACACACATGTCACTCAGATCTGAGCATATGGAGACACGTTCGTTCATCTAGCACCAAGGGAACGGGTTGCAGGTGAAAATTTACTGTGGTTTCTCAGTCTGTTTCCTATTGCCGGTTTGAAGTTCCTGCAGTTTTCACTGTAAATCCGAGTTGGAGCTAGAACCTTCCCTTATATATGTATGGAGTGGAGTTTTTAATTGAAAAGATCCTTTGTGTTCCCAACAAGATAGGTGAAGGACGGCTTTCACACACAATTATCTCTTAGAACTGAGCATGTGGAGAGACGTTCGTTCATCTAGCACCAAGGGAACGGGCTGCAGGAGAAACTTTTACTCTGGTATCTCAGTCTGTTTCCTAGTGCCGGTTTGAAGTTCCTGCAGTTTCCACTGTAAAACCGATTTGGAGTTTGTACCTCTCCATATATATGTATGGAGTGGAGTTTGCAACTGAAAAGAAACTTTGTGTTCCCAACAAGCTAGGTGAAGGACGGCTTTCACACACACTTATCTCTCTGAACTGAGCATGTGGAGAGACATTCGTTCATCTAGCAACAAGGGAATGGTTTGCAGGAGAAACTTTTACCCTGGGTTCACAGTGTGTTTCCAAGTTCCGGTTTGATGTTCCTGCAGTTTTCACTGTAAAATCGAGTTGGAGCTAGTACCTCCCCCTATATATGTATGGATTGCAGTTTGCAACTGAAAAGAAACTTTGTGTTCCCAACAAGCTAGGTGAAGGACGGCTTTCACACACGCTTATCTCTCTGAACTGAGCATGTGGAGAGACATTCGTTCATCTAGCAACAAGGGAATGGTTTGCAGGAGAAACTTTTACCCTGGGTTCACAGTGTGTTTCCAAGTTCCGGTTTGATGTTCCTGCAGTTTTCACTGTAAAATTGAGTTGGAGCTAGTACCTCCCCCTATATATGTATGGATTGCAGTTTGCAACTGAAAATAAACATTGTGTTCCCAACAAGCTAACTGATGGACGGCTTTCACACACACTTATCTCTCAGAACTGAGCATGTGGGGAGACGTTCGCTAATCTAGCACCAAGGTAACGGGTTCAAGGTGAAACTTTTATTCTGGTTTCTCAGTCTGATTCCTAGTGCCGGATCGAATTTCCTGCAGTTTTCACTGTAAAAACGAGTTCGAGCTTTTACCTCCCCATAGATATGTATGGAGTGGAGTTGCAACTGAAAAGAATCTTAGTGTTCCCAAAAATCTAGGTGAAGGACGGCTTTCACACACACTTATCTCTCCGAACTGAGCATGTGGAGAGACGTTTGTTCATGTAGCACAAAGGGAACGGGGTGCAGGAGAAACTTTTACTCTGGTTCCTCAGTCTGTTTCCTAGTGCCGTTGTGAAGTTCCTGCAGTTATCATTGTATAACCGAGTTGGAGATAGTACCCCCCCATATATATGTATGGAGTGGAGTTTGCAACTGAAAAGAAAATTTGCGTTCCCCAAAATCTAGGTGAAGTACGGCTTTCACTCACACCTATCTCTCCGAACTGAGCATGTGGAGAGACGTTCGTTCATCTAGCACCAAGGGAACGGGTTGCAGGAGAAACTTTTACTCTGGTTTCTCAGTCTGTTTCCTAGTGCCGGTTTGAAATTCCTGCAGTTTTCACTGTAAAACAGAGTTGGAGCTAGTAACTCACCATATATATGTAAAGAGTGGAGTTGGCAACTGAAAAGAAACTTTGTGTTCCCAAAAGCTAGGTGAAGGTCGGCTTTCACACACACTTATCTCTCCGAACTGAACATGTGGAGAGACGTTTGTTCATGTAGCACAAAGGGAACGGGGTGCAGGAGAAACTTTTACTCTGGTTCCTCAGTCTGTTTCCTAGTGCCGTTGTGAAGTTCCTGCAGTTATCATTGTATAACCGAGTTGGAGATAGTACCCCCCCATATATATGTATGGAGTGGAGTTTGCAACTGAAAAGAAAATTTGCGTTCCCAAAAATCTAGGTGAAGTACGGCTTTCACTCACACCTATCTCTCCGAACTGAGCATGTGGAGAGACGTTCGTTCATCTAGCACCAAGGGAACGGGTTGCAGGAGAAACTTTTACTCTGGTTTCTCAGTCTGTTTCCTAGTGCCGGTTTGAAATTCCTGCAGTTTTCACTGTAAAACAGAGTTGGAGCTAGTAACTCACCATATATATGTATAGAGTGGAGTTGGCAACTGAAAAGAAACTTTGTGTTCCCAAAAGCTAGGTGAAGGTCGGCTTTCACACACACTTATCTCTCCGAACTGAGCATGTGGAGAGACGTTTGTTCATGTAGCACAAAGGGAACGGGTTGCAGGAGAAAATTTTACTCTGTTTTCTTAGTCTTTTTCCTATTGCCGGTGTGAAGTTCCTGCAGTTTTCACTGTAAAACCTAGGTGGAGCTTGTACCTCCCCATATATATTTATGGAGTGGAGTTTGCAAATGAAAAGTTACTTTGTGTTCCCTACAAGCTAGGTGAAGCACGGCTTTCACACACACTTATGTCTGAGAACTGAGCATGTGTAGAGAGTTTCGTTCACCTAGCACCAGTTGAACGGGTTGCAGGAGAAACTTTCCCTCTGGTTTCCCAGTCTGTTTCCTAGTGCCGGTTTGGAATTCCTGCAGTTTTCACTGTAAAACAGAGTTGGAGCTAGTAACTCACCATATATATGTATAGAGTGGAGTTGGCAACTGAAAAGAAACTTTGTGTTCCCAAAAGCTAGGTGAAGGTCGGCTTTCACACACACTTATCTCTCCGAACTGAGCATGTGGAGAGACGTTTGTTCATGTAGCACAAATGGAACGCGTTGCAGGAGAAACTTTTACTCTGGTTCCTCAGTCTGTTTCCTGGTGCCCTTGTGAAGTTCCTGCAGTTATCATTGTATAACCGAGTTGGAGATAGTACCCCCCCATATGTATGTATGGAGTGGAGTTTGCAACTGAAAAGAAAATTTGCGTTCCCTAAAATCTAGGTGAAGTACGGCTTTCACTCACAACTATCTCTCCGAACTGAGCATGTGGAGAGACGTTCGTTCATCTAGCACCAAGGGAACGGGTTGCAGGAGAAACTTTTACTCTGGTTTCTCAGTCTGTTTCCTAGTGCCAGTTTGAAATTCCTGCAGTTTTCACTGTAAAACAGAGTTGGAGCTAGTAACTCACCATATATATGTATAGAGTGGAGTTGGCAACTGAAAAGAAACTTTGTGTTCCCAAAAGCTAGGTGAAGGTCGGCTCCAACACACATTTATCTCTCATAACTGAGCATGTGGAGAGACGTTCGTTAATCTAGCACATCGTGAACGGGTTGCAGGAGAAAATTTTACTCTGTTTTCTTAGTCTTTTTCCTATTGCCGGTGTGAAGTTCCTGCAGTTTTCACTGTAAAATCTAGGTGGAGCTTGTACCTCCCCATATATATTTATGGAGTGGAGTTTGCAAATGAAAAGATACTTTGTGTTCCCTACAAGCTAGGTGAAGCATGGCTTTCACACACACTTATGTCTGAGAACTGAGCATGTGTAGAGAGTTTCGTTCACCTAGCACCAGTTGAACGGTTTGCAGGAGAAACTTTCCCTCTGGTATCTCAGTATGTTTCCAAGTGCCGGTTTGAATTTCCTGCAGTTTTCACTGTAAAACCGAGTTGGAGCTAGTACCTCCCCTTGTATATGTATGGATTGGAGTTTGCAACTGAAAATAAAAACTGTGTTCCCAACAAGCTATGTGAAGTAATGCTTTCACACACAGATGTCACTCAGAACTGAGCATGTGGAGACACGTTCATTCATCTAGCAACAAGGGAACGGGTTGCAGGTGAAACTTTTACTGTGGTTTCTCAGTCTGTTTCCTAGTGCCGGTTTGAAGTTCCTGCAGTTTCCACTGTAAAACCGATTTGGAGTTTGTACCTCCCCATATATATGTATGGATTGGAGTTTGCAAATGAAAAGAAACTTTGTGTTCCCAACAAGCTAGGTGAAGGACGGCTTTCACACACGCTTATCTCTCTGAACTGAGCATGTGGAGAGACATTCGTTCATCTAGCAACAAGGGAATGGTTTGCAGGAGAAACTTTTACCCTGGGTTCACAGTGTGTTTCCAAGTTCCTGTTTGATGTTCTTGCAGTTTTCACTGTAAAATCGAGTTGGAGCTAGTACCTCCCCTTATATATGTATGGATTGCAGTTTGCAACTGAAAATAAACATTGTGTTCCCAACAAGCTAACTGAAGTACGGCTTTCACACACACTTATCTCTCAGAACTGAGCATGTGGGGAGACGTTCGCTAATCTATCACCAAGGGAACGGGTTCAAGGTGAAACTTTTATTCTGGTTTCTCAGTCTGATTCCTAGTGCCGGATCGAATTTCCTGCAGTTTTCACTGTAAAAACGAGTTCGAGCTTTTACCTCCCCATAGGTATGTATGGAGTGGAGTTGCAACTGAAAAGAATCTTAGTGTTCCCAAAAATCTAGGTGAAGGACGGCTTTCACACACACTTATCTCTCCGAATTGAGCATGTGGGGAGACGTTCGTTCATCTAGCAACAAGGGAACGATTTGCAGGAGAAACTATTACTCCGGTTTCTCAGACTGTTTCCTAGTGCCGGTTTGAATTTCCTGCAGTTTTCACTGTAAAACGGAGTTGGAGCTAGTACCTCCCCATATATATGTATGGATTGGAGTTTGCAAATGAAATAAAAGTTGTGTTCCAAACAAGCTATGTGAAGGACTGCTTTCACACACACATATCTCTCAGAACTGAGCGTGTGGAGACACGTTCGTTTATTTAGCACCAAGGGAACGGGTTGCAGGAGAAAATTTTCCTCTGGTTTCTCTGTCTGTTTCCTAGTGCCGGTTTGAAGTTCCTGCAGTTTTCACTGTAAAATCGAGTTGGAGCTAGTACCTCCCCCTGTAAATGTATGTAGTGGAGTTTGCAACTGAAAATAAACATTTTGTTCCCAACAAGCTATGTGAATGTCGGCTTTCACACACACTTATCTCTCAGAACTAAGCATGTGGAGAGACGTTCTTTCATCTAGCACCAAGTGAAAGGGTTGCAGGAGAAACTTTTACTGTGGTTTCTCAGTCTGTTTCCTATTGCCGGTTTGAAGTTCCTGCAGTTTTCACTGTAAATCCGAGTTGGAGATATAACCTCCCCTTATATATGTATGGAGTGGAGTATGTAATTGACAAGATTCTTAGTGTTCCCAACAAGATAGGTGAAGGACGGCTTTCACACAGACATATCTCTTAGAACTGAGCATGTGGAGAGATGTTCGTTCATCTTGCACCAAGGGAACGGGTTGCAGGGGAAACTATTACTCTGGTATCTCAGTCGGTTTCCTAGTGCCGTTGTGATGTTCCTGCAGTTATCACTGTATAACCGTGTTGGAGATAGTACATCCCCAAATATATGTATGGAGTGGAGTTTGCAATTGAAAAGAAAATTTGTGTTCCCAAAAATCTAGGTGAAGAACGGCTTTCACTCACACCTAACTCTCCGACCTGAACATGTGGAGAGACGTTCGTTCATCTAGCACAAAGGGAAGGGGTGGCAGGAGAAATTTTACTCTGGTTTCTCAGTCTGTTTCCTAGTTCCGGTTTGAAATTCCTGCACTTTTCAATGTAAAACAGAGTTGGAGCTAGTAACTCCCCATATATATGTATGGAATGGTGTTTGCAACTGAAAAGAAACTTTGTGTTCCCAAAAAGCTAGGTGAAGGACGGCTTTCACACACACTTATCTCTCAGAAATAAGCATGTGGAGAGACGTTCTTTCATCTAGAACCAAGTGAACGGGTTGCAGGGGAAAATTTTACTGTGGTTTCTCAGTCTGTTTACTATTGCCTGTTTGAAGTTCCTGCAGTTTTCACTGTAAATCCGAGTTGGAGATAGAACCTCCCCTTATATATGTATGGAGTGGAGTTTTTAATTGAAAAAGTCCTTTGTGTTCCCAACAAGATAGGTGAAGGACGGCTTTCACACACACTTATCTCTTAGAACTGAGCATGTGGAGAGATGTTCGTTCATCTAGCACCAGGGGAACGGGTAGCAGGGGAAACTTTTACTCTGGTTTCTCAGTCGGTTTCCTAGTGCCGGTTTGAAGTCCTGCAGTTTTCACTGTAAAATCGAGTTGGAGCTTGTACCTACCCATATGTATGTATGGATTGGAGTTTGCAACTGAAAAGAAAATTTGTGTTCCCAAAAATCTAGGTGAAGAACGGCTTTCACTCACACCTATCTCTCCGAACTGAGCATGTGGAGAGACGTTCGTTCATCTAGCACAAAGGGAACGGGTTGCAGGAGAAACTTTTACTCTGGTTTCTCAGTCTGTTTCCTAGTGCCGGTTTGAAATTCCTGCAGTTTTCACTGTAAAACAGAGTTGGAGCTAGTAACTCCCCATATATATGTATAGAGTGGAGTTGGCTACTGAAAAGAAACTTTGTGTTCCCAAAAGCTAGGTGAAGGTCAGATTTCACACACACTTATCTCTCATAACTGAGCATGTGGAGAGACGTTCGTTCATCTAGCACCAAGTGAACGGGTTGCAGGAGAAAATTTTACTCTGTTTTCTTAGTCTTTTTCCTATTGCCGGTGTGAAGTTCCTGCAGTTTTCACTGTAAAACCGAGGTGGAGCTTGTACCACCCCATATAAATTTATGGAGTGGAGTTTACAAATGAAAAGACACTTTGTGTTCCCTACAAGCTAGGTGAAGCACGGCTTTAACACACACTTATGTCTGAGAACTGAGCATGTGTAGAGAGTTTCCTTCACCTAGCACCAGTTGAACGGGTTGCAGGAGAAACTTTTACTCTGGTTTCTCAGTCTGTTACCTAGTGCCGGTTTGAATTTCCTGCAGTTTTCACTGTAAAACCGAGTTGGAGCTAGTACCTCCCCTTATATATATATGGATAGGAGTTTGCAAATGAAAATAAAAATTGTGTTCCCAACAAGCTATGTGAAGTACTGCTTTCACACACACATGTCACTCAGAACTGAGCATGTGGGGAGACGTTCGTTAATCTAGCACCAAGGGAACGGGTTGCAGGAGAAACTTTTACTCTGGTTTCTCAGTCTGTTTCCTAGTGCCGGTTTGAATTTCCTGCAGTTTTCACTGTAAAACAGAGTTGGAGCTAATAACTCCCCATATATATGTATAGAGTGGAGTTGGCAACTGAAAAGAAACTTTGTGTTCCCAAAAATCTAGGTGAAGGACGGCTTTGACACACACTTATCTCTCAGAACTGAGCATGTGGAGAGACGTTCGTTCATCTAGCACAAAGGGAACGGGTTTGCAGGAGAAACTTTTACTCTGGTTTCTCAGTCTGTTTCCTAGTGCCGTTGTGATGTTCCTGCAGTTATCACTGTATAACCGAGTTTGAGATAGTACATCCCCAAATATATGTATGGAGTGGAGTTTGCAACTGAAAAGAAAATTTGTGTTCCCAAAAATCTAGGTGAAGAACGGCTTTCACTCACACCTATCTCTCCGAACTGAGCATGTGGAGAGACGTTCGTTCATCTAGCACCAAGGGAAGGGGTTGCAGGAGATATTTTACTCTGGTTTCTCAGTCTGTTTCCTAGTGCCGGTTTGAAATTCCTGCAGTTTTCACTGTAAAACAGAGTTGGAGCTAGTAACCCCCCATATATATGTATAGAGTGGAGTAGGCAACTGAAAAGAAACTTTGTGTTCCCAAAAGCTAAGTGAAGGTCGGCTTTCACACACACTTATCTCTCATAACTGAGCATGTGGAGAGACGTTCGTTCATCTAGCACCAAGTGAACGGGTTGCAGGTGAAACTTTTATTCTGGTTTCTCAGTCTGTTTCCTAGTGCCGGTTTGAATTTCCTGCAGTTTTCACTGTAAAACCGAGTTGGAGCTAGTACCTCCCCTTATATATGTATGGATTGGAGTTTGCAACTGAAAATAAAAATTGTGTTCCCAACAAGCTATGTGAAGTACTGCTTTCACACACACATGTCACTCAGATCTGAGCATATGGAGACACGTTCGTTCATCTAGCACCAAGGGAACGGGTTGCAGGTGAAAATTTACTGTGGTTTCTCAGTCTGTTTCCTATTGCCGGTTTGAAGTTCCTGCAGTTTTCACTGTAAATCCGAGTTGGAGCTAGAACCTTCCCTTATATATGTATGGAGTGGAGTTTTTAATTGAAAAGATCATTTGTGTTCCCAACAAGATAGGTGAAGGACGGCTTTCACACACAATTATCTCTTAGAACTGAGCATGTGGAGAGACGTTCGTTCATCTAGCACCAAGGGAACGGGCTGCAGGGGAAACTTTTACTCTGGTATCTCAGTCTGTTTCCTAGTGCCGGTTTGAAGTTCCTGCAGTTTCCACTGTAAAACCGATTTGGAGTTTGTACCTCTCCATATATATGTATGGAGTGGAGTTTGCAACTGAAAAGAAACTTTGTGTTCCCAACAAGCTAGGTGAAGGACGGCTTTCACACACACTTATCTCTCTGAACTGAGCATGTGGAGAGACATTCGTTCATCTAGCAACAAGGGAATGGTTTGCAGGAGAAACTTTTACCCTGGGTTCACAGTGTGTTTCCAAGTTCCGGTTTGATGTTCCTGCAGTTTTCACTGTAAAATCGAGTTGGAGCTAGTACCTCCCCCTATATATGTATGGATTGCAGTTTGCAACTGAAAATAAACATTGTGTTCCCAACAAGCTAGGTGAATGTCGGCTTTCACACACACTTATCTCTCAGAACTAAGCATGTTGAGGGACGTTCTTTCATCTAGCACCAAGTGAACGGGTTGCAGGAGAAACTTTTACTGTGGTTTCTCAGTCTGTTTCCTATTGCCGGTTTGAAGTTCCTGCAGTTTTCACTGTAAATCCGAGTTGGAGATATAACCTCCCCTTATATATGTATGGAGTGGAGTATGTAATTGACAAGATTCTTAGTGTTCCCAACAAGATAGGTGAAGGACGGCTTTCACACAGACATATCTCTTAGAACTGAGCATGTGGAGAGATGTTCGTTCATCTTGCACCAAGGGAACGGGTTGCAGGGGAAACTTTTACTCTGGTATCTCAGTCGGTTTCCTATTGCCGGTTTGAAGTTCCTGCAGTTTTCACTGTAAAATCGAGTTGGAGCTAGGACCTACCCATATGTATGTATGGTGTGGAGTTTGCAACTGAAAAGAAACTTTGTGTTCCCAAAAATCTAGGTGAAGGACGGCTTTCACACACACTTATCTTTCAGAACTGATCATGTGTAGAGACTTTATTTCATCTAGCACAAAGAGAAAGGGTAGCAGGAGAAATATTTACTCTGATTTCTCAGTGTGTTTACTAGTGCCGGTGTGAAGTTCCTGCAGTTATCACTGTATAACAGAGTTGGAGATAGTACCTCCCCATATATATGTATGCAGTGGAGTTTGCAACAGAAAAGAAACTTTGTGTTCCTAACAAGCTAAGTAAAGGACGGCTTTGACACACACTTATCTCTCAGAACTGAGCATGTGGAGAGACGTTTGTTCATCTAAAACAAAGGGAACGGGTTGCAGGAGAAACTTTTACTCTGGTTTCTCAGTCTGTTTCCTAGTGCCGTTGTGATGTTCCTGCAGTTATTACTGTATAACCGAGTTGGAGATAGTACATCCCCAAATATATGTATGGAGTGGAGTTTGCAACTGAAAGAAAATTTGTGTTCCCAAAAATCTAGGTGAAGAACGGCATTCACTCACACCTATCTCTCCGAACTGAGCATGTGGAGAGACGTTCGTTCATCTAGCACCAAGGGAAGGGGTTGCAGGAAATATTTTACTCTGGTTTCTCAGTCTGTTTCCTAGTGCCGGTTTGAAATTCCTGCAGTTTTCACTGTAAAACAGAGTTGGAGCTAGTACCTCCCCCTATATATGTATGGATTGCAGTTTGCAACTGAAAATAAACATTGTGTTCCCAACAAGCTAGCTGAAGGACGGCTTTCACACACAATTATCTGTCAGAACTGAGCATGTGGGGAGACGTTCGTTAATCTAGCACCAAGGGAACGGGTTCAAGGTGAAACTTTTATTCTGGTTTCTCAGTCTGATTCCTAGTGCCGGATCGAATTTCCTGCAGTTTTCACTGTAAAAACGAGTTCGAGCTTTTACCTCCCCATAGATATGTATGGAGTGGAGTTGCAACTGAAAAGAAACTTAGTGTTCCGAAAAATCTAGGTGAAGGACGGCTTTCACACACACTAATCTCTCCGAACTGAGCATGTGGGGAGACGTTCGTTCATCTAGCAACAAGGGAACGGTTTGCAGGAGAAACTTTTACTCTGGTTTCTCAGACTGATTCCTAGTGCCGGTTTGAATTTCCTGCAGTTTTCACTGTAAAGCGGAGTTGGAGCTAGTACCTCCCCATATATATGTATGGATTGGAGTTTGCAAATGAAATAAAAGTTGTGTTCCAAACAAGCTATGTGAAGGACTGCTTTCACACACACTTATCTCTGAGAACTAAGCATGTGGAGAGACGTTCTTTCATCTAGCACCAAGTGAACGGGTTACAGGACAAACTATTACTGTGGTTTCTCAGTCTGTTTCCTATTGCCGGTTTGAAGTTCCTGCAGTTTTCACTGTAAATCCGAGTTGGAGATAGAACCTCCCCTTATATATGTATGGAGTGTAGTATGTAATTGAAAAGATTCTTAGTGTTCCCAACAAGATAAGTGAAGGACGGCTTTCACACAGACATATTTCTTAGAACTGAGCATGTGGAGAGATGTTCGTTCATCTTGCACCAAGGGAACGGGTCGCAGGGGAATCTTTTACTCTGGTATCTCAGTCGGTTTCCTATTGCCGGTTTGAAGTTCCTGCAGATTTCACTGTAAAATCGAGTTGGAGCTAGGACAGACCCATATGTATGTATGGTGTGGAGTTTGCAACTGAAAAGAAACTTTGTGTTCCCAAAAATCTAGGTGAAGGACGGCTTTCACACACACTTATCTTTCAGAACAGATCATGTGTAGAGGCTTTCGTTCATCTAGCACAAAGAGAAAGGGTAGCAGGAGAAACATTTACTCTGATTTCTCAGTGTGTTTCCTAGTGCCGGTGTGAAGTTCCTGCAGTTATCACTGTATATCCGAGTTGGAGTTAGTACCTCCCCATATATATGTATGCAGTGGAGTTTGCAACAGAAAAGAAACTTTGTGTTCCTAAGAAGCAAAGTGAAGGACGGCTTTGACACACACTTATCTCTCAGAACTGAGCATGTGGAGAGACGTTCGTTCATGTAGCACAAAGGGAACGGGGTGCAGGAGAAACTTTTACTCTGTTTTCTCAGTCTGTTTCCTAGTGCCGTTGTGATGTTCCTGCAGTTATCACTGTATAACCGACTTTGAGATAGTACATCCCCAAATATATGTATGGAATGGAGTTTGCAACTGAAAAGAAAATTTGTGTTCCCAAAAATCTAGGTGAAGAATGGCTTTCACTCACACCTATCTCTCAGAACTGAGCATGTGGAGAGACGTTCGTTCATCTAGCACCAAGGGAAGGGGTTGCAGGAGATATTTTACTCTGGTTTCTCAGTCTGTTTCCTAGTGCCGGTTTGAAATTCCTGCAGTTTTCACTGTAAAACAGAGTTGGAGCTAGTAACCCCCCTTATATATGTAAAGAGTGGAGTAGGCAACTGAAAAGAAACTTTGTGTTCCCAAAAGGTAAGTGAAATTCGGCTTTCACACACACTTATCTCTCATAACTGAGCATGTGGAGAGACGTTCGTTCATCTAGCACCAAGTGAACGGGTTGCAGGAGAAAATTTTACTCTGGTTTCTCAGAATTTTTCCTATACCCGGTGTGAAGTTCCCGCAGTTTTCTCTGTAAAACCGAGTTGGATCTTGTACCTCTCCATATATATTTATGGGGTGGAGTTTGCAAGTGAAAAGTTACTTTGTGTTCCCTACAAGCTAGGTGAAGGACGGCTTTCACACACACTTATGTCTGAGAATTGAGCATTGTGTAGAGAGTTTCGTTCACCTAGCACCAGTTGAGCGGGTTGCAGAATAATCTTTTACTCTGTTTTCTCAGTCTGTTTCCTAGTGCCGGTTGAAGTTCCTGCAGTTTTCACTGTAAAACTGAGTTGGAGCTATTACCTCCCCTTATATATGTATGGATTGGGGTTTGCAACTGAAAATAAAAATTGTGTTCCCAACAATCTATGTGAAGTACTGCTTTCACACACACAGGTATCTCAGAACTGAGCATGTGGAGACACGTTCGTTCATCTAGCACCAAGGGAACGGGTTGCAGGAGAAAACTTTTACTCTGATTTCTCAATCTGTTTCCTATTGCCGGTTTGAAGTTCCTGCAGTTTTCACTGTAAATCCGAGTTGGAGCTAGAACCTCCCCTTATATATGTATGGAGTGGAGTTTCTAATTGAAAAGATCCTTTGTGTTCCCAACAAGATAGGTGAAGGACGGCTTTCACACACAATTATCTCTTAGAACTGAGCATGTGGAGACACGTTCGTTCATCTAGCACCAAGGGAACGGGTTGCAGGAGAAACTTTTACTCTGGTATCTCAGTCTGTTTCCTACTGCCGGTTTGAAGTTCCTGCAGTTTTCACTGTAAAACCGATTTGGAGCTAGAACCTCCCCATATATATGTATGGAGTTGAGTTTGCAACTGAAAAGAAACTTTGTGTTCCCAACAAGCTAGGTGAAGGACAGCTTTCACACACACTTTTCTCTCAGAACTGAGCATGTGGAGAGACATTCGTTCATCTAGCAACAAGGGAATGGTTTGCAGGAGAAACTTTTAACCTGGGTTAACAGTGTGTTTCCAAGTTCTGGTTTGAAGTTCCTGCAGTTTTCACTGTAAAATGGAGTTGGAGCTATTACCTCCCCCTATATATTTATGGATTGCAGTTTGCAACTGAAAACAAACATTGTGTTCCCAACAAGCTAGCTGAAGGACGGCTTTCACACACACTTATCTCTCAGAACTGAGCATGTGGGGAGACGTTCGTTAATCTAGCACCAAGGGAACGGGTTGCAGGTGAAACTTTTATTCTGGTTTCTCAGTCTGATTCCTAGTGCCGGATCGAATTTCCTGCAGTTTTCACTGTAAAAATGAGTTCGAGCTTTTACCTCCCCATAGATATGTATGGAGTGGAGTTGCAACTGAAAAGAAACTTAGTGTTCCCAAAAATCTAGGTGAAGGACAGCTTCACACACACTTATCTCTCCGAACTGAGCATGTGGAGAGACGTTCGTTCATCTAGCAACAAGGGAATGGGTTGCAGGATAAACTTTTACTCTGGTTTCTCAGTCTGTTTCCTAGTGTCGGTTTGAATTTCCTGCAGTTTTCACTGTAAAACCGAATTGGAGCTAGTACCTCCCCATATATATGTATGGATTGGAGTTTGCAAATGAAAATAAAAGTTGTGTTCCCAACAAGCTATGTGAAGGACTGCTTTCAAACACACATATCTCTCAGACCTGAGCATGTGGAGACACGTTCGTTCATTTAGCACCAAGGGAACGGGTTGCAGGAGAAACTTTCCCCCTGGTTTCTCAATCTGTTTCCTAGTGCCCGTTTGAAGCTCCTGCAGTTTTCAGTATAAAACCGAGTTGGAGCTGGAACCTCACCATATATATGTATGGAGTGGATTTTGCCACTGAAAAGAATCTTTGTGTTCCCAACAAGCTAGGTGAAGGACGGCTTTCACACACACTTATCTCTCAGAACTGAACATGTGGAGAGACGTTCGTTCATTTAGCACCAAGGTAAAGTGTTGCAAGAGAAACATTTACTCTGGTTTCTCAGTCTGTTTCCTAGTGCTGGTTTGAAGTTCCTGCAGTTTTCACTGTAAAACCGATTTGGAGTTTGTACCTCCCCATATATATGTATGGAGTGGAGTTTGCCACTGAAAAGAATCTTTGTGTTCCCAACAAGCTAGGTGAAGGACGGCTTTCACACCCACTTATCTCTCAGAACTTAGCATGTGGAGAGACATTCGTTCATCTAGCAACAAGGGAATGGTTTGCAGGAGAAATTTTTACTCTGGGTTCACAGTGTGTTTCCAAGTTTTGGTTTGAAGTTCCTGCATTTTTCACTGTAAAATCGAGTTGGATCTAGTACCACCCCCTATATATATATGGATTGCAGTTTGCAACTGAAAATAAACATTGTGCTCCCAACAAGTTAGTTGAAGTACGGCTTTCACACACACTTATCTCTCAGAACTGAGCATGTGGGGAGACGTTCGTTAATCTAGCACCAAGGGAACATGTTGCAGGTGAAACTTTTACTCTGGTTTCTCAGTCTGATGCCTAGTGCCAGATTGAAATTCCTGCATTTTTCACTGTAAAAACGAGTTCAAGCTTTTACCTCCCAAATATTTGTATGGAGTGGAGTTTGCAACTGAAAAGAAACTTTGTGTTCTCAAAAATCTAGGTGAAGGGCGGCTTTAACACACACTTATCTCTCCGAACTGAGCATGTGGAGACACGTTCGTTCATTTAGCACCAAGGGAAAGGTTTGCAGGAGAAACTTTCCCTCTGGTTTCTCAATCTGTTTCCTTGTGCCCGTTTGAAGCTCCTGCAGTTTTCAGTGTAAAACCGAGTTGGAGCTGGTACCTCACCATATATATGTATGGAGTGGAGTTTGCCACTGAAAAGAATCTTTGTGTTCCCAACAAGCAAGGTGATGGACCGCTTTCACACACACTTATCTCTCAGAACTGAACATGTGGAGAGACGTTCGTTCATTTAGCACCAAGGTAACGTGTTGCAAGAGAAACATTTACTCTGGTTTCTCAGTCTGTTTCCTAGTGCTGGTTTGAAGTTACTGCAGTTTTCACTGTAAAACAGAGTTGGTGCTAGTACATCCCCATATATATGTATGGAATTGAGTTTGCAACTGAAAAGAAACTTTGTGTTCCCAACAAGGTAGATGAAGGACGGCTTTCACACACACTTATCTCTCAGAACTGAGAATGTGGAGAGGCGTTCGTTCATCTAGAACCAATGGAACGGGATGCAGGAGAAAATATTATTCTGGTTTCTCAGTCTGTTTCCTAGTGCCGGTTTGAAGTTCCTGCAGTTTTCACTGTAAAACCGAGTTGGAGCTATTACCTCCCCCTTTATATGTATGGAGTGCAGTTTGCAACTTAAAAGAAACTTTGTGTTCCCAACAGCTAGGTGAAGGACGGCTTTCACACACACTTATCTCTCAGAACTGAGCATGTGGAGAGACGTTCGTTCATATAGCACCAAGGTAACGGGTTGCAGGAGAAACATTTACTCTTGATTCTCAGTATGTTTCCAAGTGCCGGTTTGATGTTCCTGCAGTTTTCACTGTAAAACTGAGTTGGAGCTATTGCCTCCTCAAATATATGTATGGAGTGGAGTTGCAACTGAAAAGAAACTTTGTGTTCCCAACAATCTAGGTGAAGTACGGCTTTAACACACACTTATCTCTCAGAACTGAGCATGTGGAGAGACGTTCCTTCATCTAGCACCAAGGGAACGGGATGCAGGGAAACTTTTACTCTGGTTTCTCAGAATGTTTCCTAGTGCCAGTTTGAAGTTATTGCAGTTTTCACTGTAAAACCGAGTTGGAGCTAGTACCTACCCATATATATGTATGGAGTGGTGTTTGCAACTGAAAAGAAACTTCGTGTTCCCAAAAGCTAGGTGAAGGACGGCTTCACACACACATATCTCTCAGAAATTAGCATGTGGAGAGACGTTCGTTCATCTAGCACCAATGGAACGGTTTGCAGGAGAAACTTTTTACTCTGGTTTATCACTCTGTTTCGTACTGCCGGTTTGAAGTTCCTGCATTTTTCACTGTAAAATCGAGTTGGAGCTAGTACCTCCCTATATATATGTATGGAGTGGAGTTTGCAACTGAAAAGAAACTTTGTGTTCCCAACATCTAGGTGAAGGACGGCTTTCACACACACTTATATCTCAGAACTTAGCGTTTGTAGAGACGTTCGTTCATCTAGCACCAAGGAACGGTTTGCAGGAGAAACTTTTACTCTGGTATCCCTGTCTGTTTCCTTGTGCCGGTTTGCAGTTCCTGCGGTTTTCCCTGTAAAACCGAGTTGGAACTAGTACCTACCCCTGTAAATGTATGGAGTGGAGTTTGCAACTGAAAATAAACATTTTGTTACCAAAAAGCTAGATGAAGTTTGGCTTTCACACACACTTATCTCTCAGAACAGACGATATGGAGAGAGTTCGTTCATCTAGCACCAAGGGAACAGTTTGCAGGAGAAACATTTACTCTGGTTTCTCAGTATGTTTCCAAGTGCCGGTTTGATGTTCCTGCAGTTTTCATTGTAAAACTGAGTTGGAGCTATTACCTCCTCATATATATGTATGGAGTGGAGTTTGCAACTGAAAAGAATCTTTGTGTTCCCAACAATCTAGGTGAAGTACGGCTTTAACACACACTTATCTCTCAGAACTGAGCATGTGGAGAGACGTTCGTTCATCTAGCACCAAGGGAACGGGATGCAGGCAAACTTTTACTGTGGTTTCTCAGTCTGTTTACTAGTGCCGGCTTGAAGTTAATGCAGTTTTCATTGTAAAACCGAGTTTTATCTAGTACGTCACCATATATATGTATGCAGTGGAGTTTGCAACAGAAAAGGAACTTTGTGTTCCCAACAAGCTAGGTGAAATACGGCTTTAACACACACTTATCTCTCAGAACTGACCATGTGGAGAGACGTTCCTTCATCTAACACCAAGGGAACGGGTTGCAGGATAAATTTTTACTCTGGTTTCTCAGTCTGTTTTCTAGTGCCGGTTTGTTGTTCCTGCAGTTTTCACTGTAATACCGAGTTGGAGTTTGTACCTCCCCATATATATGTATGGAGTGGAGTTTGCCACTGAAAAGAATCTTTGTGTTCCCAACAAGCTAGGTGAAGGACGGCTTTCACACCCACTTATCTCTCAGAACTTAGCATGTGGAGAGACATTCGTTCATCTAGCAACAAGGGAATGGTTTGCAGGAGAAATTTTACTCTGGGTTCACAGTGTGTTTCCAAGTTTTGGTTTGAAGTTCCTGCATTTTTCACTGTAAAATCGAGTTGGATCTAGTACCACCCCCTATATATATATGGATTGCAGTTTGCAACTGAAAATAAACATTGTGCTCCCAACAAGTTAGTTGAAGTACGGCTTTCACACACACTTATCTCTCAGAACTGAGCATGTGGGGAGACGTTCGTTAATCTAGCACCAAGGGAACATGTTGCAGGTGAAACTTTTACTCTGGTTTCTCAGTCTGATGCCTAGTGCCAGATTGAAATTCCTGCATTTTTCACTGTAAAAACGAGTTCGAGCTTTTACCTCCCAAATATTTGTATTGAGTGGAGTTTGCAACTGAAAAGAAACTTTGTGTTCTCAAAAATCTAGGTGAAGGGCGGCTTTAACACACACTTATCTCTCCGAACTGAGCATGTGGAGACACGTTCGTTCATTTAGCACCAAGGGAAAGGTTTGCAGGAGAAACTTTCCCTCTGGTTTCTCAATCTGTTTCCTTGTGCCCGTTTGAAGCTCCTGCAGTTTTCAGTGTAAAACCGAGTTGGAGCTGGTACCTCACCATATATATGTATGGAGTGGAGTTTGCCACTGAAAAGAATCTTTGTGTTCCCAACAAGCAAGGTGATGGACCGCTTTCACACACACTTATCTCTCAGAACTGAACATGTGGAGAGACGTTCGTTCATTTAGCACCAAGGTAACGTGTTGCAAGAGAAACATTTACTCTGGTTTCTCAGTCTGTTTCCTAGTGCTGGTTTGAAGTTACTGCAGTTTTCACTGTAAAACAGAGTTGGTGCTAGTACATCCCCATATATATGTATGGAATTGAGTTTGCAACTGAAAAGAAACTTTGTGTTCCCAACAAGGTAGATGAAGGACGGCTTTCACACACACTTATCTCTCAGAACTGAGCATGTAGAGAGGCGTTCGTTCATCTAGAACCAATGGAACGGGATGCAGGAGAAAATATTATTCTGGTTTCTCAGTCTGTTTCCTAGTGCCGGTTTGAAGTTCCTGCAGTTTTCACTGTAAAACCGAGTTGGAGCTATTACCTCCCCCTTTATATGTATGGAGTGCAGTTTGCAACTTAAAAGAAACTTTGTGTTCCCAACAAGCTAGGTGAAGGACGGCTTTCACACACACTTATCTCTCAGAACTGAGCATGTGGAGAGACGTTCGTTCATATAGCACCAAGGTAACGGGTTGCAGGAGAAACATTTACTCTTGATTCTCAGTATGTTTCCAAGTGCCGGTTTGATGTTCCTGCAGTTTTCACTGTAAAACTGAGTTGGAGCTATTGCCTCCTCAAATATATGTATGGAGTGGAGTTTGCAACTGAAAAGAAACTTTGTGTTCCCAACAATCTAGGTGAAGTACGGCTTTAACACACACTTATCTCTCAGAACTGAGCATGTGGAGAGACGTTCCTTCATCTAGCACCAAGGGAACGGGATGCAGGGAAACTTTTACTCTGGTTTCTCAGACTGTTTCCTAGTGCCAGTTTGAAGTTATTGCAGTTTTCACTGTAAAACCGAGTTGGAGCTATTACCTACCCATATATATGTATGGAGTGGTGTTTGCAACTGAAAAGAAACTTCGTGTTCCCAAAAAGCTAGGTGAAGGACGGCTTTCACACACACATATCTCTCAGAAATTAGCATGTGGAGAGACGTTCGTTCATCTAGCACCAATGGAACGGTTTGCAGGAGAAACTTTTACTCTGGTTTATCACTCTGTTTCGTACTGCCGGTTTGAAGTTCCTGCATTTTTCACTGTAAAATCGAGTTGGAGCTAGTACCTCCCTATATATATGTATGGAGTGGAGTTTGCAACTGAAAAGAAACTTTGTGTTCCCAACATCTAGGTGAAGGACGGCTTTCACACACACTTATATCTCAGAACTTAGCGTTTGTAGAGACGTTCGTTCATCTAGCACCAAGGGAACGGTTTGCAGGAGAAACTTTTACTCTGGTATCCCTGTCTGTTTCCTTGTGCCGGTTTGCAGTTCCTGCGGTTTTCCCTGTAAAACCGAGTTGGAACTAGTACCTCCCCCTGTAAATGTATGGAGTGGAGTTTGCAACTGAAAATAAACATTTTGTTACCAAAAAGCTAGATGAAGTTCGGCTTTCACACACACTTATCTCTCAGAACAGACGATATGGAGAGACGTTCGTTCATCTAGCACCAAGGGAACAGTTTGCAGGAGAAACATTTACTCTGGTTTCTCAGTATGTTTCCAAGTGCCGGTTTGATGTTCCTGCAGTTTTCATTGTAAAACTGAGTTGGAGCTATTACCTCCTCATATATATGTATGGAGTGGAGTTTGCAACTGAAAAGAATCTTTGTGTTCCCAACAATCTAGGTGAAGTACGGCTTTAACACACACTTATCTCTCAGAACTGAGCATGTGGAGAGACGTTCGTTCATCTAGCACCAAGGGAACGGGATGCAGGCAAACTTTTACTGTGGTTTCTCAGTCTGTTTACTAGTGCCGGCTTGAAGTTAATGCAGTTTTCATTGTAAAACCGAGTTTTATCTAGTACGTCACCATATATATGTATGCAGTGGAGTTTGCAACAGAAAAGGAACTTTGTTTTCCCAACAAGCTAGGTGAAATACGGCTTTAACACACACTTATCTCTCAGAACTGACCATGTGGAGAGACGTTCCTTCATCTAACACCAAGGGAACGGGTTGCAGTATAAACTTTTACTCTGGTTTCTCAGTCTGTTTTCTAGTGCCGGTTTGTTGTTCCTGCAGTTTTCACTGTAATACCGAGTTGGAGCTGGTACCTCCCCCTGAATACGTATGGATTGGAGTTTGCAAATAAAAAAAAACCTTGTGTTCCCAAGAATCTAGGTGAAGTACGGCTTTCACACACACTTATTTCTCAGAAATGAGCATGTGGAGAGACGTTCGTTCATCTAGCACCAAGGGAACGGGATGCAGGAGAAAATTTTTCTCTGGTTTCTCAGTCTGTTTCCTAGTGCTGGTTTGAAGTTCCTGCAGTTTTCACTGTAAAACCGAGTTGGAGCTAGTACCTGCCCCTTTATATGTATGGAGTGCAGTTTGGAACTTAAAAAAAATTTTGTGTTACCAACAAGCTAGGTGAAGGACGGCTTTCACAGACATTTATCTCTCAGAAATGAGCATGTGGAGAGACGTTCTTTCATCTAGCACCAAGGGAACGGGTTGCAGGAGAAACTTTTATTCTGGTTTATCAGTCTGTTTCGTAGTGCCGGTTTGAATTTCCTGAATTTTTCACTGTAAAACAGAGTTGGAACTAGTACATCCCCATATATATCTATGGAGTGGAGATTGCAACTGAAAATAAACATTTTGTTCCCAACAAGCTAGGTGTATTTTGGCTTTCACACACACTTATCTCTCAGAACAGACCATGTGGATAGACGTTCGTTCATCTAGCACCAAGGGAACGTGTTGCCGGACAAAATTTTACTCTGGATTCTCAGTCTGTTTCCTAGTGCCTGTTTGAATTTCCTGCAGCTTTCACTGTAAAACCGAGTTGAAGCTCGTACCTCCCCATATATATGTATGGAGTGGAGTTTTCATCTGCAAAGAAACTTTATTTTCCCAACAAGCTAGGTGAAGAACGGCTTTCACACACACAAATCTCTCAGAACTGAGCATGTGGAGAGACGTTCCTTCATCTAGCAACAAGGGAACAGTTTGCAGGAGAAACTATCCCTCTGGTTTCTCAGTATGTTTCCTAGTGCCGGTTTGATGTTCCTGCAGTTTTCCCTGTAAAACTGAGTTGGAGCTATTACCTCCCCATATATATGTATGGAGTGGAGTTTGCAACTGAAAAGAAACTTTCTGTTCCCAACAATCTAGATGAAGTATGGCTTTAACACACACTTAACTCTCAGAACTGAGCATGTGGAGAGACGTTCGTTCATCTAGCACCAAGGGAACGTGATGCAGGGAAACTTTTACTCTGGTTTCTCAGACTGTTTCCTAGTGCCGGTTTGAAGTTATTGCAGTTTTCACTGTAAAAATGAGTTGGAGCTAGTACCTCCCCATATATTTATGGAGTGGTGTTTGCAACAGAAAAGGAACTTTGCATTCCCAACAACCTAGGTGAAGGACGGCTTTCACACACACTTATCTCTCAGAACTGAGCATGTGGAGAGACGTTCGTTCATCTAGCACCAAGGGAACGGGTTGCAGGAGAAAAATTTACACTGGTTTCTCAGTCTGTTTCCTAGTGCCGGTTTAAAGTTCCTGCAGTTTTCACTGTAAAACCGAGTTGGAGCAGGTACCTGCCCCTTTATATGTATGGAGTGCAGTTTGCAACTTAAAAGAAACTTTGTGTTCCCAACAAGCTAGGTGAAGGACGGCTTTCACACACAATTATCTCTCAGAACTGAACATGTGGAGAAACGTTCGTTCATCTAGCACCAATGGAACGGGTTGCAGGAGAAATTTTACTCTGCTTTCTCTGTCTGTTTCCTAGTGCCTGTTTGAAGTTCCTGCAGTTTTCATTGTAAAACCGAGTTGGAGCTAGTTCCTCCCCATATATATGTATGGAGTGGGGTTTGCAACTGAAAAAGAACTTGTGTTCCCAACAAGCTAGGTGAAGTACGGCTTTCACACACACTTATCCCTCAGAACTGAGCATGTGGAGAGAAGTTCGTTCATCTTGCACCAAGGGAACGGTTTGCAAGAAAAACTTTTACTGTGGTTCCTCAGTCTGTTTCCTAGTGCCGGTTTGATGTTCCTGCAGTTTTCACTGTAAAACCGAGTTGGAGCTAGTACTTCCCCATATATATGTATGGAATGGTGTTTGCAACTGGAAAGAAACTTTGTGTTCCCAAAAAGCTAGGTGAATGATGGCTTTCACACACACTTATCTCTCAGAAATGAGCATGTGGTGAGACGTTCGTTCGTCTAGCACCAATGGAACGGGTTGCAGGAGAAACTTTTTTTCTGGTTTATCAGTCTGTTTCGTAGTGCCGGTTTGAAGTTCCTGAAATTTTCACTGTAAAACAGATTTGGAGCTAGTACATCCCCTTATATATCTATGGAGTGGAGATTGCAACTGAAAATAAACATTTTGTTCCCAACAAGCTTGGTGAAGTTCGGCTTTCACACACACTTATCTCTCAGAACAGACCATGTTTATAGACTTTCGGTCATCTAGCACCAAGGGAACGGGTTGCCGGACAAAATATTACTCTGGTTTCTCAGTCTGTTTCCAGGTGCCGGTTTGAATTTCCAGCAGCTTTCACTGTAAAACCGAGTTGGATCTAGTATCTCCCCATATATATGTATGTAGTGGGGTTTGCCACTGAAAAGAAACTTTGTGTTCCCAACAAGCTAGGTGAAGGACGGCTTTCACACACACTTAACTCTCAGAACTGAGCATGTGGAGAGACGTTCGTTCATCTAGCACCAAGGGAACGGGTTGCAGGAGAAACATTTACTCTGGTTTCTCAGTATGTTTCCTAGTGCCGTTTTGATGTTCCTGCATTTTTCACTGTAAAACTCAGTTGGAGCTATTACCTCCGCTTTTATACGTATGGTGTGGAGTTTGCAACTGAAAAGAAACTTTGTGTTCCCAACAATCTAGGTGAAGTACGGCTTTAACACACACTTATCTCTCAGAACTGAGCATGTGGAGAGACGTTCGTTCATCTAGCACCATGGGAACGGGATGCAGGGACCTTTTACTCTGGTTTCTCAGTCGGTTTCCTAGTGCTGGTTTGAAGTTATTGCATTTTTCATTGTAAAAACCGAGTTTTAGCTTGTACGTCCCCCATATATATGTATGGAGTGGAGTTAGCAACAGAAACGGAACTTTGTGTTCCCAACAAGCTAGTTGAAGTACGGCTTTAACACACACACTTTTCTCTCAGAACTGAGCATGTGGAGAGGACGTTCCTCATCTAGCACCAAGGGAACGGTTTGCAGGAGAAACTTTTACTCTGGTTTCTCAGTCTGTTTCCTAGTGCGGTTTGAAGTTCCTGCAGTTTTCAATGTAAAACTAGTTGGAGCTAGTACTTCCCCCTTTATCTGTATGGAGTGGAGTTGGCAACTGAAAAAAAAACTTTGTGTTCCCAACAATCAAGGTGAAGTACGGCTTTCAAACCACCACTTATCTCTCAGAACTGAGCATGTGGAGAGAGACGTTCGTTCATTCTAGCACGAAGGGAACGGTATGCATGGAAACTTTTACTCTGGTTTCTCAGTCTGTTTACTAGTGCCGTTTTGAATTTATTGCAGTTTTCACAAAATAAAACCGAGTTGGAGCTAGTACATCCACTATATATATATGGAGTGCAGTTTGCAACAGAAAAGGAAACTTTGTGTTTCCCAACAAACTAGATGAAAGTACGGCTTTCCACACAATATCTCTCAGAACTGCAGCATGTGGAGAGACGTTCGTTCATCTAGCAACAAGGGAACGATTTGCAGGAGAAACTTTTACTCCGGTT
>NC_045731.1:2048269-2125365 GCF_009834535.1 Camelus ferus | reverse complement strand
AACTTTTACTCTTGTTTCTCAGTCTGTTTTCAAGTTGGGTTTGAAGTTCCTGCAGTTTTCACTGTAAACAGATTTGGAGCTAGTACTCCTCATATATATGTATGGAGTGGAATTTGCATCTGAAAGAAACTTTGTATTCCCAACAAGCATGGGGCGTACGGCTTTCACACACAATTATCTCTCAGAACTGAACATGTGGAGAGACTTTCGTTCATCTAGCACCAGGGAACGTTTGCATCAGAAACTTTTACTCAGGGTATTCAGTCTGATTCCAAGTGCAGGTTTGAAGTTCCTGGCATTTTTCACTGTAAAACATAGTTGGATCTAGTACCTCCCCATATATATGTATGGAGTGGAGTTTGCAACTGAAAAGAAACTTTGTTTTTCCCAACAAGCTAGGTGTAGGACGGCTTTCACACACACTTTTCTCTCGAAACTGAGCATGTGGAGAGAGTTCGTTCATCTAGCACAAAGGGAAGGTTGAAGGGGAAACTTTTACTTGATTTCTCAGTCTGTTTCCTAGTGCCGGTTTGAAGTTCCTGCAGGTTTCACTGTAAATCGAGTTGGAGCTTGTACCTCCACATATATTTAGGAGAGGTGTTTGCATTGAAAAGAAACTTTGTGTTCCGAAAAGCTAGTGTGAAAGACGGCTTTCAGACACGCATTTCTCTCAGAACTGAGCATGTGGAGACAGATCTTTCATCTAGCACAAAGGGAACGGGGTTGCAGGAGAAACTTTTACTCTGGTATCTCGTCTGTTTCCTAGTGCCTGTTTGTAGTTCCTGCAGTCAGTATTCACTGTAAATCCCAGTTGGAGCTTGTACTTCCCCATATATATGTATGGAGTGGGTGTTTGCAACTGAAAAGAATCTTTGTGTCCGACAAGCTAGGTGAAGGACGGTTTCACACACATATATCTCTCAGAAATTAGCAGTGTGGAGAGACGTTCGTTCATTTAGCACCAAGGGAACGGTTTCAGGAGAAATTTTACTTCTGGTTTCTCAGTCTGTTTCCTAGTGCCGGTTTGAAGTTCCTGCAGTTTTCACTGTAAAACCGAGTGGAGCAGCGTACCTCCCCATATATGTATGGAGTGGAGTTTTCAACTGAAAAGAAACTTTGTGTTCCCAACAAGCTAGGTGAAGGACGGCTTTCACACACACTTTCTCCCAGAACTGAGCATGTGGAGAGACGTTCGTTCATCTAGCACAAAGGGAACGGATGCAGGAGAAACTTTTCTCGGTTTCTCAGTCTGTTTCCTAGTGCCTGTTTGAAGTTCCTGCAGTTCTCACTGTAAAACCGTGTTGGAGCTAGTACTCCCATAAATAGTATGGATTGGAGTTTGCAACTGAAAAGAATCTTTGTATTCCCAACAAGCTAGGTGAAGGACGGCATTCACACACAATCTCTCAAATCTGAGCATGTAGAGAGACGTCGTTCATCTAGCACAAAGGGAAATGTTTGCAGTGGAAAATTTTACTCTGGATTCTCAGTCTGCTTCCTAGTGCCTGTTAGAATTTCCTGCAGTTTTCACTGTAAACGAGTTGGAGCTAGTACCTCCCCATATATATGTAATGGAGAGGTGTTGGGCAACTGAAAAGAACTATGTGTTCCCAACCAGCTAGGTGAAAGACGGATTTAACACAACACTTATCTCCTCAGATCCTGGAACCATGTGGTAGAGACGGTTCCGTTCATCTAGAACCAAAGTAACGGGTTGCAGGTGAAACTTTACTCTGGTTTCTCAGTTCTGTTTCCCTAGTGCCTGGTGGAAGGTTCCTGCAGTTTCCACTGTAAAACCGAGTGGAGCTAGTGATCTCCCCATATATTTTTATGGAGTGGATTTTTGCAACTGAAAAGAAACTTTGTGTTTCCCAACAAGCTACGTGAAGGACGGCTTCACACACAAATTTCTCTCAGAACTGAGCATGTGGAGAGAATTTCGTTCATCTAGCACAAAGGGAATGGGTTGCAGGAGAAACTTTTACTCTAGTTTCTCAGTCTGTTTCCTAGTGCCGCTTTGAAGTTCCTGCAGTATTCACTGTAAAATCGAGTTCGGAGCTTGTTCCTCCCCTATATATGTATGGAGAGGTGTTTGCAACTGGAAACATACTTTGTGTTCCCAACAGCAAGGTGAAGATCGCTTTCACACACAGTTTTCTCTCAGAACTGAGCATGTGGAGAGACGTTCGTTCATCTAGCACCAAGGGAACGGGTTGCAGGAGAAAACTTTTACTCTGGTTTCTCAGTCTGTTTCCTAGTGCGGTTTGAATTCTTGCAATTTTCACTGTAAAATCGAGTTGGAGCTAGGAACTTCCACATATATATTTATGGAGAGTTGTTTTGCATCTAAAAAGAAACTTTCTGTTCCCAAAAAGCTAGGTGAAGGACGGCATTCACACACCACTTATCTCTCAGAACTGACCATGTGGAGAGACGTTTCGTTCATCTAGCACCAAGGGAACGGGTTGCAGGAGAAATTTTACTCTGGTTCTCAGTCTGTTTCCTAGGGCCGGGTTTGAAGTTCCTGCCGTTTCATGTAAAACAGAGTTGCAGCTAATACCTCCCCATATATATGTATGGACTGGAGTTTGCAACTGAAAAGAAACTTTTGTTCCCAACAAGCTAGGGTGAAGGACGGCATTCACACACACTTATCTCTCAGAAATGAGCATGTGAGAGACGTTCGTTCATCTAGCACCAGGGAACGGCTTGCAGGAGAAACTTTTACTCTGGTTTTTCAGTCTGTTTCTTAGTGCCGGTTTGAAGTTCCTGCAGTTTTCACTGTAAAGCAGAGTTGGAGATATTACATCCCCATATATATGTATGAGTGAGTTTGCAACTGAAAATAAACTTTGTGTTCCCAGCAAGCTAGGTGAAACACGGCTTGAACACACACTTATCTCTCAGAACTGAGCATGTGGAGAGACGTTCATTCATCTAGCACCAAGGGAACGGGTTGCAGGAGAAATTTAAACTCTGGTTTCTCAGTCTGTTTCCTAGTGCCGGTTTGAAGTTCCTGCAGTTTTCACTGTAAACCGAGTTGGAGCTAGTACCTCCCCATATATTTTTATGGAGTGGATTTTGCAAATGAAAAAAAACTTTGTGTTCCCAACAAGCTACGTGTAGGACGGCTTTCACTCACACTTTTCTCTCAGAACTGAACATGTGGAGACACGTTCGTTCATCTAGCACAAAGGAACGGGATGAATGAGAAACTTTTACTCTGCTTTCTCAGTCTTTTCCTAGTGCCGATTTGAAGTTCTTGCAGTTTTCACTGTAAAATCGAGTTGGAGCTAGTATCTCCCCATATATATGTATGGAGAGGGGTTTGCAACTGAAAACATACTTTGTGTTCCCAACAAGCTAGGTGAAGGAAGGCTTTCACACACAGTTTTCTCTCAGAACAGAGCATGTGGAGAGACGTTCGTTCATCTAGCACAAATGGAACGGGTTGCAGGAGAAACATTTACTCTGGTTTCTCAGTCTGTTTCCTAGTGCCTGTTTGAAGTTCCCGCAGTTCTCACTGTAAAACCGAGTTGGAGCTAGTACCTCCCCTTAAATATGTATGGATTGGAGTTTGCTACTGAAAAGAAACTTTGTGTTCCCAACAAGCTAGGTGAAGGAAGGCATTCACAAACACATATCTCTCACATCTGAGCACGTAGAGAGACGTTCGTTCATCTAGCACAAATGGAACGGGTTGCAGTGGAAACATTTACTTTGGATTCTCAGTCCGCTTCCTAGTGCCGGTTTGAAGTTCCTGCAATTTTCACTGTAAAACCGAGTTGGTGCTAGTACCTCCCAATATATACGTATGGAGAGGTGTTTGCAACTGAAAAGAAACCATGTGTTCTCAACAAGCTAGTTGAAGGACGGCTTTCACACACATTTTTCTCTCAGAAGTGAGCATGTGGAGAGACGTTCGTTCATCTAGCACCAAGGGAACGAGATGCAGGAGAAACTTTTACTCTTGTTTCTCAGTCTGTTTCCAAGTTCGGGTTTGAAGTTATTGCAGTTTTCACTGTAAAACCGAGTTGGAGCTAGTACCTCCCATATATATGTATGGAGTGGAGTTTGCCACTGAAAAGGAACTTTGTGTTCCCAACAAACTAGTTGAAGGACGGCTTTCACACTCTCTTATCTCTCAGAACAGAGCATGTGGAGAGATGTTCTTTCATCGAGCACCAAGGGAACGGGATGCAGGAGAAACTTTTTCTATGGTATCTCAGTCTTTTTCCTAGTGCCGGTTTGAAATTCCTGCAGTTTTCACTGTAAAATCGAGTTGGAGATTGTACCTACCCCTATAAATGTATGGAGTAGAGTTTGCAACTGAAAATACACATTTTGTTCCCAACAAGCTAGGTGAAGTTCGGCTTAACACACACATATCTCTCAGAACAGACCATGTGGAGAGACGTTCATTCATCTAGCCACAAGAGAACGGGTTGCAGGAGAAAATTTTACTCTGAATTCTCAGTCAGTTTCCTAGTGCCGGTTTGAAGTTCCTGCAGTTTTCCGTGTAAAACCGAGTTGGAGCTAGTACCTCCCCATTCATATATATGGAGTGGAGTTTGCAACTGAAAAGAAAGTTTGTGTTCCCAACAAGCTAGGTGAAGGACGGCATTCAAACACACTTATTTCTCAGAACTGAGCATGTGGAGAGACGTTCGTTCATCTAGCACCAAGGGAAACGGTTGCAGGAAAAACTTTTACTCTGGTTTCTCAGTCTGTTTCCTAGTGCCGGTTTGAAATTCCTGCAGTTTTCACTGTAAAATAGATTTGGAGCTAGGACCTCCCCATACATATGTATGGAGTGGAGTTTGCAACTGAAAAGAAACATGGTGTTCCCAACAAGATTGGTGAAGGACGGCTTTCACACATAATTATCTCTCAGAACTGAGCATGTGGAGAGACGTTCGTTCATCTAGCACCAATGGAACGGGTTGCAGGAGAAACTTTTACTCTGATTTCTCAGTCTGTTTCCTAGTGCTGGTTTGAAGTTCCTGCAGTTTTCACTGTAAAACAGATTTGGAGCTAGTACCTCCTCGTATATATGTATGCAGTGGAATTTGCATCTGAAAAGAAACTTTGTATTCCCAACTAGCAAGGTGACGTACGGCTTTCACACACAATTATCTCTCAGAACTGAACATGTGGAGAGACTTTCGTTCATCTAGCACCAAGGGAACGGTTTGCATCAGAATCTTTTACTCAGGGTATTCAGTCTGATTCCTAGTGCAGGTTTGAAGTTCCTGCAGTTTTCACTGTAAAACAGAGTTGGATCTAGTACCTCCCCATATATATGTATGGAGTGGAATTTGCAACTGAAAAGAAACTTTGTGTTCCCAACAAGCTAGGTGAAGGACGGCTTTCACACACACCTATCACTCAGAACTGAGCATCTGGAGAGACGTTCGTTCATCTAGCACCAATGTAACGGTTTGCAGAAGAAAATTTTACTCTGGTTTCTCTGTCTATTTCCTAGTGCCGTTTCGAAGTTCCTGCAGATTTAACTGTAAAACCGAGTTGGAGCTAGTACCTCCCCATAAATATGTATGGAGTGGAGTATGCAATGTAAAGAAACTTTGTGTTCCCAAAAATCTAGGTGAAGAATGGCTTCACACACTCTTATCTCTCAGAAAAGATCATGTGGACAGACGTTCGTTCATCTAGCACCAAGTGAAAGGGTGGCAGGAGAAATTTTTACTCTGGTTTCTCAGATTGTTTCCTAGTGCCGTTTTGAATTTCCTGCAGTTTTCACGGTAAAACAGAGTTGTAGTTAGTTCCTCCCCGTATATATGTATGGAGTGGAGTTTGCAACTGAAAAGAATCTTTGTGTTCCCAACAAGCTAGGTGAAGGACGGCTTTCAAACACACTTATCTCTCAGAACTGATTATGTGGAGAGAAGTTCTTTCATCTAGCACCAAGGGAACGGGTTGCAGGAGAAACTTTTACTCTGGTATCTCAGTCTGTTTCCTAGTGCCTGTTTGTAGTTCCTGCAGTTTTCAATGTAAATCCCAGTTGGAGCTTGTACTTCCCCATATATATGTATGGAGTGGTGTTTGCAACTGAAAAGAATCTTTGTGTTCCCAACAAGCTAGGTGAAGGACGGATTCACACACATATATCTCTCAGAAATTAGCATGTGGAGATACGTTCGTTCATTTAGCACCAAGGGAACGGTTTGCAGGAGAAATTTTACTCTGGTTTCTCAGTCTGTTTCCTAGTGCCGGTTTGAAGTTCCTGCAGTTTTCACTGTAAAACCGAGTTGGAGCTAGTACCTCCCCATATATATGTATGGAGTGGAGTTTGCAACTGAAAAGAAACTTTGTGTTCCCAACAAGCTAGGTGAAGGACGGCTTTCACACACACTTTTCTCTCAGAACTGTGCATGTGGAGAGACGTTCGTTCATCTAGCACCAAGGGAACGAGATGCAGGAGAAACTTTTACTCTTGTTTCTCAGTCTGTTTCCAAGTTCGGGTTTGAAGTTATTGCAGTTTTCACTGTAAAACCGAGTTGGAGCTAGTACCTCCCATATATATGTATGGAGTGGAGTTTGCCACTGAAAAGAAACTTTGTGTTCCCAACAAACTAGTTGAAGGACGGCTTTCACACTCTCTTATCTCTCAGAACAGAGCATGTGGAGAGACGTTCTTTCATCTAGCACCAAGGGAACGGGATGCAGGAGCAACTTTTACTATGGTATCTCAGTATTTTTCCTAGTGCTGGTTTGAAATTCCTGCAGTTTTCACTGTAAAATCGAGTTGGAGATTGTACCTACCCCTATAAATGTATGGAGTGGAGTTTGCAACTGAAAATAAACATTTTGTTCCCAACAAGCTAGGTGAAGTTCGGCTTAACACACACATATCTCTCAGAACAGACCATGTGGAGAGACGTTCGTTCATCTAGCCACAAGAGAACGGGTTGCAGGAGAAAATTTTACTCTGGATTCTCAGTCAGTTTCCTAGTGCCGGTTTGAACTTCCTGCAGTTTTCCGTGTAAAACCGTGTTGGAGCTAGTACCTCCCCATTCATATGTATGGAGTGGAGTTTGCAACTGAAAAGAAACTTTGTGTTCCCAACAAGCTAGGTGAAGGACGGCATTCACACACACTTATTTCTCAGAACTAAGCATGTGGAGAGACGTTCGTTCATCTAGCACCAAGGGAAACGTTTGCAGGAAAAAGTTTTACTCTGGTTTCTCAGTCTGTTTCCTAGTGCCGGTTTGAAATTCCTGCAGTTTTCACTGTAAAATAGATTTGGAGCTAGGACCTCCACATACATATGTATGGAGTGGAGTTTGCAACTGGAAAGAAACATTGTGTTCCCAACAAGCTTGGTGAAGGACGGCTTTCACACAGAATTATCTCTCAGAACTGAGCATGTGGAGAGACGTTCGTTCATCTAGCACCAATGGAACGGGTTGCAGGAGAAACTTTTTCTCTGATTTCTCAGTCTGTTTCCTAGTGCTGGTTTGAAGTTCCTGCAGTTTTCACTGTAAAACAGATTTGGAGCTAGTACCTCCTCGTATATATGTATGGAGTGGAATTTGCATCTGAAAAGAAACTTTGTATTCCCAACAAGCATGGTGACGTACGGCTTTCACACACAATTATCTCTCAGAACTGAACATGTGGAGAGACTTTCGTTCATCTAGCACCAAGGTAACGGTTTGCATCAGAAACTTTTACTCAGGGTATTCAGTCTGATTCCTAGTGCAGGTTTGAAGTTCCTGCATTTTTCACTGTAAAACAGAGTTGGATCTAGTACCTCCCCATATATATGTATGGAGTGGAGTTTGCAACTGAAAAGAAACTTTGTTTTCCCAACAAGCTAGATGTAGGACGGCTTTCACACACACTTTTCTCTCAGAACTGAGCATGTGGAGAGACGTTCGTTCATCTAGCACAAAGGGAATGGTTTGAAGGGGAAACTTTTACTCTGATTTCTCAGTCTGTTTCCTAGTGCCGGTTTGAAGTTCCTGCAGGTTTCACTGTAAAATCGAGTTGGAGCTAGTACCTCCACATATATATGTATGGAGAAGTGTTTGCATCTGAAAAGAAACTTTGTGTTCCGAACAAGCTAGGTGAAAGACGGCTTTCAGACACGCATTTCTCTCAGAACTGAGCATGTGGAGACAGGATCTTTCATCTAGCACAAAGGGAACGGGATGCAGGAAAAATTTTTTCTCTGGTTTCTCAGATTGTTTCCTAGTGCCGTTTTGAATTTCCTGCAGTTTTCAAGGTAAAACAGAGTTGTAGTTAGTTCCTCCCCATATATATGTATGGAGAGGAGTTTGCAACTGAAAAGAATCTTTGTGTTCCCAACAAGCTAGGTGAAAGACGGCTTTCAAACACACTTATCTCTCAGAACTGAGTATGTGGAGAGAAGTTCTTTCATCTAGCACCAAGGGAACGGGTTGCAGGAGAAACTTTTACTCTGGTATCTCAGTCTGTTTCCTAGTGCCTGTTTGTAGTTCCTGCAGTATTCACTGTAAATCCCAGTTGGAGCTTGAACTTCCCCATATATATGTATGGAGTGGTGTTTGCAACTGAAAAGAATCTTTGTGTTCCCGACAAGCTAGGTGAAGGACGGTTTCACACACATATATCTCTCAGAAATTAGCATGTGGAGAGACGTTCGTTCATTTAGCACCAAGGGAACGGTTTGCAGGAGAAATTTTACTCTGGTTTCTCAGTCTGTTTCCTAGTGCCGGTTTGAAGTTCCTGCAGTTTTCACTGTAAAACCGAGTTGGAGCTAGAACCTCCCCATATATATGTATGGAGTGGAGTTTGCAACTGAAAAGAAACTTTGTGTTCCCAACAAGCTAGGTGAAGGACGGCTTTCACACACACTTTTCTCCCAGAACTGAGCATGTGGAGAGACGTTCGTTCATCTAGCACAAAGGGAACGGATGCAGGAGAAACTTTTACTCTGATTTCTCAGTCTGTTTCCTAGTGCCTGTTTGAAGTTCCTGCAGTTCTCACTGTAAAACCGTGTTGGAGCTAGTACCTCCCATAAATATGTATGGATTGGAGTTTGCAACTGAAAAGAATCTTTGTATTCCCAACAAGCTAGGTGAAGGACGGCATTCACACACACATATCTCTCAAATCTGAGCATGTAGAGAGACGTTCGTTCATCTAGCACAAAGGGAAAAGGTTGCAGTGGAAAATTTTACTCTGGATTCTCAGTCTGCTTCCTAGTGCCTGTTAGAATTTCTTGCAGTTTTCACTGTAAAACCGAGTTGGAGCTAGTACCTCCCCATATATATGTATGGAGAGATTTTTGCAACTGAAAAGAAACTATGTGTTCCCAACAAGCTAGGTGAAGGACGGCTTTCACACACACTTTTCTCTCAGAACTGAGCATGTGGAGAGAAGTTCGTTCATCTAGCATCAAGGGAACGGGATGCAGGGAAACTTTTACTCTGGTTTCTCAGTCTGTTTCCTACTGCCGATTTGAAGTTATTGCAGTTTTCACTCTAAAACCGAGTTGGAGCTAGTACCTCCCCATATATGTGTATGGAGTGGAGTTTGCCACTGAAAAGAATCTTTGTGTTCCCAACAAGATAGTTGAAGGACGGCTTTCACACACTCTTATCTCTCAGAACTGAGCATGTGGAGAGACATTCTTTCTTTTGGCACCAAGGGATCCGGATGCAGGGGAAACTTTTTCTCTGGTTTCTCAGTCTGTTTCCAAGTGCCGGTTTGAAATTCCTGCAGTTTTCACTGTAAAACCGAGTTGGAGACTGTACCTACCCCTATATATGTATAGAGTGGAGTTTGCAACTGTAAATAACATTTTGTCCCAACAAGCTAGAAGAAGGTCGGCTTTCACAAACACATATCTCTCAGAACATACCATATGGAGAGACGTTCGTTCATCAAGCCCCAAGGGAACGGGTTGGAGGAGAAACTTTTACTGTGGGTTCTCAGTCTGTTTTCTAGTGCCGGTTTGAAGTTCCTGCAGTTTTCACTGTAAAACAGAGTTGCAGCTAGTACCTCCCCATGTATATGTATAGACTGGAGTTTGCAACTGAATATAAACTTTGTGTTCCCAAAAATCTAGGTGAAAGACGGATTTCACACACACTTATCTCTCAGATCTGAGCATGTGGAGAGACTTTCGTTCATCTAGCACCAAAGTAACGGGTTGCAGGTGAAACTTTTACTCTGGTTTCTCAGTCTGTTTCCTAGTGCCTGTTGGAAGTTCCTGCAGTTTTCACTGTAAAACCGAGTTGGAGCTAGTATCTCCCCATATATTTTTATGGAGTGGATTTTGCAACTGAAAAGAAACTTTGTGTTCCCAACAAGCTACGTGAAGGACGGCTTTCACACACAAATTTCTCTCAGAACTGAGCATGTGGAGAGAATTTCGTTCATCTAGCACAAAGGGAATGGGTTGCAGGAGAAACTTTTACTCTAGTTTCTCAGTCTGTTTCCTAGTGCCGCTTTGAAGTTCCTGCAGTATTCACTGTAAAATCGAGTTGGAGCTTGTTCCTCCCCTTATATATGTATGGAGAGGTGTTTGCAACTGGAAACATACTTTGTGTTCCCAACAAGCAAGGTGAAGATCGGCTTTCACACACAGTTTTCTCTCAGAACTGAGCATGTGGAGAGACGTTCGTTCATCTAGCACCAAGGGAACGGGTTGCAGGAGAAACTTTTACTCTGGTTTCTCAGTCTGTTTCCTAGTGCCGGTTTGAAATTCTTGCAATTTTCACTGTAAAATCGAGTTGGAGCTAGAACTTCCACATATATATTTATGGAGAGTTGTTTGCATCTGAAAAGAAACTTTCTGTTCCCAACAAGCTAGGTGAAGGACGGCATTCACACACACTTATCTCTCAGAACTGACCATGTGGAGAGACGTTCGTTCATCTAGCACCAAGGGAACGGGTTGCAGGAGAAATTTTACTCTAGTTTCTCAGTCTGTTTCCTAGTGCCGGTTTGAAGTTCCTGCCGTTTTCAGTGTAAAACAGAGTTGCAGCTAATACCTCCCCATATATATATATGGACTGGAGTTTGCAACTGAAAAGAAACTTTTTGTTCCCAACAAGCTGGGTGAAGGACGGCATTCACACACACTTATCTCTCAGAAATGAGCATGTGGAGAGACGTTCGTTCATCTAGCACCAATGGAACGGCTTGCAGGAAAAACTTTTACTCTGGTTTTTCAGTCTGTTTCTTAGTGCCGGTTTGAAGTTCCTGCAGATTTCACTGTAAAGCAGAGTTGGAGATATTACCTCCCCATATATATGTATGAGTGGAGTTTGCAACTGAAAATAAACTTTGTGTTCCCAGCAAGCTAGGTGAAACACGGCTTGAACACACACTTATCTCTCAGAACTGAGCATGTGGAGAGACGTTCATTCATCTAGCACCAAGGGAAAGGGTTGCAGGAGAAATTTAAATCTGGTTTCTCAGTCTGTTTCCTAGTGCCGGTTTGAAGTTCCTGCAGTTTTCACTGTAAAACCGAGTTGGAGCTAGTACCTCCCCATATATTTTTATGGAGTGGATTTTGCAAATGAAAAAAAACTTTGTGTTCCCAACAAGCTACGTGTAGGACGGCTTTCACTCACACTTTTCTCTCAGAACTGAGCATGTGGAGACACGTTCGTTCATCTAGCACAAAGGAACGGGATGAATGAGAAACTTTTACTCTGTTTTCTCAGTCTTTTTCCTAGTGCCGATTTCAAGTTCTTGCAGTTTTCACTGTAAAATCGAGTTGGAGCTAGTACCTCCCCATATATATGTATGGAGAGGGGTTTGCAACTGAAAACATACTTTGTGTTCCCAACAAGCTAGGTGAAGGACGGCTTTCACACACAGTTTTCTCTCAGAACAGAGCATGTGGAGAGACGTTCGTTCATCTAGCACAAATGGAACGGGTTGCAGGAGAAACATTTACTCTGGTTTCTCAGTCTGTTTCCTAGTGCCTGTTTGAAGTTCCTGCAGTTCTCACTGTAAAACCGAGTTGGAGCTAGTACCTCCCCTTAAATATTTATGGATTGGAGTTTGCAACTGAAAAGAAACTTTGTGTTCCCAACAAGCTAGGTGAAGGAAGGCATTCACAAACACATATCTCTCAGATCTGAGCACGTAGAGAGACGTTCGTTCATCTAGCACAAATGGAACGGGTTGCAGTGGAAACATTTACTCTGGAATCTCAGTCCGCTTCCTAGTGCCGGTTTGAAGTTCCTGCAATTTTCACTGTAAAACCGAGTTGGTGCTAGTACCTCCCCATATACGTATGGAGAGGTGTTTGCAACTGAAAAGAAACTATGTGTTCTCAACAAGCTAGGTGAAGGACGGCTTTCACACACATTTTTCTCTCAGAAGTGAGCATGTGGAGAGACGTTCGTTCATCTAGCACCAAGGGAACGAGATGCAGGAGAAACTTTTACTCTTGTTTCTCAGTCTGTTTCCAAGTTCGGGTTTGAAGTTATTGCAGTTTTCACTGTAAAACCGAGTTGGAGCTAGTACCTCCCATATATATGTATGGAGTTGAGTTTGCCACTGAAAAGGGACTTTGTGTTCCCAACAAACTAGTTGAAGGACGGCTTTCACACTCTCTTATCTCTCAGAACAGAGCATGTGGAGAGATGTTCTTTCATTCGGAGCACCAAGGGAACGGGATGCAGGAGAATCTTTTACTATGGTATCTCAGTCTTTTTCCTAGTGCCGGTTTGAAATTCCTGAGTTTTCACTGTAAAATCGAGTTGTAGATTGTACCTAACCCCTATAAATGTATGGAGTGGAGTTTGCCACTGAAATAAAATTTTGTTTCCCAACAAGCTAGGTGAAGTTCGGCTTCACACACACATATCTCTCAGAACAGACCATGTGAGAGGACGTTCGTTCATCTAGTCCACAAGAGAACGGGTTGCAGGAGAAAATTTTACTCTGAATTCTCCAGTCAGTTCCTAGTGCCGGTTTGAAGTTCCCTGCAAGTTTTCCTGTGTAAAACCGAGGTTGGCGCTAGTACCTCACCCATTCATATATATGGAGTGGAGTTTGCAACTGAAAAGAAAGTTTGTGTTCCCAACAAGCTAGGTGAAGGACGGCATTCACACACACTTATTTCTCAGAACTGAGCATGTGGAGAGACGTTCGTTCATCTAGCACCAAGGGAAACGGTTGCAGGGAAAACTTTTACTCTGGTTTCTCAGTCTGTTTCCTAGTGCCGGTTTGAAATTCCTGCAGTTTTCACTGTAAAATAGATTTGGAGCTAGGACCTCCACATACATATGTATGGAGTGGAGTTTGCAACTGAAAAGAAACATTGTGTTCCCAACAAGATTGGTGAAGTACGGCTTTCACACATAATTATCTCTCAGAACTGAGCATGTGGAGAGACGTTCGTTCATCTAGCACCAATGGAACGGGTTGCAGGAGAAACTTTTACTCTGATTTCTCAGTCTGTTTCCTAGTGCCTGTTTGAAGTTCCTGCAGTTCTCACTGTAAAACCGTGTTGGAGCTAGTACCTCCCATAAATATGTATGGATTGGAGTTTGCAACTGAAAAGAATCTTTGTATTCCCAACAAGCTAGGTGAAGGACGGCATTCACACACACATATCTCTCAAATCTGAGCATGTAGAGAGACGTTCGTTCATCTAGCACAAAGGGAAAAGGTTGCAGTGGAAAATTTTACTCTGGATTCTCAGTCTGCTTCCTAGTGCCTGTTAGAATTTCTTGCAGTTTTCACTGTAAAACCGAGTTGGAGCTAGTACCTCCCCATATATTTGTATGGAGAGATTTTTGCAACTGAAAAGAAACTATGTGTTCCCAACAAGCTAGGTGAAGGACGGCTTTCACACACACTTTTCTCTCAGAACTGAGCATGTGGAGAGAAGTTCGTTCATCTAGCATCAAGGGAACGGGATGCAGGGAAACTTTTACTCTGGTTTCTCAGTCTGTTTCCTACTGCCGATTTGAAGTTATTGCAGTTTTCACTCTAAAACCGAGTTGGAGCTAGTACCTCCCCATATATGTGTATGGAGTGGAGTTTGCCACTGAAAAGAATCTTTGTGTTCCCAACAAGATAGTTGAAGGACGGCTTTCACACACTCTTATCTCTCAGAACTGAGCATGTGGAGAGACATTCTTTCTTTTGGCACCAATGGATCCGGATGCAGGGGAAACATTTTCTCTGGTTTCTCAGTCTGTTTCCAAGTGCCGGTTTGAAATTCCTGCAGTTTTCACTGTAAAACCGAGTTGGAGACTGTACCTACCCCTATATATGTATAGTGTGGAGTTTGCAACTGTAAATAACATTTTGTCCCAACAAGCTAGAAGAAGGTCGGCTTTCACAAACACATATCTCTCAGAACATACCGTATGGAGAGACGTTCGTTCATCAAGCCCCAAGGGAACGGGTTGGAGGAGAAACTTTTACTGTGGGTTCTCAGTCTGTTTTCTAGTGCCGGTTTGAAGTTCCTGCAGTTTTCACTGTAAAACAGAGTTGCAGCTAGTACCTCCCCATGTATATGTATAGACTGGAGTTTGCAACTGAATATAAACTTTGTGTTCCCAAAAATCTAGGTGAAAGACGGATTTCACACACACTTATCTCTCAGATCTGAGCATGTGGAGAGACTTTCGTTCATCTAGCACCAAAGTAACGGGTTGCAGGTGAAACTTTTACTCTGGTTTCTCAGTCTGTTTCCTAGTGCCTGTTGGAAGTTCCTGCAGTTTTCACTGTAAAACCGAGTTGGAGCTAGTATCTCCCCATATATTTTTATGGAGTGGATTTTGCAACTGAAAAGAAACTTTGTGTTCCCAACAAGCTACGTGAAGGACGGCTTTCACACACAAATTTCTCTCAGAACTGAGCATGTGGAGAGAATTTCGTTCATCTAGCACAAAGGGAATGGGTTGCAGGAGAAACTTTTACTCTAGTTTCTCAGTCTGTTTCCTAGTGCCGCTTTGAAGTTCCTGCAGTATTCACTGTAAAATCGAGTTGGAGCTTGTTCCTCCCCTTATATATGTATGGAGAGGTGTTTGCAACTGGAAACATACTTTGTGTTCCCAACAAGCAAGGTGAAGATCGGCTTTCACACACAGTTTTCTTTCAGAACTGAGCATGTGGAGAGACGTTCGTTCATCTAGCACCAAGGGAACGGGTTGCAGGAGAAATTTTTACTCTGGTTTCTCAGTCTGTTTCCTAGTGCCGGTTTGAAATTCTTGCAATTTTCACTGTAAAATCGAGTTGGAGCTAGAACTTCCACATATATATTTATGGAGAGTTGTTTGCATCTGAAAAGAAACTATCTGTTCCCAACAAGCTAGGTGAAGGACGGCATTCACACACACTTATCTCTCAGAACTGACCATGTGGAGAGACGTTCGTTCATCTAGCACCAAGGGAACGGGTTGCAGGAGAAATTTTACTCTGGTTTCTCAGTCTGTTTCCTAGTGCCGGTTTGAAGTTCCTGCCGTTTTCAGTGTAAAACAGAGTTGCAGCTAATACCTCCCCATATATATGTATGGACTGGAGTTTGCAACTGAAAAGAAACTTTTTGTTCCCAACAAGCTGGGTGAAGGACGGCATTCACACACACTTATCTCTCAGAAATGAGCATGTGGAGAGACTTTCGTTCATCTAGCACCAATGGAACGGCTTGCAGGAAAAACTTTTACTCTGGTTTTTCAGTCTGTTTCTTAGTGCCGGTTTGAAGTTCCTGCAGATTTCACTGTAAAGCAGAGTTGGAGATATTACCTCCCCATATATATGTATGAGTGGAGTTTGCCACTGAAAATAAACTTTGTGTTCCCAGCAAGCTAGGTGAAACACGGCTTGAACACACACTTATCTCTCAGAACTGAGCATGTGGAGAGACGTTCATTCATCTAGCACCAAGGGAACGGGTTGCAGGGGAAATTTAACTCTGGTTTCTCAGTCTGTTTCCTAGTGCCGGTTTGAAGTTCCTGCAGTTTTCACTGTAAAACCGAGTTGGAGCTAGTACCTCCCCATATATTTTTATGGAGTGGATTTTGCAAATGAAAAAAAACTTTGTGTTCCCAACAAGCCACGTGTAGGACGGCTTTCACTCACACTTTTCTCTCAGAACTGAGCATGTGGAGACACGTTCGTTCATCTAGCACAAAGGAACGGGATGAATGAGAAACTTTTACTCTGTTTTCTCAGTCTTTTTCCTAGTGCCGATTTCAAGTTCTTGCAGTTTTCACTGTAAAATCGAGTTGGAGCTAGTACCTCCCCATATATATGTATGGAGAGGGGTTTGCAACTGAAAACATACTTTGTGTTCCCAACAAGCTAGGTGAAGGACGGCTTTCACACACAGTTTTCTCTCAGAACAGAGCATGTGGAGAGACGTTCGTTCATCTAGCACAAATGGAACGGGTTGCAGGAGAAACATTTACTCTGGTTTCTCAGTCTGTTTCCTAGTGCCTGTTTGAAGTTCCTGCAGTTCTCACTGTAAAACCGAGTTGGAGCTAGTACCTCACCTTAAATATTTATGGATTGGAGTTTGCAACTGAAAAGAAACTTTGTGTTCCCAACAAGCTAGGTGAAGGAAGGCATTCACAAACACATATCTCTCAGATCTGAGCACGTAGAGAGACGTTCGTTCATCTAGCACAAATGGAACGGGTTGCAGTGGAAACATTTACTCTGGAATCTCAGTCCGCTTCCTAGTGCCGGTTTGAAGTTCCTGCAATTTTCACTGTAAAACCGAGTTGGTGCTAGTACCTCCCCATATATACGTATGGAGAGGTGTTTGCAACTGAAAAGAAACTATGTGTTCTCAACAAGCTAGGTGAAGGACGGCTTTCACACACATTTTTCTCTCAGAAGTGAGCATGTGGAGAGACGTTCGTTCATCTAGCACCAAGGGAACGAGATGCAGGAGAAACTTTTACTCTTGTTTCTCAGTCTGTTTCCAAGTTCGGGTTTGAAGTTATTGCAGTTTTCACTGTAAAACCGAGTTGGAGCTAGTACCTCCCATATATATGTATGGAGTTGAGTTTGCCACTGAAAAGGAACTTTGTGTTCCCAACAAACTAGTTGAAGGACGGCTTTCACACTCTCTTATCTCTCAGAAAAGAGCATGTGGAGAGATGTTCTTTCATCGAGCACCAAGGGAACGGGATGCAGGAGAATCTTTTACTATGGTATCTCAGTCTTTTTCCTAGTGCCGGTTTGAAATTCCTGCAGTTTTCACTGTAAAATCGAGTTGGAGATTGTACCTACCCCTATAAATGTATGGAGTGGAGTTTGCCACTGAAAATAAACATTTTGTTCCCAACAAGCTAGGTGAAGTTCGGCTTAACACACACATATCTCTCAGAACAGACCATGTGGAGAGACGTTCGTTCATCTAGCCACAAGAGAACGGGTTGCAGGAGAAAATTTTACTCTGAATTCTCAGTCAGTTTCCTAGTGCCGGTTTGAAGTTCCTGCAGTTTTCCGTGTAAAACCGAGTTGGAGCTAGTACCTCACCATTCATATATATGGAGTGGAGTTTGCAACTGAAAAGAAAGTTTGTGTTCCCAACAAGCTAGGTGAAGGACGGCATTCACACACACTTATTTCTCAGAACTGAGCATGTGGAGAGACGTTCGTTCATCTAGCACCAAGGGAAACCGTTGCAGGAAAAACTTTTACTCTGGTTTCTCAGTCTGTTTCCTAGTGCCAGTTTGAAATTCCTGCAGTTTTCACTGTAAAATAGATTTGGAGCTAGGACCTCCACATACATATGTATGGAGTGGAGTTTGCAACTGAAAAGAAACATTGTGTTCCCAACAAGATTGGTGAAGTACGGCTTTCACACATAATTATCTCTCAGAACTGAGCATGTGGAGAGACGTTCGTTCATCTAGCACCAATGGAACGGGTTGCAGGAGAAACTTTTACTCTGATTTCTCAGTCTGTTTCCTAGTGCTGGTTTGAAGTTCCTGCAGTTTTCACTGTAAAACAGATTTGGAGCTAGTACCTCCTCGTATATATGTATGGAGTGGAATTTGCATCTGAAAAGAAACTTTGTATTCCCAACAAGCAAGGTGACGTACGGCTTTCACACACAATTATCTCTCAGAACTGAACATGTGGAGAGACTTTCGTTCATCTAGCACCAAGGGAACGATTTGCATCAGAAACTTTTACTCAGGGTATTCAGTCTGATTCCTAGTGCAGGTTTGAAGTTCCTGCAGTTTTCACTGTAAAACAGGGTTGGATCGAGTACCTCCCCATATATATGTATGGAGTGGAGTTTGCAACTGAAAAGAAACTTTGTTTTCCCAACAAGCTAGGTGTAGGACGGCTTTCACACACACTTTTCTCTCAGAACTGAGCATGTGGAAATACGTTCGTTCATCTAGCACAAAGGGAATGGGTTGAAGGGGAAACTTTTACTCTGATTTCTCAGTCTGTTTCCTAGTGCCGGTTTGAAGTTCCTGCAGGTTTCACTGTAAAATCGAGTTGGAGCTAGTACCTTCACATATATATTAATGGAGAGGTGTTTGCATCTGAAAAGAAACTTTGTGTTCCGAACTAGCTAGGTGAAAGACGGCTTTCAGACACGCATTTCTCTCAGAACTGAGCATGTGTAGACAGGATCTTTCATCTAGCACAAAGGGAACGGGTTGCAGGAGAAACTTTTACTCTGGTTTCTCAGTCTGTTTCCTAGTGCCGGTTTGAAGTTCCTGCAGTTTTCACTGTAAAATCGAGTTGGAGCTAGTGCCTCCCCATATATAAGTATGGAGAGGGGTTTTCAATGAAAACATACTTTGTGTTCCCAACAAGCTAGCTGAAGTACGGCTTTCACACACAGTTTTCTCTAAGAACTGAGCATGTGGAGAGACGTTCTTTCATCTAGCACAAAGGGAACGGGTTGCAGGAGAAACATTTATTCTGGTTTCTCAGTCTGTTTCCTAGTGACTGTTTGAAGTTCCTGCACTTCTCACTGTAAAACCGTGTTGGAGCTAGTACCTCCCCTTAAATATGTATGGATTGGAGTTTGCAACTGAAAAGAAACTTTGTGTTCCCAACAAGCTAGGTGAAGGACGGCATTCACACACACATATCTCTCAGATCTGAGCACGTAGAGAGACGTACGTTCATCTAGCACAAATGGAACGGATTGCAGTGGAAACTTTTACTCTGGATTCTCAGTCTGCTTCCTAGTGCCGGTTTGAATTTCCTGCAGTTTTCATTGTAAAACCGAGTTGGAGCTAGTACCACCCCATATATATTTATGGAGAGGTGATTGCAACTGAAAATAAACATTTTGTTCCCAACAAGCTAGGTGAAGTTCGGCTTTAACACACACATATCTCTCAGAAAAGATCATGTGGAGAGACGTTCGTTCATCTTGCCCCAAAAGAACGGGTTGCAGGAGAAACTTTTACTCTGGTTTCTCGGTCTGTTTCCTAGTGCCAGTTTGAAGTTCCTGCAGTTTTCACTGTAAAACCGAGTTGGAGCTAGTACCTCCCCATATATATGTATGGAATGGAGTTTGCAACTGAAAAGAAACTTTGTGTTCCCAACAAGCTAGGTGAAGGACGGCTTTCACACACACTTTTCTCTCAGAAATGAGCATGTGGAGAGACGTTCGTTCATCTAGCACAAAGGGAATGGGTTGCAGGGGAAACTTTTACTCTGGTTTTTCAGTCTGTTTCCTAGTGCCGGTTTGAAGTTCCTGCAGGTTTCACTGTAAAATCGAGTTGGAGCTAGTACCTCCACATATATATGTTTGGAGAGGTGTTTGCATCTGAAAAGAAACTTTGTGTTCCGAACAAGCTAGGTGAAAGACGGCTTCAGACACGCATTTCTCTCAGACCTGAGCATGTGGAGACACAATCTTTCATCTAGCACAAAGGGAACGGGTTGCAGTTGAAACTTTTACTCTGGATTCTCAGTCTGCATCCTAGTGCCGGTTTGAAGCTCCTGCAGTTTTCACTGTAAAACCGAGTTGGAGATAGTACCTACCCCTATATATGTATGGAGTGGAGGTGCAACTGAAAATAAACATTTTGTTCCCAACAAGCTAGGTGAAGTTCGGCTTTAACACACACATATCTCTTAGAACAGATCATGTGGAGAGACGTTCGTTCATCTAGCATCAATGGAACGGGTTGCAGGAGAAACTTTTACTCTGGTTTCTCAGTCTGTTTCCTAGTGCCGGTTTGAAGTTCAGCAGGTTTCACTGTAAAACCGAGTTGGAGCTAGTACCTCCCCATACATTTGTATGGAGTGGAGTTTGCAACTGAAAAGAAACTTTGTGTTCCCAACAAGCTAGGTGAAGGACGGCTTTCACACACACTTATCTCTCAGAACTGATCATGTGGAGAGACATTCGTTCATCTAGCACCAAGGGAACCGTTTGTATGAGAAACATTTACTCTGGGTTCTTAGTCTGTTTCCTAGTGCCGGTTTGAAATTCCTGCAGTTTTCACTGTAAAAGAGATTTGGAGCTAGAACCTCCCAATATATATGTATGGAGTGGAGTTTGCAACTGAAAAGAAACATTGTGTTCCCAACAAGGTAGGTGAAAGACGGCTTTCACACATACTTATCTCTCAGAACTGAGCAAGTGGAGAGACGTTCGTTCATCTAGCACAAAGGGAACGGGTTGCAGGGGAAACTTTTACTCTGGTTTCTCAGTCTGTTTCCTAGTGCCGGTTTGAAGTTCCTGCCATTTTCACTGTAAAACAGAGTTGGATCTTGTATTTCCCCATATATATGTAAGGAGTGGAGTTTGCAACTGAAAAGAAACTTTGTGTTAACAACAAGCAAGGTGAAGTATATTTTTCACACACATTTATCTCTCAGAACTGAACATGTGGAGATAAGTTCGTTCATCTTGCACCAAGGGAACGGGTTGCAGGAGAAACTTTACTCTGGTTTCTCAGTCTGTTTCCTAGTGCCGGTTTGAAGTTCCCGCAGTTTTCACAGTAAAACCGAGTTGGAGCTAGTACCTCCCCACATATATGTATGGAATGGGGTTTGAAACTGAAAAGAAACTTTGTGTCCCCAACAAGATAGGTGAAGGACGGCTTTCACACACAGCTATCACTCACAACTGAGCATCTGGAGAGACGTTCGTTCATCTAGCACCAATGTAACGGGTTGCAGGAGAAAATTTTACTCTGGTTTCTCAGTCTGTTTCCTAGTGCCGGTTCGAAGTTCCTGCAGATTTAACTGTAAAACCGAGTTGGAGCTAGTACCTCCCCATATATATGTATGGAGTGGAGTATGCAATGTAAAGAAACTTTGTGTTCCCAAAAATCTAGGTGAAGTATGGCTTCACCCACACTTATTTCTCAGAAATGAGCATGTGGACAGACGTTCGTTCATCTAGCACCAAGTGAAAAGGTGGCAGGAGAAATTTTTACTCTGGTTTCTCAGATTGTTTCCTAGTTCCGGTTTGATGTTCCTGCCGTTTTCACTGTAATACAGATTTGTAATTAGTACCTCCCCATATATATATGTATGGAGTGGAGTTTGCAACTGAAAAGAAACTTTGTGTTCCCAACAAGCAAGGTGAAGGAAGACTTTAAAACACATTTATCTCTCAGAACTGAGCATGTGGAGAGAAGTTCTTTCATCTAGCACCAAGGGAAAGGGTTGCAGTAGAAATTTGTACTCTGGTATATCAGTCTGTTTCCTAGTGCCTGTTTTTAGTTCCTGCCGTTTTCACTGTAAATCCGAGTTGGAGCTTGTACTTCCCCATGTATATGTATGGAGTGGAGTTTGCAACTTAAAATAAACTTTGTGTTCCCAACAAGCTAGTTGAAGGACGGCTTTCACACACACTTATCTCTCAGAACTGAGCATGTGGAGAGACGTTCGTTTATCTAGCACCAAGGGAACGCGTTGCAGGAGAAACTTTTACTATGGTTTCTCAGTCTCTTTCCTAGTGCTGGTTTGAAGTTCCTGCAGTTTTCACTCTAAAACCGAGTTGGAGCTAGATCCTCCCCCTATATATGTATGGATTGGAGTTTGCAACTGAAAATAAACATTGTGTTCCCTACAAGCTAGTAGAAGGACGGCTTTCACACACACATATCTCTCAGAACTGATCATGTGGAGAGACGTTCGTTCATCTAGCTCCAAGTGAGCGGGTTGCAGGAGAAACTTTTACTCTGGTTTCTCAGTCTGTTTCCTAGTGTCGGATAGAATTTCCTACAGTTTTCACTGTAAAAACGAATTCGAGCTTTTACCTCCCCATATATATGTATGGAGTGGGTTTTGCAACGTAAATAAACATTGTGTTCCAAACAAGCTAGGTGAAGGACGGCTTTCACTCACACTTATCTCTCAGAACTGAGCATGTGGAGAGACGTTCGTTCATCTAGCACCAAGGTAACGGGTTGCAGGAGAAACATGTACTCTGTTTTCTCAGTTTGTTTCGAAGTGCCGGTTTGAATTTCCTGCAGTTTTCACTGTAAAACCGAGTTGGAGCTAGTACCTCCCCATATATATGTATGGAGTGGAGTTTGCAACTGTAAAGAAACTTTGTGTTCAAAAAATCTAGTTGAACTACGGCTTTCACACACATTTATCTCTCAGAACTGAGCATGTGAATAGACGTTCGTTCATCTAGCACAAATGGAACGGGTTGCAGGAGAAACTATTTCTCTCGATTCTCCGTCAGTTTCCTAGAGTCGGTATGAAGTTCCTGCATTTTTCACTGTAAAACGGATTTGGTGCTATTACTTCCCCATATATATATATGGAGTGGAGTTTGCCACTCAAAAGATACTTTGTGTTCCCATCAAGCTAGGTGAAGGACGGCTTTCACACACACTTATCTCTCAGAACTTAGCATGTGGATAGACGTTTGTTCATCTAGCACAAAGGGAACGGGTTGCAGGAGAAACTTTTACTCCGGTTTCTCAGTCTCTTTCCTAGTGCTGGTTTGAAGTTCCTGCAGTTTTCACTCTAAAACCGAGTTGGAGCTAGATCCTCCCCCTATATATGTATGGATTGGAGTTTGCAACTGAAAATAAACATTGTGTTCCCTACAAGCTAGTAGAAGGACGGCTTTCACACACACATATCTCTCAGAACTGATCATGTGGAGAGACGTTCGTTCATCTAGCTCCAAGTGAGCGGGTTGCAGGAGAAACTTTTACTCTGGTTTCTCAGTCTGTTTCCTAGTGTCGGATAGAATTTCCTACAGTTTTCACTGTAAAAACGAATTCGAGCTTTTACCTCCCCATATATATGTATGGAGTGGGTTTTGCAACGTAAAATAAACATTGTGTTCCAAACAAGCTAGGTGAAGGACGGCTTTCACTCACACTTATCTCTCAGAACTGAGCATGTGGAGAGACGTTCGTTCATCTAGCACCAAGGTAACGGGTTGCAGGAGAAACATGTACTCTGTTTTCTCAGTTTGTTTCGAAGTGCCGGTTTGAATTTCCTGCAGTTTTCACTGTAAAACCGAGTTGGAGCTAGTACCTCCCCATATATATGTATGGAGTGGAGTTTGCAACTGTAAAGAAACTTTGTGTTCAAAAAATCTAGTTGAACTACGGCTTTCACACACATTTATCTCTCAGAACTGAGCATGTGAATAGACGTTCGTTCATCTAGCACAAATGGAACGGGTTGCAGGAGAAACTATTTCTCTCGATTCTCCGTCAGTTTCCTAGAGTCGGTATGAAGTTCCTGCATTTTTCACTGTAAAACGGATTTGGTGCTATTACTTCCCCATATATATATATGGAGTGGAGTTTGCCACTCAAAAGATACTTTGTGTTCCCATCAAGCTAGGTGAAGGACGGCTTTCACACACACTTATCTCTCAGAACTTAGCATGTGGATAGACGTTTGTTCATCTAGCACAAAGGGAACGGGTTGCAGGAGAAACTTTTACTCCGGTTTCTCAGTCTCTTTCCTAGTGCCGGTTTGAAGTTCCTGCACTTTTCACTGTAAAATCGAGTTGGAGCTTGTACCTCCCCATATATATGTATGGAGTGGAGTTTGCAACTGAAAAGAAACTTTGTGTTCCCCAAAATCCAGGTGAAGGACGGCTTTCACACACACTTATCTCTCAGAACTGAGCATGTGACGAAACATTCGTTCATCTAGCCCAAATGGAACGGGTTGCAGGAGAAACTTTTACTCCGGTTCTCAGTCTCTTTCCTAGTGCTGGTTTGAATTTCCTGCAATTTTCACTGTAAAACTGTGTTGGAGCTATTACCTCCCCATGTATATGTGTGGAGTGAAGTTTGCCACTGAAAAGAAACTTTGTGTTCCCAACAAGCTAGGTGAAGGACTCCTTTCACACACACAATTCTCTCAGAAATGAACATGTGTAGAGACTTTCGTACATCTAGCAACAAGGGAACGGGTTGCAGGGGAAATTTTACTCTGGGTTCACAGTGTGTTTCCTAGTGCCGGTTTGAATTTCCTGCATTTTTCACTGTAAAACCGAGTTGGAGCTTGTACCTCACCATATATATGTATGGAGTGGAGTTTGCAACTGAAAAGAAACTTTGTGTTCCCAAAAATCTAGGTGAAGGGCGGCTTTCACACACACTTATTTCTCAGAACTGAGCATGTGGGTAGGCGTTCGTTCATCTAGCACCAATGGAACGGTTTGCAGGAGGAAGTTTTACTCTGGTTTCTCAGTCTGTTTCCTAGTGCCGTTATGAATTTCCTGCAGTTTTCTCAGTAAAACCGTGTTGGAGCTATTACTTCCCATTATATATAAATGGAGTGATGTTTGCCACTGTAAAGATACTTTGTGTTCCCAACAAGCAAGGTGAAGGACGGCTTTCACACACACTTTTCTCTCAGAACTGAGCATGTGGAGAGACGTTCGTTCATCTAGCACCAAGGAAACGGGTTGCCGGGGAAACTTTTGCTCTGTTTTCTCAGTCTGTTTTCTATTGCCGGATCGAATTTCATGCAGTTTTCACTGTAAAAAGGAGTTCGAGCTTTTACCTCCCCATATATATGTATGGAGTGGAGTTTGCAACGTAAAATAAACTTTGTGTTCCCAACAAGCTAGGTGAAGGACGGCTTTCACACACACTTATCTCTCAGAACTGAGCATGTGGAAGAAGTTCGTTCATCTAGCACCAAGGGAACGGTTTGCAGGAGAAACTATTACTCTGTTTTTTCAGACTGTTTCTTAGTGCCGGTTGGAATTTCCTGCAGTTTTCACTGTAAAATCGAGTTGGAGCTAGTACCTCCCCATATATATGTATGGAGCGTAATTTGCTCCTGAAAAGAAACTTTGTGTTCCCAACAAGCTAGTTGAAGGACGGCTTTCACACACACTTATTTATCAGAACTGAGCATGTGGAGAGACGTTCTTTCATCTAGCACCAAGGGAACGGGTTGCAGGAGAAAATTTTACTCTGGTTTCTAAGTCTGTTTCCTAGTGCCGGTTTGCAGTTCCTGCACTTTTCACTGTAAACCGAGTTGGAGCTAGTACCTCCCGATATATATGTATGGATTGGGGTTTGCCACTGAAAAGAAACTTTGTGTTCCCAAAAATCTAGGTGAAGAACGGCTTTCACACACATTTATCTCTCAGAACTGAGCATGTGGATAGACGTTTGTTCATCTAGCACAAATGGAAAGGGTTGCAGGAGAAACTTTTTCTCTGGTTTCTCAGTCAGGTTTCTAGAGCCGGTATGAATTTCCTGCAGTTTTCACTGTAAAACCGAGATGGAGCTACTACTTCCACATATATATATATGGAGTGGAGTTTGCCACTCAAAAGATACTTTGTGTTCCCATCAAGCTAGGATAAGAATGGCTTTCACACCCACTTATCTCTCAGAACTGAGCATGTGTAGTGACTTTAGTTCATCTAGCAACAAGGGAACGGGTTGCAGGAAAAATTTTACTCTGGGTTCACAGTGTGTTTCCTAATGCCGGTTTGAAGTTCCTGCAGTTTTCATTCTAAAACCGAGTTGGAGCTAGATCCTCCCCCTATATATGTATGGATTGGAGTTTGCAACTGAAAATAAACATTGTGTTCCCTACAAGCTAGTAGAAGGACGGCTTTCACACACACATATCTCTCAGAACTGATCATGTGGAGAGACGTTCGTTCATCTAGCTCCAAGTGAGCGGGTTGCAGGAGAAACTTTTACTCTGGTTTCTCAGTCTGTTTCCTAGTGTCGGATAGAATTTCCTACAGTTTTCACTGTAAAAACGAGTTCGAGCTTTTACCTCCCCATATATATGTATGGAGTGGGGTTTGCAACGTAAAATAAACATTGTGTTCCAAACAAGCAAGTTGAAGTACGGCTTTCACACACACATATCTCTCAGAACTGAGCATGTGGAAAGAATTTCCTTCATGTAGCACAAGGGGAACGGGTTGCATGAGAAACATTTACTCTGGTTTCTCAGTCTGTTGCTTAGTGCCGGTTTGAATTTCCTGCAGTTTTCACTGTAAAACCGAGATGGAGCTACTACTTCCCCATATATATATATGGAGTGGAGTTTGCCACTCAAAAGATACTTTGTGTTCCCATCAAGCTAGGAGAAGGACGACTTTCACACACACATGCCTCTCAGAACTGAGCATGTGGAGAGACTTTCGTTCAACTAGCACCAAGTGAGCGGGTTGCAGGAGAAACTTTTACTCTGGTTTCTCAATCTGTTTCCTAGTGTCGGATCGAATTTCCTACAGTTTTCACTGTAAAAACGAGTTCGAGCTTTTACCTCCCCATATATATGTATGGAGTGGGGTTTGCAACGTAAAATAAACATTGTGTTCCAAACAAGCAAGTTGAAGTACGGCTTTCACACACACATATCTCTCAGAACTGAGCATGTGGAAAGAATTTCCTTCATGTAGCACAAGGGGAACGGGTTGCATGAGAAACATTTACTCTGGTTTCTCAGTCTGTTGCTTAGTGCCGGTTTGAATTTCCTGCAGTTTTCACTGTAAAACCGAGATGGAGCTACTACTTCCCCATATATATATATGGAGTGGAGTTTGCCACTCAAAAGATACTTTGTGTTCCCATCAAGCTAGGAGAAGGACGACTTTCACACACATTTATCTCTCAGAACTGAGCATGTGGATAGACGTTCGTTCATCTAGCACAAATGGAACGGGTTGCAGGAGAAACTATTTCTCTCGATTCTCCGTCAGTTTCCTAGAGTCGGTATGAAGTTCCTGCATTTTTCACTGTAAAACGGATTTGGTGCTATTACTTCCCCATATATATATATGGAGTGGAGTTTGCCACTCAAAAGATACTTTGTGTTCCCATCAAGCTAGGTGAAGGACGGCTTTCACACACACTTATCTCTCATAACTTAGCATGTGGATAGACGTTTGTTCATCTAGCACAAAGGGAACGGGTTGCAGGAGAAACTTTTACTCCGGTTTCTCAGTCTCTTTCCTAGTGCCGGTTTGAAGTTCCTGCACTTTTCACTGTAAAATCGAGTTGGAGCTTGTACCTCCCCATATATATGTATGGAGTGGAGTTTGCAACTGAAAAGAAACTTTGTGTTCCCCAAAATCCAGGTGAAGGACGGCTTTCACACACACTTATCTCTCAGAACTGAGCATGTGACGAAACATTCGTTCATCTAGCCCAAATGGAACGGGTTGCAGGAGAAACTTTTACTCCGGTTTCTCAGTCTCTTTCCTAGTGCTGGTTTGAATTTCCTGCAATTTTCACTGTAAAACTGTGTTGGAGCTATTACCTCTCCATGTATATGTGTGGAGTGAAGTTTGCCACTGAAAAGAAACTTTGTGTTCCCAACAAGCTAGGTGAAGGACGGCTTTCACACACACTTATTTTTCAGAACTGAGCATGTGGAGAGACTTTCGTTCATCTAGCAACAAGGGAACAGGTTGCAGGAGAAACTATTACTCTGGGTTCATAGAGTGATTCCTAGTGCCGGTTTGAAGTTCCTGCAGTTTTCACGGTAAAATCGAATTGGAGCTTGAATCTCCCCCTATATATGTATGGATTGGAGTTTGCAACTGAAAATAAACATTGTGTTCCCAACAAGCTAGGTGAATGACGGCTTTCACACACACATATCTCTCAGAACTGAGCATGTGGAGAGACGTTCGTTCATCTAGCACAAAGGGAACGAATTGCAGGAGAAACTTTTTCTGGTTTCTCAGTCTTTTTCCTAGTGCCGGATCGAATTTCCTGCAGTTTTTACTGTAAAACCTAGTTGGAGCTAGTACCTCCCCATATATATGTATGGAGTGTAATTTGCTCCTGAATAGAAATTTTGTGTTCCCAAAAATCTAGGTGAAGTACGGCTTTCACACACAATTATCTCTCAGAAATTAGCTGTGGGGAAAATTTCGTTCAACTAGCACCAAGGGAACGGGATGCAGGAGAAATATTTACTCTGATTTCTCAGTCTGTTTCTTAGTGCCGGTTTGAATTTCCTGCAGTTTTCACTGTAAAAACGAGTTCGAGCTTTTACCTCCCCATATATATGTATGGAGTGGGGTTTGCAACGTAAAATAAACATTGTGTTCCCAACAAGATAGGTGAAGGACGGCTTTCACTTACACTTATATCTCAGAACTGAGCATGTGGAGAGACGTTCGTTCATCTAGCACCAAGTGAGCGGGTTGCAGGAGAAACTTTTTCTCTTGTTTCTCAGGCTGTTTCCTAGTGCCGGTTTGAATTTCCTGCAGTTTTCAATGTAAAATCGAGTTGGAGCTTGTACCTCCCCTTATATATGTATGGAGTACAGTTTGCCACTGAAAAGAAACTTTGTGTTCCCAACAAGCAAGTTGAAGTACGGCTTTCACACACACATATCTCTCAGAACTGAGCATGTGGAAAGAATTTCCTTCATGTAGCACAAGGGGAACGGGTTGCATGAGAAACATTTACTCTGGTTTCTCAGTCTGTTGCTTAGTGCCGGTTTGAATTTCCTGCAGTTTTCACTGTAAAACCGAGATGGAGTTACTACTTCCCCATATATATATATGGAGTGGAGTTTGCCACTCAAAAGATACTTTGTGTTCCCATCAAGCTAGGAGAAGGACGACTTTCACACACACATACCTCTCAGAACTGAGCATGTGGAGAGACGTTCGTTCAACTAGCACCAAGTGAGCGGGTTGCAGGAGAAACTTTTACTCTGGTTTCTCAATCTGTTTCCTAGTGTCGGATCGAATTTCCTACAGTTTTCAGTGTAAAAACGAGTTCGAGCTTTTACCTCCCCTTATATATGTATGGAGTGGGGTTTGCAACATAAAATAAAAATTGTGTTCCATCAAGCTAGGTGAAGGACGGCTTTCACACACACTTATCTCTCAGAACTGATCATGTGGAGAGACGTTCGTTCATCTAGCTCCAAGGGAATGCGTTGCAGGAGAAACTATTACTCAGTTTTCTCGGACTGTTTCTTAGTGCCGGTAGGAATTTCCTGCAGTTTTCACTGAAAAATCGAGTTGGAGATAGTACCTCCGCATATATATATGTATGGAGTGTAATTTACTCCTGAAAAGAAATTTTGTGTTCCCAACAAGCTAGGTGAAGGACGGCTTTCACACACAATTATCTCTCAGAACTGAGCATGTGGAGAGACTTTCGTTCATCTAGCACCAAGGGAATGGTTTGCAGGAGAAACTTTTACTTGGATTCTAAGTCTTTTTCCTAGTGCCGGTTTGCAGTTCCTGTAGTTTTCACTGTTAAACCGAGTTGGAGCTAGTACCTCCCCATATATATGTATGAACTGGAGTTTTCAACTGTAAAGAAACCTTGTGTTCCCAAAAATCTAGGTGAAGGACGGCTTTCACACACATTTATCTCTCAGAACTGATCATGTGGTTAGACGTTCGTTCATCTAGCACAAACGGAACGGGTTGCAGGAGAAACTATTTCTCTCGTTTCTCAGTCAGTTTCCTAGAGCCGGTATGAATTTCCTGCATTTTTCACTGTAAAACGGAGTTCGAGCTATTACTTCCCCATATATATATATGGAGTGGAGTTTGCCACTCATAAGATACTTTGTGTTCCCATCAAGCTAGGTGAAGGACGGCTTTCACACACACTTATCTATCCGAACTGAGCATGTGGAGAGACGTTCGTTCATCTAGCACAAAGGGAAATGTTTGCAGGAGAAACTTTTACTCTGGGTTCACAGTGTGTTTCCTAGTGCCGGTTTGAAGTTCCTGCAGTTTTCACTGTAAAACCGAGTTGGAGCTAGAATATCCCCCTATATAAGTATGGATTGGAGTTTGCAACTGAAAATAAACATTTTGTTCCCAACAAGCTATGTGAAGGGCGGCTTTCACACACAAATATCTCTCAGAACTGTGCATGTGGAGAGAAGTTCGTTCATCTAGTTAAAGGGAACGGGTTGCACGAGAAACTTTTGCTCTGGTTTCTCATTCTGTTTCATAGTGCCGGATCGAATTTCCTGCAGTTTTCACTGTAAAAAATAGTTCGAGCTTTTACCTCCCCATATATATGTATGGAGTGTAGTTTGCAACTGAAAAGAAACTTTGTGTTCCCACAAGCTGGGTGAAGGACGGCTTTCACACACACTTATCTCTCAGAAATGAGCATGTGGAGAGACGTTCGTTCATCTAGCACCAAGGGAAAGAGTTACAGGAGAAACTCTGAATCTGATTTCTCAGACTGTTTCCTAGTGCCGGTTTGCAATTCCTACATTTTTCACTGTAAAACCGAGTTGGAGCTAGTACCTCACCATATATATGTATGGAGTGGAGTTTGCAATTGTAAAGAAACTTTGTGTTCCCAAAAATCTAGGTGAAGGACGGCTTTCACACACACTTAATTCTCAGATCTGAGCATGTGGAGAGAAGTTCGTTCATCTAGCACAAAGGGAAAGGGTTGCAGGAGAAACTTTTACTCTGGTTGCTCAGTCTGTTTCCTAGGGCCGGTGTGAAGTTCCTGCAGTTTTCACTGTAAAACCGAATTGGAGCTAGTACTTCCCCATATATATGTTGGAGTGGAGTTTGCAACTGAAAAGAATCTTTGTGTTCCAAACAAGCTAAGTGAAGTACGGCTTTCACACACACTTATCTCTCAGAACTAAGCATGTGGATAGACGTTCGTTCATCTAGCACAAAGGGAACGGGTTGCATGAGAAACTTTTACTCCGGTTTCTCAGTCTCTTTCCTAGTGCCGGTTTGAAGTTCCTGCACTTTTCAATGTAAAAAGGAGTTGGAGCTTGTACCTCCCCATATATATGTATGGAGTGGAGTTTCCAACTGAAAAGAAACTTTGTGTTCCCCAAAATCCAGGTGAAGGGCGGCTTTCACACACACTTATCTCTCAGAAATGGGCATGTGAAGAAACGTTCGTTCATCTAGCCCAAATGGAACGGGTTGCAGGAAAAACATTTACTCTGGTTTCTCAGTCTGTTTCCTAGCTCCGGTTTGAAGTTCCTGCAGTTTTCACTGTAAAACTGTGTTGGAGCTATTACCTCCCCATGTATATGTGTGGAGTGGATTTTGCCACTGAAAAGAAACTTTGTGTTCCCAACAAGCTAGGTGAAGGACGGCTTTCACACACACTTATTTCTCAGAACTGAGCATGTGGAGAGACTTTCGTTCATCTAGCAACAAGGGAACGGGTTGCAGGAGAAACTTTTACTCTGGGTTCACAGTGTGTTTCCTAGTGCCTGTTTGAAGTTCCTGCAGTTTTCACGGTAAAACCGATTTGGAGCTTGAACCTCCCCCTATATATGTATGGATTGGTGATTGCAACTGAAAATAAACATTGTGTTCCCAACATGCTAGGTGAAAGACAGCTTTCACACACACATATCTCTCAGAACTGAGCATGTGGAGAGACGTTCGTTCATCTAGCACCAAGGGAACGATTTGCAGGAGAAACTTTTTCTGGATTCTCAGTCTGTTTCCTAGTGCCGGATCGAATTTCCTGCAGTTTTCACTGTAAAACCGATTTGGAGCTAGTACCTCCCCATATATATGTATGGATTGGGGTTTGCAACTGAAAAGAAACTTTGTGTTCCCATCAAGCAAGGTGAAGGACGGCTGTCACACACACTTATCTCTCAGAACTGAGCATGTGGAGAGAATTTCGTTCATCTACCAACAAGGGAATGGGCTGCAGGAGAAAATTTTACTCTGGGTTCACAGTGTGATTCCTAGTGCCGGTTTGAAGTTCCTGCAGTTTTCACTGTAAAACTGAGTTGGAGCTAGAACCTCCCCCTATATATGTATGTATTGGAGTTTGCAACTGAAAATAAACATTTTGTTCCCAACAAGCTAGGTGAACTACGGCATTCACACACACTTATCTCTCAGAACTGACCATGTGGAGAGACTTTCGTTCATCTAGCACCAAGGGAAAGGGTTGCAGGAGAAATTTTCTCTGGTTTCTCAGTCTGTTTCCTAGTGCCGGTTTGAATTTCCTGCAGTTTTCACTGTAAAACAGAGTTGCAGCTAGTACCTCCCCATATATATGTATGGACTGGAGTTGGCAACTGAAAAGAAACTTTTTGTTCCCAACAAGCTAGGTGAAGGACGGCATTCACACACACTTATCTCTCAGAACTGAGCATGTGGAGAGACGTTCATTCATCTAGCACCAAGGGAACGGGTTGCAGGAGAAATTTTACTCTGGTTTCTCAGTCTGTTTCCTAGTGCCGGTTTGAAGTTCCTGCAGTTTTCACTGTAAAACCGAGTTGGAGCTAGTACCTCCCCATATATTTTTATGGATTGGATTTTGCAAATGAAAAAAAACTTTGTGTTCCCAACAAGCTACTTGTAGGACGGATTTCACACACACTTTTCTCTCAGAACTGAGCATGTGGAGACACATTGGTTCATCTAGCACAAAGGAAACTGGATGAATGAGAAACTTTTACTCTGGATTCTCAGTCTTTTTCCTAGTGCCGATTTGAAGTTCCTGCAGTTTTCACTGTAAAATCGAGTTGGAGCTAGTACCTCCCTATATATATGTATGGAGAGGGGTTTGCAACTGAAAACATACTTTGTGTTCCCAACAAGCTAGGTGAAGGACGGCTTTCACACACAGTTTTCTCTCAGAACAGTGCATGTGGAGAGACGTTCGTTCATCTAGCACAAATGGAACGGGTTGCAGTGGAAATATTTACTCTGGATTCTCAGTCCGCTTCCTAGTGCCGGTTTGATGTTCCTGCAGTTTTCACTGTAAAACCGAGTTAGTGTTAGTACCTCCCCATATATACGTATGGAGAGGTGTTTGCAACTGAAAAGAAACTATGTGTTCCCAACAAGCTAGGTGAAGGACGGCTTTCACACACATTTTCTCTCAGAAGTGAGCATGTGGAGAGACGTTTGTTCATTTAGCATCAAGGGAACGAGATGCAGGAGAAACTTTTACTCTTGTTTCTCAGTCTGTTTCCAAGTGCCGGTTTGAAGTTATTGCAGTTTTCACTGTAAAACCGAGTTGGATCTAGTACCTCCCATATATTTGTATGGAGTGGAGTTTGCCACTGAAAAGAAACTTTGTGTTCCCAAAAAACTAGTTGAAGGACGGCTTTCACACTCTCTTATCTCTCAGAACAGAGAATGTGGAGAGACGTTCTTTCATCTAGCACCAAGGGAACGGGATGTAGGGGAAACTTTTACTATTGTATCTCACTCTTTTTCCTAGTGCCGGTATGAAATTCCTGCAGTTTTCACTGTAAAATCGAGTTGGAGCTAGTACCTACACCTATAAATGTATGGAGTGGAGTTTGCAACTGAAAATAAACATTTTGTTCCCAACAAGCTAGGTGAAGTTCGGCTTTAACACACACATATCTCTCAGAACAGACCATGTGGAGAGACGTTCGTTCATCTAGCCACAAGAGAACGGGTTGCAGGAGAAAATTTTACTCTGGATTCTCAGTCAGTTTCCTAGTGCCTGTTTGAATTTCCTGCAGTTTTCCGTGTAAAACCGAGTTGGAGCTAGTAACACCGCATACATATGTATGGAGTGGATTTTGCAACTGAAAAGAAACTTTGTGTTCCCAACAAGCTAGGTGAAGGACGGCATACACACACACTTATTTCTAAGAACTGAGCATGTGGAGAGACGTTCGTTCATCTAGCACCAAGGGAACCGTTTGCAGGAAAAAATTTTACTCTGGTTTCTCAGTCTGTTTCCTAGTGCCGGTTTGAAATTCCTGCAGTTTTCACTGTAAAACAGATTTGGAGCTAGGACCTCCCCATACATATGTATGGAGTGGAGTTTGCAACTGAAAAGAAACATTGTGTTCCCAACAAGCTTGATGAAGGACGGCTTTCACACACACTTTTCTCTCAGAACTGAACATGTGGAGAGACTTTCGTTCATCTAGCACCAATGGAATGGTTTGCATCAGAAACTTTTACTCAGGGTTCTCAGTCTGATTCCTAGTGCAGGTTTGAAGTTCCTGCAGTTTTCAGTGTAAAACAGAGTTGGATCTAGTACCTCCCCCTATATATGTATGGATTGGTGATTGCAACTGAAAATAAACATTGTGTTCCCAACATGCTAGGTGAAAGACAGCTTTCACACACACATATCTCTCAGTACTGAGCATGTGGAGAGACGTTCGTTCATCTAGCACCAAGGGAACGATTTGCAGAAGAAACTTTTTCTTGTTTCTCAGTCTGTTTCCTAGTGCCGGATCGAATTTCCTGCAGTTTTCACTGTTAAACCGACTTGGAGCTAGTACCTCCCCATATATATGTATGGATTGGGGTTTGCAACTTAAAAGAAACTTTGTGTTCCCATCAAGCAAGGTGAAGAACGGCTTTCACACACACTTATCTCTCAGAACTGAGCATGTGGAGAGAATTTCGTTCATCTACCAACAAGGGAATGGGCTGCAGGAGAAAATTTTACTCTGGGTTCACAGTGTGATTCCTAGTGCCGGTTTGAAGTTCCTGCAGTTTTCACTGTAAAACTGAGTTGGAGCTAGAACCTCCCCCTATATATGTATGTATTGGAGTTTGCAACTGAAAATAAACATTTTGTTCCCAACAATCTAGGTGAAGTACGGCATTCACACACACTTATCTCTCAGAACTGACCATGTGGAGAGACTTTCGTTCATCTAGCACCAAGGGAAAGGGTTGCAGGAGAAATTTTCTCTGGTTTCTCAGTCTGTTTCCTAGTGCCGGTTTGAATTTCCTGCAGTTTTCACTGTAAAACAGAGTTGCAGCTAGTACCTCCCCATATATATGTATGGACTGGAGTTTGCAACTGAAAAGAAACTTTTTGTTCCCAACAAGCTAGGTGAAGGACGGCATTCACACACACTTATCTCTCAGAACTGAGCATGTGGAGAGACGTTCGTTCATATAGCACCAAGGGAACGGGTTGCAGGAGAAACTTTTACTCTGGTTTTCAGTCTGTTTCTTAATGCCGGTTTGAAGTTCCTGCAGTTTTCACTGTAAAACAGAGTTGGAGATATTACCTCCCCATATATATGTATGAGTGGAGTTTGCAACTGAAAAGAAACTTTGTTTTCCCAGCAAGCTAGGTGAAACACGGCTTTAACACACACTTATCTCTCAGAACTGAGCATGTGGAGAGACGTTCATTCATCTAGCACCAAGGGAACGGGTTGCAGGAGAAATTTTACTCTGGTTTCTCAGTCTGTTTCCTAGTGCCGGTTTGAAGTTCCTGCAGTTTTCACTGTAAAACCGAGTTGGAGCTAGTACCTCCCCATATATTTTTATGGATTGGATTTTGCAAATGAAAAAAAACTTTGTGTTCCCAACAAGCTACGTGTAGGACGGATTTCACACACACTTTTCTCTCAGAACTGAGCATGTGGAGACACGTTGGTTCATCTAGTACAAAGGAAATTGGATGAATGAGAAACTTTTACTCTGGATTCTCAGTCTTTTTCCTAGTGCCGATTTGATGTTCCTGCAGTTTTCACTGTAAAATCGAGTTGGAGCTAGTACCTCCCTATATATATGTATGGAGAGGGGTTTGCAACTGAAAACATACTTTGTGTTCCCAACAAGCTAGGTGAAGGACGGCTTTCACACACAGTTTTCTCTCAGAACAGTGCATGTGGAGAGACGTTCGTTCATCTAGCACAAATGGAACGGGTTGCAGTGGAAATATTTACTCTGGATTCTCAGTCCGCTTCCTAGTGCCGGTTTGAAGTTCCTGCAGTTTTCACTGTAAAACCGAGTTGGTGCTAGTACCTCCCCATATATACGTATGGAGAGGTGTTTGCAACTGAAAAGAAACTATGTGTTCCCAACAAGCTAGGTGAAGGACGGCTTTCACACACATTTTCTCTCAGAAGTGAGCATGTGGAGAGACGTTTGTTCATTTAGCATCAAGGGAACGAGATGCAGGAAAACTTTTACTCTTGTTTCTCAGTCTGTTTCCAAGTGCCGGTTTGAAGTTATTGCAGTTTTCACTGTAAAACCGAGTTGGATCTAGTACCTCCCATATATTTGTATGGAGTGGAGTTTGCCACTGAAAAGAAACTTTGTGTTCCCAAAAAACTAGTTGAAGGACGGATTTCACACTCTCTTATCTCTCAGAACAGAGCATGTGGAGAGACGTTCTTTCATCTAGCACCAAGGGAACGGGATGTAGGGGAAACTTTTACTATTGTATCTCACTCTTTTTCCTAGTGCCGGTATGAAATTCCTGCAGTTTTCACTGTAAAATCGAGTTGGAGCTAGTACCTACACCTATAAATGTATGGAGTGGAATTTGCAACTGAAAATAAACATTTTGTTCCCAACAAGCTAGGTGAAGTTCGGCTTTAACACACACATATCTCTCAGAACAGACCATGTGGAGAGACGTTCGTTCATCTAGCCACAAGAGAACGGGTTGCAGGAGAAAATTTTACTCTGGATTCTCAGTCAGTTTCCTAGTGCCTGTTTGAATTTCCTGCAGTTTTCCGTGTAAAACCGAGTTGGAGCTAGTAACTCCGCATACATATGTATGGAGTGGATTTTGCAACTGAAAAGAAACTTTGTGTTCCCAACAAGCTAGGTGAAGGACGGCATACACACACACTTATTTCTCAGAACTGAGCATGTGGAGAGACGTTCGTTCATCTAGCACCAAGGGAACCGTTTGCAGGAAAAAATTTTACTCTGGTTTCTCAGTCTGTTTCCTAGTGCCGGTTTGAAGTTCCTGCAGTTTTTACTGTAAAACCGAGTTGGAGCTTGTAGCTCCCCATATTTATGTATGGAATGGAGTTTGCAACTGAAAAGAAACTTTGTGTTCCCAACAAGCTAGTTGAAGGACGGCTTTCACACCCATTTATCTCTCAGAACTGAGCTTGTGGAGAGACGTTCGTTCATCTAGCACCAATGGAACAGGCTGCAGGAGAAACTTTTACTCTGGTTTCTCAGTCTGTTTCCTAGTGCCGGTTGAAGTTCCCGCAGTTTGCACTGTGAAACCGAGTTGGAGCTAGTACTCCCCCATACATATGTATGGAGAGGAGTTTGCAACTGAAAAGAAACTTTGTGTTCCCAACAAGCTAGATGAAGGATGGCTTTCACACACACTTAACTCTCAGAACTGATCATGTGGAGAGACTTTCGTTCATCTAGCACCAAGGGAACCGGTTGCAGGAGCAACTTTTACTCTGGTTTCTCAGTCTGTTTCCTAGTGCCGACTTGAAATTCGTGCAGTTTTCACTGTAAAACAGATTTGGAGCTAGTACCTCCCCATATATATGTATGGAGTGGAGTTTGCAACTGAAAAGAAACTTTGTTTTCCCAACAAGCTAGGTGAAAGACGGCTTTCAAACACAATTATCTGTCAGAACTGAACATGTGGAGAGACGTTCGTTCACCTAGCACCAGGGGAACGTTTTGCAGGAGAAACTTTTACTCTGGTACCTCAGTCAGTTTCCTAGTGCCGGTTTGAATTTCCTGCATTTCTCACTGTAAAATAGAGTTGGAACTAGAACCTCTGCTAATATATGTATGGAGTGGTGTTTGCAACTGAAAAGAACCTTTGTGTTCCCAACAAGCTAGGTGAAGGAAGGCTTTCACACACACTTATCTCTCAGAACTGAGCATGAGGAGAGACTTTCATTCATCTAGCACCAAGGGAACGGGTTGCAGGAGAAACTTTTACTCTGGAATCTCAGTCAGTTTCCTAGTGCCTGTTTGAATTTCCTGCATTTTTCACTGTAAAACCGAGTTTTAGCTAGTACCTCCCAATATATGTGTATGGAGTGGAGTATGCAATGTAAAGAAATTTTGTGTTCCCAAAAATCTAGGTGAATAACGGCTTCACACACACTTATCTCTCAGAACTGATCATGTGGAGAAACGTTCGTTCATCTAACACCAATGGAAAGGGTTGCATGAGAAACTTTTACTCTGGTTTCTCAGTCTGTTTCCTAGTGCCGGTTTGAAGTTCCTGCCATTTTAACTGTAAAACAGAGTTGGAGCTTGTACTTCCCCATATATATGTAAGGAGTGGAGTTTGCAACTGAAAAGAAACTTTGTGTTAACAACAAGCAAGGTGAAGTATATTTTTCACACACACTTATCTCTCAGAACTGAGCATCTGGAGAGACGTTCGTTCATCTTGCACCAAGGGAACGGGTTGCAGGAGAAAATTTTACTCTGGTTTCTCAGTCTATTTCCTAGTGCCGGTTCGAAGTTCCTGCAGATTTATCTGTAAAACCGAGTTGGATCTAGTACCTCCCCATATATATGTATGGAGTGGAGTATGCAATGTAAAGAAACTTTGTGTTCCCAAAAATCTAGGTGAAGAATGGCTTCACAGACACTTATCTCTCAGAACTGAGCATGTGGACAGACGTTCGTTCATCTAGCACCAAGTGAAAGGGTGGCAGGAGAAATTTTTACTCTGGTTTCTCAGATTGTTTCCTAGTGCCGTTTTGAATTTCCTGCAGTTTTCACGGTAAAATTGAGTTGTAGTTAGTTCCTCCCCATATATATGTATGGAGTGGAGTTTGCAACTGAAAAGAAACTTTATGTTCCCAACAAGATAGGTGAAGGACGGCTTTCAAACACACTTATCTCTCACAACTGAGCATGTGGAGAGAAGTTCTTTCATCTAGCACCAAGGGAACGGGTTGCAGGAGAAACTTTTACTCTGATATCTCAGTCTGTTTCCTAGTGCCTGTTTGTAGTTCCTGCAGTTTTCACTCTAAATCCCAGTTGGAGCTTGTACTTCCCCATATATATGTATGGAGTGGTGTTTGCAACTGAAAAGAACCTTTGTGTTCCCAACAAGCTAGGTGAAGGAAGTCTTTCACACACAATTATCTCTCAGAACTGAGCATGAGGAGAGACGTTCATTCATCTAGCACCAAGGGAACGGGTTGCAGGAGAAACTTTTACTCTGGTTTCTCAGTCAGTTTCCTAGTGCCTGTTTGAATTTCCTGCATTTTTCACTGTAAAACCGAGTTTTAGCTAGTACCTCCCAATATATGTGTATGGAGTGGAGTATGCAATGTAAAGAAACTTTGTGTTCCCAAAAATCTAGGTGAATAACGGCTTCACACACACTTATCTCTCAGAACTGATCATGTGGAGAAACGTTCGTTCATCTAACACCAATGGAAAGGGTTGCATGAGAAACATTTACTCTGGTTTCTCAGTCTGTTTCCTAGTGCCGGTTTGAAGTTCCTGCCATTTTAACTGTAAAACAGAGTTGGAGCTTGTACTTCCCCATATATATGTAAGGAGTGGAGTTTGCAACTGAAAAGAAACTTTGTGTTAACAACAAGCAAGGTGAAGTATATTTTTCACACACACTTTTCTCTCAGAACTGAGCATCTGGAGAGACGTTCGTTCATCTTGCACCAAGGGAACGGGTTGCAGGAGAAAATTTTACTCTGGTTTCTCAGTCTATTTCCTAGTGCCGGTTCGAAGTTCCTGCAGATTTATCTGTAAAACCGAGTTGGATCTAGTACCTCCCCATATATATGTATGGAGTGGAGTATGCAATGTAAAGAAACTTTGTGTTCCCAAAAATCTAGGTGAAGAATGGCTTCACAGACACTTATCTCTCAGAACTGAGCATGTGGACAGACGTTCGTTCATCTAGCACCAAGTGAAAGGGTGGCAGGAGAAATTTTTACTCTGGTTTCTCAGATTGTTTCCTAGTGCCGTTTTGAATTTCCTGCAGTTTTCACGGTAAAATTGAGTTGTAGTTAGTTCCTCCCCATATATATGTATGGAGTGGAGTTTGCAACTGAAAAGAAACTTTGTGTTCCCAACAAGCTAGGTGAAGGACGGCTTTCAAACACACTTATCTCTCACAACTGAGCATGTGGAGAGAAGTTCTTTCATCTAGCACCAAGGGAACGGGTTGCAGGAGAAACTTTTACTCTGATATCTCAGTCTGTTTCCTAGTGCCTGTTTGTAGTTCCTGCAGTTTTCACTCTAAATCCCAGTTGGAGCTTGTACTTCCCCATATATATGTATGGAGTGGTGTTTGCAACTGAAAAGAATCTTTGTGTTCCCAACAAGCTAGGTGAAGGACGGTTTCACACACATATATCTCTCAGAAATTAGCATGTGGAGAGACGTTCGTTCATTTAGCACCAAGGGAACGGTTTGCAGGAGATTCTTTACTCTGGTTTCTCAGTCTGTTTCCTAGTGCCGGTTTGAAGTTCCTGCAGTTTTCACTGTAAAACCGAGTTGGAGCTAGTACATTCCCATATATATGTATGGAGTGGAGTTTGCAACTGAAAAGAAACTTTGTGTTCCCAACAAGCTAGGTGAAGGCGGCTTTCACACACACTTTTCTCTCAGAAATGAGCATGTGGATAGACGTTCGTTCATCTAGCACAAAGGGAATGGGTTGCAGGGGAAACTTTTACTCTGGTTTCTCAGTCTTTTTCCTAGTGCGGGTTTGAAGTTCCTGCAGTTTTCACTGCAAAATGGAGTTGGAGCTAGTACCTCCACATATATATGCATGGAGAGGTGTTTGCATCTGAAAAGAAACTTTGTGTTCCGAACAAGCTAAGTGAAAGACGGCTTTCAGTCACTCATTTCTCTCAGAACTGAGCATGTGGAGACACAATCTTTCATCTAGCACAAGGGAACGGGTTGCAGTTGAAACTTTTACTCTGGATTCTCAGTCTGCTTCCTAGTGCCGGTTTGAAGTTCCTGCAGTTTTCACTGTAAAACCGAGTTGGGGCTAGTACCTACCCATATATATGTATGGAGTGGAGATTGCAACTGAAAATAAACATTGTTTTCCCAACAAGCTAGGTGAAGTTCGGCTTTAACACACACATATCTCTCAGAACTGAGCATGTGGAGAGACGTTCGTTCATCTAGCACCAATGGAACGGGTTGCAGAAGAAACTTTTACTCTGGTTTCTCAGTCTGTTTCCTAGTGCCGGTTTGAAGTTCCTGCAGTTTTCACTGTAAAACCGAGTTGGAGCTAGTACCTACCCATATATATGTATGGAGTGGAGTTTGCAACTGAAAAGAAACATTGTGTTCCCAATAAGCTAGGTGAAGTACGGCTTTCACACATTCTTATCTTTCAGAACTGAGCATGTGGAGAGACGTTCGTTCATCTGGCACTAAGGGAACGGGTTGCAGGAGTAACTTTTACTCTGGTTTCTCAGTTGTTTCCTAGAGCCGGTTTGAAGTTCCTGCAGTTTTCACTGTAAAACCGAGTTGGAGCTAGTACCTCCCCATATTTATGTATGGAGTGGAGTTTACAACTGAAAAGAAACTTTGTTTTCCCAACAAGCTAGGTGAAAGACGGCTTTCAAACACAATTATCTGTCAGAACTGAACATGTGGAGAGACGTTCGTTCACCTAGCACCAGGGGAACGTTTTGCAGGAGAAACTTTTACTCTGGTTTCTCAGTCTGTTTCCTAGTGCCGGTTTGAATTTCCTGCATTTCTCACTGTAAAATAGAGTTGGAACTAGAACCTCCGCTAATATATGTATGGAGTGGTGTTTGCAACTTAAAAGTACCTTTGTGTTCCCAACAAGCTAGGTGAAGGACGGCTTTCACACACACTTATCTCTCAGAACTGAGCATGAGGAGAGACGTTCATTCATCTAGCACCAAGGGAACGGGTTGCAGGAGAAACTTTTACTCTGGAATCTCAGTCAGTTTCCTAGTGCCTGTTTGAATTTCCTGCATTTTTCACTGTAAAACCGAGTTTTAGCTAGTACCTCCCAATATATGTGTATGGAGTGGAGTATGCAATGTAAAGAAACTTTGTGTTCCCAAAAATCTAGGTGAATAACGGCTTCACACACACTTATCTCTCAGAACTGATCATGTGGAGAAACGTTCGTTCATCTAACACCAATGGAAAGGGTTGCATGAGAAACTTTTACTCTGGTTTCTCAGTCTGTTTCCTAGTGCCGGTTTGAAGTTCCTGCCATTTTAACTGTAAAACAGTAGTTGGAGCTTGTACTTCCCCATATATATGTAAGGAGTGGAGTTTGCAACTGAAAAGAAACTTTGTGTTAACAACAAGCAAGGTGAAGTATATTTTTCACACACACTTATCTCTCAGAACTGAGCATCTGGAGAGACGTTCGTTCATCTTGCACCAAGGGAACGGGTTGCAGGAGAAAATTTTACTCTGGTTTCTCAGTCTATTTCCTAGTGCCGGTTCGAAGTTCCTGCAGATTTATCTGTAAAACCGAGTTGGAGCTAGTACCTCCCCATATATATGTATGGAGTGGAGTATGCAATGTAAAGAAACTTTGTGTTCCCAAAAATCTAGGTGAAGAATGGCTTCACAGACACTTATCTCTCAGAACTGAGCATGTGGACAGACGTTCGTTCATCTAGCACCAAGTGAAAGGGTGGCAGGAGAAATTTTTACTCTGGTTTCTCAGATTGTTTCCTAGTGCCGTTTTGAATTTCCTGCAGTTTTCACGGTAAAATAGAGTTGTAGTTTGTTCCTCCCCATATATATGTATGGAGTGGAGTTTGCAACTGAAAAGAAACTTTGTGTTCCCAACAAGCTAGGTGAAGGACGGCTTTCAAACACACTTATCTCTCACAACTGAGCATGTGGAGAGAAGTTCTTTCATCTAGCACCAAGGGAACGGGTTGCAGGAGAAACTTTTACTCTGATATCTCAGTCTGTTTCCTAGTGCCTGTTTGTAGTTCCTGCAGTTTTCACTCTAAATCCCAGTTGGAGCTTGTACTTCCCCATATATATGTATGGAGTGGTGTTTGCAACTGAAAAGAATCTTTGTGTTCCCAACAAGCTAGGTGAAGGACGGTTTCACACACATATATCTCTCAGAAATTAGCATGTGGAGAGACGTTCGTTCATCTAGCACAAAGGGAATGGGTTGCAGGGGAAACTTTTACTCTGGTTTCTCAGTTTGTTTCCTAGTGCGGGTTTGAAGTTCCTGCAGTTTTCACTGTAAAATGGAGTTGGAGCTAGTACCTCCACATATATATGTATGGAGACGTGTTTGAATCTGAAAAGAAACTTTGTGTTCCGAACAAGCTAAGTGAAAGACGGCTTTCAGTCACGCATTTCTCTCAGAACTGAGCATGTGGAGACACAATCTTTCATCTAGCACAAAGGGAACGGGTTGCAGTTGAAACTTTTACTCTGGATTCTCAGTCTGCTTCCTAGTGCCGGTTTGAAGTTCCTGCAGTTTTCACTGTAAAACCGAGTTGGAACTAGTACCTACCCATATATATGTATGGAGTGGAGATTGCTACTGAAAATAAACATTGTTTTCCCAACAAGCTAGGTGAAGTTCGGCTTTAACACACACATATCTCTCAGAACTGAGCATGTGGAGAGACGTTCGTTCATCTAGCACCAATGGAACGGGTTGCAGAAGAAACTTTTACTCTGGTTTCTCAGTCTGTTTCCTAGTGCCGGTTTGAAGTTCCTGCAGTTTTCACTGTAAAACCGAGTTGGAGCTAGTACCTCCCCATACATATGTATGGAGTGGAGTTTGCAACTGAAAAGAAACTTTGTGTTCCCAACAAGCTAGGTGAAGGACTGCTTTCATACACACTTATCTATCAGAAATGATCATGTGGAGAGACTTTCGTTCATCTAGCACAAAGGGAACCGTTTGCAGGAGAAACATTTACTCTGGTTTCTCAGTCTGTTTCCTAGTGCCGGTTTGAAATTCCTGCAGTTTTCACTGTAAAACAGATTTGGAGCTACTACCTCAAAATATATATGTATGGAGTGGAGTTTGCAACTGAAAAGAAACATTGTGTTCCCAACAAGGTAGGTGAAGGACGGCTTTCACACATACTTATCTCTCAGATCAGAGCATGTGCAGAGACGTTCGTTCATCTAGCACAAAAGGAACGGGTTGCAGGAGAAATTTTACTCTGGTTTCTCAGTATGTTTCCTAGTGCCGGTTTGAAGTTCCTGCCATTTTCACTGTAAAACAGAGTTGGATCTTGTACTTCCCCATATATATGTAAGGAGTGGAGTTTGCAACTGAAAAGAAACTTTGTGTTAACAACAAGAAATGTGAAGTATATTTTTCACACACACTTATCTCTCAGAACTGAGCATGTGGAGATACGTTCGTTCATCTTGCACCAAGGGATCGGTTTGCAGGAGAAACTTTTACTCTGGTTTCTCAGTCTGTTTCCTAGTGCCGGTTTGAAGTTCCCGCATTTTTCACAGTAAAACCGAGTTGGAGCTAGTACCTCCCCACATATATGTATGGAATGGGGTTTGCAACATAAAAGAAACTTTGTGTTCCCAACAAGCTATTTGAAGGACGGCTTTCACACACACTTATCACTCTGAACTGAGCATGTGGAAAGAATTTCCTTCATGTAGCACAAAGGGAACGGGTTGCATGAGAAACATTTACTCTGGATTCTCAGTCTATTTCTTAGTGCCGGTTTGAATTTCCTGCAGTTTTCACTGTAAAACCGAGATGGAGCTACTACTTCCACATATATATATATGGAGTGGAGTTTGCCACTCAAAAGATACTTTGTGTTCCCATCAAGCTAGGAGAAGGACGGCTTTCACACACACTTATCTCTCAGAAATGGGCATGTGAAGAAACGTTCGTTCATCTAGCCCAAATGGAACGGGTTGCAGGAGAAACATTTACTCTGGTTTCTCAGTCTGTTTCCTAGTTCCGGTTTGAAGTTCCTGCAGTTTTCACTGTAAAACTGTGTTGGAGCTATTACCTCCCCATATATATGTGTGGAGTGGAGTTTGCCACTGAAAAGAAACTTTGTGTTCCCAACAAGCTAGCTGAAGGACGGCTTTCACACACACTTATTTCTCAGAACTGAGCATGTGGAGAGACTTTCGTTCATCTAGCAACAAGGGAACGGGTTGCAGGAGAAACTTTTACTCTGGGTTCACAGTGTGTTTCCTAGTGCCGGTTTGAAGTTCCTGCAGTTTTCACGGTAAAACCGAGTTGGAGCTTGAACCTCCCCATATATATGTATGGAGTGGTGATTGCAACTGAAAATAAATTTGTGTTCCCAACAAGCTAGGTGAAAGCGGCTTTCACACACACATATCTCTCAGAACTGAGCATGTGGAAAAGACTTTCGTTAACCTAGCACCAAGGGAACGATTTGCAGGAGAAACTTTTTCTGGTTTCTCAGTGTGTTTCCTAGTGCCGGATCGAATTTCCTGCAGTTTTCACCGTAAAACCGAGTTGGAGCTAGTACCTCCCCATATATATGTATGGAGTGGATTATCCAATTGTAAAGAGACTTTGTATTCCCAAAAATCTAGGTGAAGGACGGCTTTCACACACACTTATCTCTCAGATCTGAGCATGTGGAGAGACGTTCGTTCATCTAGCACAAAGGGAAAGGGTTGCAGGAGAAACTTATAATCTGGTTGCTCAGTCTGTTTCCTAGTGCCGGTTTGAAGTTCCTGCAGTTTTCACTGTAAAACCGTTTTGGAGCTAGTACCTCCCCATATATATGTATGGAGTGGGGTTTGCAACTGAAAAGAAACTTTGTGTTCCCATCAAGCAAGGTGAAGGACGGCTTTCACACACACTTATCTCTCAGAAATGAGCATGTGGAGAGACTTTCGTTCATCTACCAACAAGGGAATGGGTTGCAGGAGAAAATTTTACTCTGGGTTCACAGTGTGTTTCCTAGTGCCGGTTTGAAGTTCCTGCAATTTTCACTGTAAAACTGAGTTGGAGCTAGAACCTCCCCCTATATAAGTATGTATTGGAATTTGCAACTGAAAATAAACATTTTGTTCCCAACAAGCTATGTGAAGGACGGCTTTCTCACACACTTATGTCTCAGAACTGAGCATGTTGAGAGACGTTCGTTCATCTAGCACCAAGGGAACGGGTTGCAGGAGAAACTTTTGCTCTGGTTTCTCATGTTGTTTCCTATTGCCGGATCGATTTTCCTGCAGTTTTCACTGTAAAAAATAGTTCGAGCTTTTACCTCCCCATATATATGTATGGAGTGTTGTTGGCAACTGAAAAGAAACTTTGTGTTCCCACAAGCTGGGTGAAGGACGGCTTTCACACACACTTATCTCTCAGAACTGAGCATGTGGAGAGACTTTCGTTCATCTAGCACCAAGGGAAAGAGTTGCAGGAGAAACTCTGAATATGATTTCTCAGACTGTTTCCTAGTGCCGGTTTGCAGTTACTGCAGTTTTCACTGTAAAACCGAGTTGAAGCTAGTACCTCACCATATATATGTATGGAGTGGAGTTTGCAATTGTAAAGGAACTTTGTGTTCCCAAAAATATAGGTGAAGGACGGCTTTCACACACATTTAACTCTCAGAACTGAGCATGTGTAGAGACTTTCATTCATCTAGCACAAACGGAAAGGGTTGCAGGAGAAACTTTTACTCTGGTTGCTCAGTCTGTTTCCTAGTGCCGGTTTGATGTTCCTGCAGTTTTCACTGAAAAACCGTGTTGGAGCTAGTACCTCCCCATATGTATGTATGGAGTGGGGTTTGCAACTGAAATGAAACTTTCTGTTCCCATCAAGCATGGTGAAGGACGGTTTTCACACACACTTATCTCTCAGAACTGAGCATGTGGAGAGACGTTCGTTCATCTAGCACCAAGGGAACGATTTGCAGGGGAAACTTTTTCTGGTTTCTCAGTCTGTTTCCTAGTGCCGGATCGAGTTTCCTGCAGTTTTCACGGTAAAACCGAGTTGGAGCTAGTACCTCCCCATATATATGTATGGAGTGTAATTTGCTCCTGAATAGAAACTTTGTGTTCCCATCAAGCTAGGAGAAGGACTGCTTTCACACACATTTATCTCTCAGAACTGAGCAAGTGTAGAGACTTTCATTCATCTAGCAACAAGGGAACGGGTTTGCAGGAAAAATTTTACTCTGGGTTAACAGTGTGTTTCCTAATGCCGGTTGGAAGTTCCTGCAGTTTTCACTGTAAAACCGAGTTGGAGCTAGAACCTCCCCATATATATGTATGGATTGGAGTTTGCAAATGAAAATAAACGTTGTGTTCCCAACAAGCTAGTTGAAGGACGGCTTTCACACACACTTATCTCTCAGAACTGAGCATGTGGAGAGACGTTCGTTCATCTAGCACCAATTGAGCGGGTTGCAGGAGAAACTTTTACTCTGGTTTTTCAATCTGTTTCCTAGTGTCGGATCGAATTCCCTAAAGTTTTCACTGTAAAACGAGTTCGAGGTTTTACCTCCCCGTATATATGTATGGAGTGGGTTTTGCAACGTAAAATAAACACTGTGTTCCAAACAAGCTAGGTGAAGGACGGTTTTCACACACACTTATCTCTCAGAACTGAGCATGTGCAGAGACGTTCATTCATCTAGCACGAAGGGAACGGTTTGCAGGAGAAACTTTTACTCCGGTTTCTCAGTCTCTTTCCTAGTGCCGGTTTGAAGTTCCTGCACTTTTCACTGTAAAATCGAGTTGGAGCTTGTACCTCCCCATATATATGTATGGAGTGGAGTTTGCAACTGAAAAGAAACTTTGTGTTCCCCAAAATCCAGGTGAAGGACGGCTTTCACACACACTGATCTCTCAGAAATGGGCATGTGAAGAAACGTTCGTTCATCTAGCCCAAATGGAACGGGTTGCAGGAGAAACATTTACTCTGGTTTCTCAGTCTGTTTCCTAGTTCCGGTTTGAAGTTCCTGCAGTTTTCACTGTAAAACTGTGTTGGAGCTATTACCTCCCCATATATATGTGTGGAGTGGAGTTTGCCACTGAAAAGAAACTTTGTGTTCCCAACAAGCTAGGTGAAGGACGGCTTTCACACACTTTTTTCTCAGAACTGAGCATGTGGAGAGACTTTCGTTCATCTAGCAACAAGGGAACGGGTTGCAGGAGAAACTTTTACTCTGGGTTCACAGTGTGTTTCCTAGTGCCGGTTTGAAGTTCCTGCAGTTTTCACGGTAAAACCGAGTTGGAGCTTGAACCTCCCCATATATATGTATGGAGTGGTGATTGCAACTGAAAATAAATTTGTGTTCCCAACAAGCTAGGTGAAAGCGGCTTTCACACACACATATCTCTCAGAACTGAGCATGTGGAAAAGACTTTCGTTCAGCTAGCACCAAGGGAACGATTTGCAGGAGAAACTTTTTCTGGTTTCTCAGTCTGTTTCCTAGTGCCGGATCGAATTTCCTGCAGTTTTCACTGTAAAACCGAGTTGGAGCTAGTACCTCCCCATATATATGTATGGAGTGGATTTTCCAATTGTAAAGAAACTTTGTGTTCCCAAAAATCTAGGTGAAGGACGGCTTTCACACACACTTATCTCTCAGAACTGAGCATGTGGAGAGACGTTCGTTCATCTAGCACAAAGGGAAAGGGTTGCAGGAGAAACTTATAATCTGGTTGCTCAGTCTGTTTCCTAGTGCCGGTTTGAAGTTCCTGCAGTTTTCACTGTAAAACCGTTTTGGAGCTTGTACATCCCCATATATATGTATGGAGTGGGGTTTGCAACTGAAAAGAAACTTTGTGTTCCCATCAAGCAAGGTGAAGGACGGCTTTCACACACACTTATCTCTCAGAAATGAGCATGTGGAGAGACTTTCGTTCATCTACCAACAAGGGAATGGGTTGCAGGAGAAAATTTTACTCTGGGTTCACAGTGTGTTTCCTAGTGCCGGTTTGAAGTTCCTGCAGTTTTCACTGTAAAACTGAGTTGGAGCTAGAACCTCCACCTATATAAGTATGTATTGGAATTTGCAACTGAAAATAAACATTTTGTTCCCAACAAGCTAGGTGAAGGACGGCTTTCACACACACTTATGTCTCAGAACTGAGCATGTTGAGAGACGTTCGTTCATCTAGCACCAAGGGAACGGGTTGCAGGAGAAACTTTTACTCTGGTTTCTCAGTCTGTTTCCTAGTGCCGGTTTGAATTTCCTGCAGTTTTCACTGTAAAACCGAGTTGGAGCTAGAACCTCCCCTTTTATATGTATGGAGTGCTGTTTGCCACTGAAAAGAAACTTTGTATTCCCAACAAGCAAGGTGAAGTATGGCTTTCACACACACTTATCTCTCAGAACTGAGATGTGGAGAGACGTTCGTTCATCTAGCACCAAGTGAGCGGGTTGCAGGAGAAACTTATACTCTGGTTTCTCAATCTGTTTCCTAGTGTCGGATCGAATTCCCTAAAGTTTTCACTCTAAAACGAGTTCGAGCTTTTACCTCCCCGTATATATGTATGGAGTGGGGTTTGCAACGTAAAATAAACATTGTGTTCCAAACAAGCTAGGTGAAAGACGGCTTTCACACACACTTATCTCTCAGAACTGAGCATGTGGAGAGACGTTCATTCATCTAGCACGAAGGGAACAGTTTGCAGGGGAAACTTTTACTCCAGTTTCTCATTCTCTTTCCTAGTGCCGGTTTGAAGTTCCTGCACTTTTCACTGTAAAATCGAGTTGGAGCTTGTACCTCCCCATATATATGTATGGAGTGGAGTTTGCAACTGAAAAGAAACTTTGTGTTCCCCAAAATCCAGGTGAAGGACGGCTTTCACACACACTGATCTCTCAGAAATGGGCATGTGAAGAAACGTTCGTTCATCTAGCCCAAATGGAACGGGTTGCAGGAGAAACATTTACTCTGGTTTCTCAATCTGTTTCCTAGTTCCGGTTTGAAGTTCCTGCAGTTTTCACTGTAAAACTGTGTTGGAGCTATTACCTCCCCATATATATGTGTGGAGTGGAGTTTGCCACTGAAAAGAAACTTTGTGTTCCCAACAAGCTAGGTGAAGGACGGCTTTCACACACACATATTTCTCAGAACTGAGCATGTGGAGAGACTTTCGTTCATCTAGCAACAAGGGAACGGGTTGCAGGAGAAACTTTTACTCTGGGTTCACAGTGTGTTTCCTAGTGCCGGTTTGAAGTTCCTGCAGTTTTCACGGTAAAACCGAGTTGGAGCTTGAACCTCCCCATATATATGTATGGAGTGGTGATTGCAACTGAAAATAAATTTGTGTTCCCAACAAGCTAGGTGAAAGCGGCTTTCACACACACATATCTCTCAGAACTGAGCATGTGGAAAAGACTTTCGTTCACCTAGCACCAAGGGAACGATTTGCAGGAGAAACTTTTTCTGGTTTCTCAGTCTGTTTCCTAGTGCCGGATCGAATTTCCTGCAGTTTTCACTGTAAAACCGAGTTGGAGCTAGTACCTCCCCATATATATGTATGGAGTGGATTTTCCAATTGTAAAGAAACTTTGTGTTCCCAAAAATCTAGGTGAAGGACGGCTTTCACACACACTTATCTCTCAGAACTGAGCATGTGGAGAGTCGTTCGTTCATCTAGCACAAAGGGAAAGGGTTGCAGGAGAAACTTATAATCTGGTTGCTCAGTCTGTTTCCTAGTGCTGGTTTGAAGTTCCTGCAGTTTTCACTGTAAAACCGTTTTGGAGCTAGTACCTCCCCATATATATGTATGGAGTGGGGTTTGCAACTGAAAAGAAACTTTGTGTTCCCATCAAGCAAGGTGAAGGACGGCTTTCACACACACTTATCTCTCAGAAATGAGCATGTGGAGAGACTTTCGTTCATCTACCAACAAGGGAATGGGTTGCAGGAGAAAATTTTACTCTGGGTTCACAGTGTGTTTCCTAGTGCCGGTTTGAAGTTCCTGCAGTTTTCACTGTAAAACTGAGTTGGAGCTAGAACCTCCCCCTATATAAGTATGTATTGGAATTTGCAACTGAAAATAAACATTTTGTTCCCAACAAGCTAGGTGAAGGACGGCTTTCACACACACTTATGTCTCAGAACTGAGCATGTGGAGAGACGTTCGTTCATCTAGCACCAAGGGAACGGGTTGCAGGAGAAACTTTTACTCTGGTTTCTCAGTCTGTTTCCTAGTGCCGGTTTGAATTTCCTGCAGTTTTCACTGTAAAACCGAGTTGGAGCTAGAACCTCCCCTTATATATGTATGGAGTGCTGTTTGCCACTGAAAAGAAACTTTGTATTCCCAACAAGCAAGGTGAAGTATGGCTTTCACACACACTTATCTCTCAGAACTGAGCATGTGGAGAGACGTTCGTTCATCTAGCACCAAGTGAGCGGGTTGCAGGAGAAACTTTTACTCTGGTTTCTCAATCTGTTTCCTAGTGTCGGATCGAATTCCCTAAAGTTTTCACTGTAAAACGAGTTCGAGCTTTTACATCCCCGTATATATGTATGGAGTGGGGTTTGCAACGTAAAATAAACATTGTGTTCCAAACAAGCTAGGTGAAAGACGGCTTTCACACACACTTATCTCTCAGAACTGAGCATGTGGAGAGACGTTCATTCATCTAGCACGAAGGGAACAGTTTGCAGGAGAAACTTTTACTCCAGTTTCTCAGTCTCTTTCCTAGTGCCGGTTTGAAGTTCCTGCACTTTTCACTGTAAAATCGAGTTGGAGCTTGAACCTCCCCATATATATGTATGGAGTGGAGTTTGCAACTGAAAAGAAACTTAGTGTTCCCCAAAATCCAAGTGAAGGACGGCTTTCACACACACTGATCTCTCAGAAATGGGCATGTGAAGAAACGTTCGTTCATCTAGCCCAAATGGAACGGGTTGCAGGAGAAACATTTACTCTGGTTTCTCAGTCTGTTTCCTAGTTCCGGTTTGAAGTTCCTGCAGTTTTCACTGTAAAACTGTGTTGGAGCTATTACCTCCCCATATATATGTGTGGAGTGGAGTTTGCCACTGAAAAGAATCTTTGTGTTCCCAACAAGCTAGGTGAAGGACGGCTTTCACACACACTTATTTCTCAGAACTGAGCATGTTGAGAGACTTTCGTTCATCTAGCAACAAGGGAACGGGTTGCAGGAGAAACTTTTACTCTGGGTTCACAGTGTGTTTCCTAGTGCCGGTTTGAAGTTCCTGCAGTTTTCACGGTAAAACCGAGTTGGAGCTTGAACCTCCCCATATATATGTATGGAGTGGTGATTGCAAATGAAAATAAATTTGTGTTCCCAACAAGCTAGGTGAAAGCGGCTTTCACACACACATATCTCTCAGAACTGAGCATGTGGAAAAGACTTTCGTTCAGCTAGCACCAAGGGAACGATTTGCAGGAGAAACTTTTTCTGGTTTCTCAGTCTTTTTCCTTAGTGCCGGATCGAATTTCCTGCAATTTTCACTGTAAAACCGAGTTGGAGTTAGTACCTCCCCATATATATGTATGGAGTGGATTTTCCAATTGTAAAGAAACTTTGTGTTCCCAAAAATCTAGGTGAAGGACGGCTTTCACACACACTTATCTCTCAGATCTGAGCATGTGGAGAGTCGTTCGTTCATCTAGCACAAAGGGAAAGGATTGCAGGAGAAACTTATAATCTGGTTGCTCAGTCTGTTTCCTAGTGCCGGTGTGAAGTTCCTGCAGTTTTCACTGTAAAACCGTTTTGGAGCTAGTACCTCCCCATTTGTATGTATGGAGTGGGGTTTGCAACCGAAAAGAAACTTTGTGTTCCCATCAAGCAAGTTGAAGGACGGCTTTCACACACACTTATCTCTCAGAAATGAGCATGTGGAGAGACTTTCGTTCATCTACCAACAAGGGAATGGGTTGCAGGAGAAAATTTTACTCTGGGTTCACAGTGTGTTTCCTAGTGCCGGTTTGAAGTTCCTGCAGTTTTCACTGTAAAACTGAGTTGGAGCTAGAACCTCCCCCTATATAAGTATGTATTGGAATTTGCAACTGAAAATAAACATTTTGTTCCCAACAAGCTAGGTGAAGGACGGCTTTCACACACACTTATGTCTGAGAACTGAGCATGTTGAGAGACGTTCGTTCATCTAGCACCAAGGGTAACGGGTTGCAGGAGAAACTTTTACTCTGGTTTCTCAGTCTGTTTCCTAGTGCCGGTTTGATTTTCCTGCAGTTTTCACTGTAAAACCGAGTTGGAGCTAGAACCTCCCCTTATATATGTATGGAGTGCTGTTTGCCACTGAAAAGAAACTTTGTATTCCCAACAAGCAAGGTGAAGTATGGCTTTCACACACACTTATCTCTCAGAATTTAGCATGTGGAAAGAAGTTCGTTCATGTAGCACAAAGGGAACGGGTTGCATGGGAAACATTTACTCTGGTTTCTCAGTCTGTTTCTTAGGGCCGGTGTGAAGTTCCTGCTGTTTTCACTGTAAAACAGAGTTGGAGCTAGTACTTCCCCATATATATGTATGGAGTGGAGTTTGCAACTGAAATGAATCTTTGTGTTCCCAACAAGCTAAGTTAAGGACGCCTTTCACACACACTTATCTCTCAGAACTAATCATTTGGATAGACTTTTGTTCAACTAGCACAAAGGGAACGGGTTGCAGGAGAAATTTTTACTCCGGTTTCTCAGTCTGTTTCCTAGTGATGGTTTGAAGTTCCTGCATTTTTCACTGTAAAATCGAGTTGAAGCTTGTACCTCCCCATATATATGTATGGACTGGAGTTTGCAACTGAAAAGGAACTTTGTGTTCCCCAAAATCCAGGTGAAGGACGGCTTTCACACACACTTATTTCTCAGAAATGAGCATGTGAAGAAACGTTCGTTCTTCTAGCCCAAATGGAACGGGTTGCAGGAGAAACATTTACTCTGGTTTCTAAGTCTATTTCCTAGTTCCGGTTTGAATTTCCTGCAGTTTTCACTGTAAAACCGAGATGGAGCTACTATTTCCCCATATATATATATGGAGTGGAGTTTGCCACTCAAAAGATACTTTGTGTTCCCAACAAGCTAGGTGAAGGACGGCATTCACACACAATTATCTCTGAGAATTGAGCATGTGGAGTGACTTTCTTTCATCTAGCATCAAGGGAATGGCTTGCAGGGGAAACTTTTACTCTGGGTTCACAGCGTGTTTCCTAGTGCCGGTTTGTAGTTCCTGCAGTTTTCACTGTAAAACCGAGTTGGAGCTAGAACCTCCCCTTATATATGTATGGATTGGAGTTTGCAACTGAAATAAACATTGTGTTCCCAACAAGCTAGGTGAAGGACGGCTTTCACACACACTTTTATCTCTGATCTGAGCATGTGGAGAGACTTTCGTTCATCTAGCACAAATGGAATGGTTTGTAGGAGAAAATTTTACTCTGGTCTCTCAGTATGTTTCCTATTGCCGGTGTGAAGTTCCTGCAGTTTTCACTGTAAAACCGATTTGGAGCTTGTACTTCCCTATATATATGTATGGAGTGGAGTTTGAAACTTAAAAGAAACTTTGTGTTCCCTACAAGCTAGGTGAAGGACAGCTTTCACACACACTTTTCTCTCAGATCTGAGCATGTGGAGACACGTTCGTTCATCTAGCACCAAGGGAACGGGTTGCAGGGGAAACTTTTAGTCTGGTTTCTAAGGCTGTTTCCTAGTGCCGGTGTGCAGTTCCTGCAGTTTTCACTGTAAAATCGAGTTGGAGCTAGTACCTCCCCTATATATGTATGGAGTGGAGTTTCCAAATGTAAAGAAACTTTGTGTTCCCAAAATCTAGGTGAAGGACGGCTTTCACACACACTTATCTCTCAGAACTGAGCATGTGGAGAGACGTTCGTTCATCTAGCACAAAGGGAAAGGTTTGCAGGAGAAACTTATAATCTGTTTGCTCAGTCTGTTTCCTAGTGCCGGGTTGAAGTTCCTGCAGTTTTCACTGTAAAACCGTTTTGGAGCTAGTACCTCCCCATATATATGTATGGAGTGGGGTTTGCAACTGAAAAGAAACTTTGTGTTCCCATCAAGCAAGGTGAAGAACGGCTTTCACACACACTTATCTCTCAGAACTGAGCATGTGGAGAGACTTTCGTTCATCTACCTACAAGGGAATGGGTTTTAGGGGAAAATTTTTCTCTGGGTTCACAGTGTTTTTCCTAGTGCCGGTTTCAAGTTCCTGCAGTTTTCACTGTAAAACTGAGTTGGAGCTAGAACCTCCCCCTATATATGTATGTATTGGAGTTTGCAACTGAAAATAAACATTTTGTTCCCAACAAGATAGGTGAAGGACGGCTTTCACACACACTTATCTCTCAGAACTGAGCATGTTGAGAGACGTTCGTTCATCTAGCAACAATGGAACGGGTTGCAGGAGAAATTTTTACTCTGGTTTCCCAGTGTGTTTCCTAGTGCCGGTTTGAAGATCCTGCAGTTTTCACAGTAAAACCGAGTTGGAGCTAGATCCTCCCCTTATATATGTATGGAGTGGAGTTTGCCACTGAAAAGAATCTTTGTGTTCCCAACAAGCAAGATGAAGTACGGCTTTCACACACACTTATCTCTCAGAACTTAGCATGTGGAAAGAAGTTCGTTCATGTAGCACAAAGGGAACGGGTTGCATGAGAAACATTTACTCTGGTTTCTCAGTCTGTTTCCTAGGGCCGGTGTGAAGTCCCTGCAGTTTTCACTGTAAAACCGAGTTGGAGCTAGTACTTCCCCATATATATGTATGGAGTGGAGTTTGCAACTGAAAAGAATCTTTGTGTTCCCAACAAGCTAAGTGAAGGACGGCTTTCACACACACTTATCTCTCAGAACTAATCATGTGGATAGACGTTTGTTCATCTAGCACAAAGGGAACGGTTTGCAGGAGAAACTTTTACTCCGGTTTCTCAGTCTGTTGCCTAGTGCCGGTTTGAAGTTCCTGCACTTTTCACTGTAAAATCGAGTTGGAGCTTGTACCTCCCCATATATATTTATGGAGTGGAGTTTGCAACTGAAAAGAAACTTTGTGTTCCCCAAAATCCAGGTGAAGGACGGCTTTCACACACACTTATCTCTCAGAAATGAACATGTGAAGAAACGTTCGTTCATCTAGCCCAAATGGAACGGGTTGCAGGAGAAACATTTACTCTGGTTTCTCAGTCTGTTTCCTAGTTCCGGTTTAGAGTTCCTGCAGTTTTCACAGTAAAACTGTGTTGGAGATATTACCTCCCCATGTATATGTGTGGAGTGGAGTTTGCCACTGAAAAGAAACTTTGTGTTCCCAACAAGCTAGGTGAAGGACGGCTTTCACACACACTTATTTCTCAGAACTGAGCATGTGGAGAGACTTTCGTTCATCTAGCAACAAGGGAACGGGTTGCAGGAGAAATTTTACTCTGGGTTCACATTGTGTTTCCTAGTGCTGGATTGAATTTCCTGCAGTTTTCACTGTAAAACCGAGTTGGAGCTAGTACCTCCCCATATATATGTATGGAGTGTAATTTGCTCCTGAATAGAAACTTTGTGTTCCCAAAAATCTAGGTGAAGAACGGCTTTCACACACACTTATCTCTCAGAACTGAGCATGTGGAGAGAAGTTCGTTTATCTAGCACTAAGGGAACGTGTTTCAGGAGAAACTTTTACTCTGGATTCTCAGACTGTTTCCTAGTGCCGGTTTGAAGTTACTGCAGTTTTTACTGTAAAACCGAGTTGAAGCTAGTACCCCCCTAATTATATGTATGGAATGGAGTTTGCAACTGAAAAGAAACTTTGTGTTCCCAAGAAGCTAGGTGAAGGACGGCTTTGACATCCAATTATCTCTCAGATCTGAGCATGTGGAGAGACTTTCTTTCATCTAGCACCAAGGGAATGGGTTGCAGGAGAAACTTTTAATCTGTTTTCTCAGTCTGTTTCCTAGTGCCGGATCGAATTTCCTGCAGTTTTCACCGTAAAACCGAGTTGGAGCTAGTACCTCCCCATATATATGTATGGATTGGAGTTGGCAACTGAAAATAAAAATTGTGTTCCCAACAAGCTATGTGAAGGACTGCTTTCACACACAAATGTCTCTCAGAACTGAGCATGTGGAGACACGTTCGTTCATCTAGCACAAAGGGAACGGGTTGCAGGAGAATCTTTTACTCCGGTTTCTCAATCTGTTTCCTAGTGTCGGTTTGAAGTTCCTGCAGTTTTCACTGTAAAACCGAGTTGGAGCTGGTACCTCCCCATATACATGTATGGAGTGGAGTTTGCAACTGAAAATAATCTTTGTGTTCCCAACAAGCTAGGTGAAGGTCGGCATTCACACACACTTATCTCTCTGACCTGAGCATGTGGAGAGACTTTCGTTCATCTAGCACCAAGGGAACGGGTTGCAGGAGAAACTTTTAGTCTGGTTTCTAAGTCTGTTTCCTAGTGCCGGTGTGCAGTTCCTGCAGTTTTCACTGTAAAATCGAGTTGGAGCTAGTACCTCCCCATATATATGTATGGAGTGGAGTTTGCAACTGTAAAGAAACTTTGTGTTCCCAAAAATCTAGGTGAAGGTCGGCATTCACACACACTTATCTCTCTGACCTGAGCATGTGGAGAGACTTTCGTTCATCTAGCACAAATGGAACGGGTTGCAGGAGAAACTATTTCTCTCATTTATCAGTCAGTTTCCTAGAGCCGGTATGTATTTCCTTCAGTTTTCATTGTAAAACCGATTTGGAGCTATTACTTCCCCATATATATATATGGAGTGGAGTTTGCCACTCAAATGATACTTTGTGTTCCCATCAATCTAGGTGAAGGACTGCTTTCACACACACTTATCTCTCCGAATTGAGCATGTGGAGAGACGTTCTTTCATCTAGCATCAAGGGAATGTCTTGCAGGGGAAACTTTTACTCTGGGTTCACAGCGTGTTTCCTAGTGCCGGTTTGTAGTTCCTGCAGTTTTCACTGTAAAACCGAGTTGGAGCTAGAACCTCCCCCTATATATGTATGGAATGGAGTTTGCAACTGAAATAAACATTTTGTTCCCAACAAGCTAGGTGAAGGACGGCTTTCACACACACTTATCTCTCAGATCTGAGCATGTGGAGAGACTTTCGTTCATCTATCACAAATGGAACGGGTTGCAGGAGAAAATTTTACTCTGGTCTCTCAGTATGTTTCCTAATGCCGGTGTGAAGTTCCTGCAGTTTTCACTGTAAAACCAATTTGGAGCTTGTACTTCCCCATATATATGTATGGAGTGGAGTTTGCAACTGAAAAGAAACTTTGTGTTCCCCACAAGCTAGGTGAAGGACGGCTTTCACACACACTTATGTCCCAGAACTGAGCATGTGGAGAGACTTTCGTTCATCTAGCAACAAGGGAACGGGTTGCAGGAGAAAATTTTACTCTGGGTTCTCATTGTGTTTCCTAGTGCCGGTTTGAAGTTCCTGCAGTTTACACGGTAATACCGAGTTGGAGCTTGAACCTCCCCCTATATATGTATGGATTGGGGTTTGCAACTGAAAATAAACATTGTGTTCCCAACAAGCTAGGTGAAGGACGGCATTCACACACAATTATCTCTCAGAATTGAGCATGTGGAGAGACGTTCTTTCATCTAGAATCAAGGGAATGGCTTGCAGGGGAAACTTTTACTCTGGGTTCACAGCGTGTTTCCTAGTGCCGGTTTGTAGTTCCTGCAGTTTTCACTGTAAAACCGAGTTGGAGCTAGAACCTCCCCTTATATATGTATGGATTGGAGTTTGCAACTGAAATAAACATTGTGTTCCCAACAAGCTAGGTGAAGGACGGCTTTCACACACACTTATATCTCAGATCTGAGCATGTGGAGAGACTTTCGTTCATCTAGCACAATTGGAATGGTTTGCAGGAGAAAATTTTACTCTGGTCTCTCAGTATGTTTCCTATTGCCGGTGTGAAGTTCCTGCAGTTTTCACTGTAAAACCGATTTGGAGCTTTTACTTCCCCATATATATGTATGGAGTGGAGTTTGCAACTGAAAAGAAACTTTGTGTTCCCTACAAGCTAGGTGAAGGACGGCTTTCACACACACTTTTCTCTCAGATCTGAGCATGTGGAGACACGTTCGTTCATCTAGCACAATGGGAACGGGTTGCAGGAGAAACATTTACTCCGGGTTCTCAATCTGTTTCCTAGTGCCGGTATGAAGTTCCTGCAGTTTTCACTGTAAAACCGAGTTGGAGCTGGTACCGCCCCATATATATGTATGGAGTGGGGTTTGCAACTGAAAATAATCTTTGTGTTCCCAAAAGCTAGGTGAAGGACGGCTTTCACACACACTTATCTCTCAGAACTGAGCATGTGGAGAGACGTTCGTTCATCTAGCACCAAGGGAACGGGTTGCAGGAGAAACTTTTAGTCTGGTTTCTAAGGCTGTTTCCTAGTGCCGGTGTGCAGTTCCTGCAGTTTTCACTGTAAAATCGAGTTGGAGCTAGTACCTCCCCATATATATGTATGGAGTGGAGTTTCCAAATGTAAAGAAACTTTGTGTTCCCAAAATCTAGGTGAAGGACGGCTTTCACACACACTTATCTCTCAGAACTGAGCATGTGGAGAGACGTTCGTTCATCTAGCACAAAGGGAAAGGTTTGCAGGAGAAACTTATAATCTGTTTGCTCAGTCTGTTTCCTAGTGCCGGGTTGAAGTTCCTGCAGTTTTCACTGTAAAACCGTTTTGGAGCTAGTACCTCCCCACATATATGTATGGAGTGGGGTTTGCAACTGAAAAGAAACTTTGTGTTCCCATCAAGCAAGGTGAAGAACGGCTTTCACACACACTTATCTCTCAGAACTGAGCATGTGGAGAGACTTTCGTTCATCTACCTACAAGGGAATGGGCTGCAGGGGAAAATTTTACTCTGGGTTCACAGTGTTTTTCCTAGTGCCGGTTTCAAGTTCCTGCAGTTTTCACTGTAAAACTGAGTTGGAGCTAGAACCTCCCCCTATATATGTATGTATTGGAGTTTGCAACTGAAAATAAACATTTTGTTCCCAACAAGCTAGGTGAAGGACGGCTTTCACACACACTTATGTCTCAGAACTGAGCATGTTGAGAGACGTTCGTTCATCTAGCACCAATGGAACGGGTTGCAGGAGAAATTTTTACTCTGGTTTCCCAGTGTGTTTCCTAGTGCCGGTTTGAAGATCCTGCAGTTTTCACAGTAAAACCGAGTTGGAGCTAGATCCTCCCCTTATATATGTATGGAGTGGAGTTTGCCACTGAAAAGAATCTTTGTGTTCCCAACAAGCAAGATGAAGTACGGCTTTCACACACACTTATCTCTCAGAACTTAGCATGTGGAAAGAAGTTCGTTCATATAGCACAAAGGGAACGGGTTGCATGAGAAACATTTACTCTGGTTTCTCAGTCTGTTTCCTAGGGCCGGTGTGAAGTCCCTGCAGTTTTCACTGTAAAACCGAGTTGGAGCTAGTACTTCCCCATATATATGTATGGAGTGGAGTTTGCAACTGAAAAGAATCTTTGTGTTCCCAACAAGCTAAGTGAAGGACGGCTTTCACACACACTTATCTCTCAGAACTAATCATGTGGATAGACGTTTGTTCATCTAGCACAAAGGGAACGTTTTGCAGGAGAAACTTTTACTCCGGTTTCTCAGTCTGTTGCCTAGTGCCGGTTTGAAGTTCCTGCACTTTTCACTGTAAAATCGAGTTGGAGCTTGTACTTCCCCATATATATTTATGGAGTGGAGTTTGCAACTGAAAAGAAACTTTGTGTTCCCCAAAATCCAGGTGAAGGACGGCTTTCACACACACTTATCTCTCAGAAATGAACATGTGAACAAACGTTCGTTCATCTAGCCCAAATGGAACGGGTTGCAGGAGAAACAATTACTCTGGTTTCTCAGTCTCTTTCCTAGTTCCGGTTTAGAGTTCCTGCAGTTTTCACAGTAAAACTGTGTTGGAGATATTACCTCCCCATGTATATGTGTGGAGTGGAGTTTGCCACTGAAAAGAAACTTTGTGTTCCCAACAAGCTAGGTGAAGGACGGCTTTCACACACACTTATTTCTCAGAACTGAGCATGTGGAGAGACTTTCGTTCATCTAGCAACAAGGGAACGGGTTGCAGGAGAAATTTTACTCTGGGTTCACAGTGTGTTTCCTAGTGCCGGATTGAATTTCCTGCAGTTTTCACGGTAAAACCGAGTTGGAGCTTGACCCTCCCCCTATATATGTATGGATTGGTGTTTGCAACTGAAAATAAACGTTGTGTTCCCAACAAGATAGGTGAAAGACGGCTTTCACACACACATATCTCTCAGAACTGAGCATGTGGAGAGACGTTCGTTCATCTAGCACCAAGGGAACGATTTGCAGGGGAAACTTTTTCTGGTTTCTCAGTCTGATTCCTAGTGCCGGATCGAATTTCCTGCAGTATTCACTGTAAAACCGAGTTGGAGCTTGTACCTCCCCATATATATGTATGGAGTGTAATTTGCTCCTGAATAGAAACTTTGTGTTCCCAAAAATCTAGGTGAAGGACGGCTTTCACACACACTTATCTCTCAGAACTGAGCATGTGGAGAGAAGTTCTTTTATCTAGCACCAAGGGAACGTGTTTCAGGAGAAACTTTTACTCTGGATTCTCAGACTCTTTCCTAGTGCCGGTTTGAATTTACTGCAGTTTTTACTGTAAAACCGAGTTGGAGCTAGTACCCCCCTAAATATATGTATGGAATGGAGTTTGCAACTGAAAAGAAACTTTGTGTTCCCAAGAAGCTAGGTGAAGGACGGCTTTGACATCCAATTATCTCTCAGATCTGAGCAAGTGGAGAGACTTTCTTTCATCTAGCACCAAGGGAATGGGTTGCAGGAGAAACTTTTAATCTGTTTTCTCAGTCTGTTTCCTAGTGCCGGATCGAATTTCCTGCAGTTTTCACTGTAAAACCGAGTTGGAGCTAGTACCTCCCCATATATATGTATGGATTGGAGTTGGCAACTGAAAATAAAAATTGTGTTCCCAACAAGCTATGTGAAGGACTGCTTTCACACACAAATGTCTCTCAGAACTGAGCATGTGGAGACACGTTCGTTCATCTAGCACAAAGGGAACGGGTTGCAGGGGAATCTTTTACTCCGGTTTCTCAATCTGTTTCCTAGTGTCGGTTTGAAGTTCCTGCAGTTTTTCACTGTAAAACCGAGTTGGAGCTGGTACCCTCCCCATATACATGTATGGAGTGGAGTTTGCAACTGAAAATAATCTTTGTGTTCCCAACAAGCTAGGTGAAGGTCGGCATTCACACACACTTATCTCTCTGACCTGAGCATGTGGAGAGACTTTCGTTCATCTAGCACCAAGGGAACGGGTTGCAGGAGAAACTTTTTGTCTGGTTTCTAAGTCTGTTTCCTAGTGCCGGTGTGCAGTTCCTGCAGTTTTCACTGTAAAATCGAGTTGGAGCTAGTACCTCCCCATATATATGTATGGAGTGGAGTTTGCAACTGTAAAGAAACTTTGTGTTCCCAAAAATCTAGGTGAAGGACGGCTTTCACACACCCTTATCTCTCAGAACTGAGCATGTGAATAGACGTTCGTTCATCTAGCACAAATGGAACGGGTTGCAGGAGAAACTATTTCTCTCATTTATCAGTCAGTTTCCTAGAGCCGGTATCTATTTCCTTCAGTTTTCAGTGTAAAACCGATTTGGAGCTATTACTTCCCCATATATATATATGAAGTGGAGTTTGCCACTCAAATGATACTTTGTGTTCCCATCAATCTAGGTGAAGGACTGCTTTCACACACACTTATCTCTCCGAATTGAGCATGTGGAGAGACGTTCTTTCATCTAGCATCAAGGGAATGTCTTGCAGGGGAAACTTTTACTCTGGGTTCACAGCGTGTTTCCTAGTGCCGGTTTGTAGTTCCTGCAGTTTTCACTGTAAAACCGAGTTGGAGCTAGAACCTCCCCCTATATATGTATGGATTGGAGTTTGCAACTGAAATAAACATTTTGTTCCCAACAAGCTATGTGAAGGACTGCTTTCACACACACATGTCTCTCAGAACTGAGCATGTGGAGACACGTTCGTTCATCTAGCACAATGGTAACGGGTTGCAGGAGAAACTTTTACTCCGGTTTCTCAATCTTTCTCCTAGTGCCGGTTTGAAATTCCTGCAGTTTTCACTGTAAAACTGAGTTGGAGCTGGTACCTCCCCATATATATGTATGGAGTGGAGTTTGCAACTGAAAATAATCTTTGTGTTCCCAAAAGCTAGGTGAAGGATGGCTTTCACACACACTTATCTCTCAGAACTGAGCATGTGGAGAGACGTTCGTTCATCTAGCACCAAGGGAACGGGTTGCAGGAGATACTTTTAGTCTGGTTTCTAAGTCTGTTTCCTAGTGCCGGTGTGCAGTTCCTGCAGTTTTCACTGTAAAATCGAGTTGGAGCTAGTACCTCCCCATATATATGTATGGACTGGAGTTTCCAAATGTAAAGAAACTTTGTGTTCCCAAAAATCTAGGTGAAGGACGGCTTTCACACACACTTATCTCTCAGAACTGAGCATGTGGAGAGACGTTCGTTCATCTAGCACAAAGGGAAAAGATTGCAGGAGAAACTTATAATCTGTTTGCTCAGTCTGTTTCCTAGTGCCGGGTTGAATTTCCTGCAGTTTTCACTGTAAAACCGTTTTGGGGCTAGTACCTCCCCATATATATGTATGGAGTGGGGTTTGCAACTGAAAAGAAACTTTGTGTTCCCATCAAGCAAGGTGAAGGACGGCTTTCACACACACTTATCTCTCAGAACTGAGCATGTGGAGAGACTTTCGTTCATCTACCTACAAGGGAATGGGTTGCAGGAGAAAATTTTACTCTGGGTTCACAGTGTTTTTCCTAGTGCCGGTTTCAAGTTCCTGCAGTTTTCACTGTAAAACTGAGTTGGAGCTAGAACCTCCCCCTATATATGTATGTATTGGAGTTTGCAACTGAAAATAAACATTTTGTTCCCAACAAGCTAGGTGAAGGACGGCTTTCACACACACTTATGTCTCAGAACTGAGCATGTTGAGAGACGTTCGTTCATATAGCACCAATGGAACGGGTTGCAGGAGAAATTTTTACTCTGGTTTCCCAGTGTGCTTCCTAGTGCCGGTTTGAAGATCCTTCAGTTTTCACAGTAAAACCGAGTTGGAGTTAGTTCCTCCCCTTATATATGTATGGAGTGCAGTTTGCCACTGAAAAGAAACTTTGTGTTCCCAACAAGCAAGATGAAGTACGGCTTTCACACACACTTATCTCTCAGAACATAGCATGTGGAAAGAAGTTCGTTCATGTAGCACAAAGGGAACGGTTTGCATGAGAAACATTTACTCTGGTTTCTCAGTCTGTTTCCTAGGGCCGGTGTGAAGTCCCTGCAGTTTTCACTGTAAAACCGAGTTGGAGCTAGTACTTCCCCATATATATGTATGGAGTGGAGTTTGCAACTGAAAAGAATCTTTGTGTTCCCAACAAGCTAAGTGAAGGACGGCTTTCACACACACTTATCTCTCAGAACTAATCATGTGGATAGACGTTTGTTCATCTAGCACAAAGGGAATGGTTTGCAGGAGAAACTTTTACTCCGGTTTCTCAGTCTGTTGCCTAGTGCCGGTTTGAAGTTCCTGCACTTTTCACTGTAAAATCGAGTTGGAGCTTGTACCTCCCCATATATATTTATGGAGTGGAGTTTGCAACTGAAAAGAAACTTTGTGTTCCCCAAAATCCAGGTGAAGGACGGCTTTCACACACACTTATCTCTCAGAAATGAACATGTGAACAAACGTTCGTTCATCTAGCCCAAATGGAACGGGTTGCAGGAGAAACATTTATTCTGGTTTCTCAGTCTGTTTCCTAGATCCGGTTTGAAGTTCCTGCAGTTTTCACAGTAAAATTGTGTTGGAGATATTACCTCCCCATGTATATGTGTGGAGTGGGGTTTGCCACTGAAAAGAAACTTTGTGTTTCCAGCAAGCTAGGTGAAGGACGGCTTTCACACATACTTATTTCTCAGAACTGAGCATGTGGAGAGACTTTCGTTCATCTAGCAACAAGGGAACGGGTTGCAGGAGAAATTTTACTCTGGGTTCACAGTGTGTTTCCTAGTGCCGGATTGAATTTCCTGCAGTTTTCACGGTAAAACCGAGTTGGAGCTTGACCCTCCCCCTATATATGTATGGATTGGTGTTTGCAACTGAAAATAAACATTGTGTTCCCAACAAGATAGGTGAAAGACGGCTTTCACACACACATATCTCTCAGAACTGAGCATGTGGAGAGACGTTCGTTCATCTAGCACCAAGAGAACGATTTGCTGGGGAAACTTTTTCTGGTTTCTAAGTCTGTTTCCTAGTGCCGGTGTGCAGTTCCTGAAGTTTTCACTAAAAAACCGAGTTGGATTTACTACCTCCCCATATATATGTATGGAGTGGAGTTTGCAACTGAAAAGAAACTTTGTGTTCCCAACAAGTTAGGTGAAGGACGGCTTTCACACACAATTATCTCTCAGAACTAAGCTTGTGGAGACACGTTCGTTCATCTATCACCAAGTGAACGGGTTGCTGGATAAACTTTTACTCTGGTTTCTCAGTCTGTTTCCTAGTGCCGGTTTGAAGTTCCTGCAGTTTTCACTGTAAAACCGAGTTTGACCTATTACCTCCCCCTATACATGTATGGAGTGGAGTTTCCAACTGAAAATAAGCATTGTTTTCCCAAAAAGCTAGGTGAAGGAAGGCTTTCACACACACTTATCTCTCAGAACTGAGCATGTGGAGAGACGTTCGTTCATCTAGCACCAAGGGAACGGGTTGCAGGAGAAAATTTTATTCTGGTTTCTCAATCTATTTCCTAGTGCCAATTTGAATTTGCTGCAGTTTTCACTGTAAACCCGAGTTGGAGCAAGTACCTCCCCATATATATGTATGGATTGAAGTTTGCAACTGAAAAGAAACTTTGTGTTCCCAACAAGCTAGGTGAAGGACGGCTTTCACACACACTTATCTCTCAGAAATGAGCATGTGGAGAGACGTTCGTTCACCTAGCACCATGGGAAAAGTTTGCAGGAGAAACTTTTACTCTGGTTTCTCAGTCTGTTTCCTAGTGAAGGTTTGAAGTTCCTGCAGTTTTCACTGTAAAACCGAGATTGATTAAGTACCTCCCCCTATATATGCATGGAATGGAGTTTGCAGCTGAAAATAAGCATTGTTTTCCCAACAAGCTAGGTGAAGTTCGGCTTTCACACACACTTATCTCTCAGAACTAACCTTGTGGAGAGACCATCGTTCATCTAGCAACAAGGAAACGGGTTGCAGGAGAAACTTTTACTCTGGTTTCTCAGTCTGTATACTAGTGATTGTTTGAAGTTTCTGCAGTTTTCACTGTAAAACCGAGTTGGTGCTAGTACCTCCCCATATATATGTATGGAGTGGAGTTTGCAACTGAAAAGAATCTTTGTGTTCCCAACAAGCTAGGAGAAGGACGGATTTCACACACAATTATCTCTCAGAACTGAGCATGTGGAGAGACATTCGTTCATCTAGCACCAAGGGAACGGGTTGCAGGGGAAACATTTACTCTGGGTTCTCAGTTTCCTAGTGCCGGTTTGAATTTCCTGCAGTTTTCACTAAAAAACCTAGTAGGAGCTACTACCTCCCCATATATATGTATGGAGTGGAGTTTGCAACTGAAAAGAAACTTTGTGTTCCCAAAAATTTTGGTGAAGGACATCTTTCACACACAATTATCTCTCAGAACTAAGCTTGTGGAGACACGTTCGTTCATCTAGCAACAAGGGAACGGGTTGCAGGGGAATCTTTTACTCAGGGTTCTCAGTTTCCTAGTGCCAGTTTGAATTTCCTGCAGTTTTCACTAAAAAAATTAGTTGGAGCTACTACCTCCCCATATATATGTATGGAGTGGAGTTTGCAACTGAAAAGAAACTTTGTGTTCCCAACAAGCTAGGTGAAGGACGGATTTCACACACACTTATCTCTCAGAACTGAGCATGTGGAGAGACGTTCGTTCATCTAGCACCAAGGGAACGGGTTGCAGGGGAAACTTTTTCTCTGGGTTCTCAGTTTCCTAGTGCCGGTTTGAATTTCCTGCAATTTTCACTAAAAAATCTAGTTGGAGCTACTACCTCCCCATATATATGTATGGATTGGAGTTTGCAACTGAAAAGAAACTTTGTGTTCCAAACAAGCTACATGAAGTACGGCTTTCACACACACTTATCTCTCAAAACTAAGCTTGTGGAGAGACGTTCGTTCATCTAGCACCAAGGGAATGGGTTGAAGGGGAAAGTTTTACTCTGGTTTATCAGTCTGTTTCCTAGTGCTTTTTTGAAGTTCCTGCAGTTTTCACTGTAAAACCGAGTTTGAGCTAGTACCTCCCCCTATACATGTATGGAGTGGAATTTCCAACTCAAAATAAGCATTGTGTTCCCAACAAGCTAGGTGAAGGACGGCTTTCACACACACTTATCTCTCAGAAATAAACTTTTGGAGAGACTTTCGTTCATTTAGCACCAAGGAACGAGTTGCTGGTGAAACTTTTAATCTGGTATCTCTGTCTGTTTCCTAGTGCCGGTTTGAAGTTCCTGCAGTTTTCATTGTAAAACCGAGTTGGAACTAGTACCTCCCCATATATATGTATGGAGTGTAGTTTGCAACTGAAGAGAAACTTTGTGTTCCCAACATGCTAGGTGAAGGACGGCTTTCACACACACTTACCTCTCAGAACTGAGTATGTGGAGAGATGTTCGTTCACCTAGCACCAAGGGAACGGGTTGCAGGATAAAGTTTTACTCTGGTTTCTCAGTCTGTTTCCTAGTGCCGGTTTTAAGTTCCTGCAGTTTTCACTGTAAAACCGAGTTGGAGCTAGTACCTCCCCATGTATATGTATGAAGAGGGGTTTGCAACTGAAAAGAAACTTTGTATTCCCAACAAGCTAGGTGAAGGACGGCTTTAACACACACTTATCTCTCAGAACTGAGCATGTGGAGAGACGTTCGTTCATCTAGCACCAAGGGAACGTGTTGCAGGAGAAACATTTACTCTGGGTTCTCAGTATGTTTCCTAGTGCCGGTTTGAAGTTCGTGCAGTTTTCACTGGAAAACAGATTTGGTGCTAGTACCTCCCCATATATATGTATGGAGTGGAGTTTTCAACTGAAAAGAAACTTTGTGTTCCCAACAAGCTAGGTGAAGTACGGCTTTCACACACACTTATCTCTCAGAACTAAGCTTGTGAAGACACGTTCTTTCATCAAACACCAAGGGAACGGGATGCTGGAGAAACTTTTACTCTGGTTTCTCATTCTGTTTCCTAGTTCCGGTTTTAAGTTCCTGCAATTTTCTCTGTAAAACCGAATTTCATCTAGTACCTCCACCTATATATGCATGGAATGGAGTAAGCAACTGAAAATAAGCATTATGTTCCCAACAAGTTAGGTGAAGGATTGCTTTCACACACACTTATCTCTCAGAACTGAGCATGTGGAGAGAAGTTCGTTCACCTAGCACCAAGGGAAAGGGTTGCAGGAGAAACTTTTACTCTGGTTTCTCATTCTGTTTCCTAGTGCAGGTTTGTATTTCCAGCAGTTTTCACTGTAAAACAGAGTTGGATCTATTACCTCCCCATATATATGTATGGAGTGGAGTTTGCAACTGAAAAGAAACTTTGTGTTCCCAACAAGCTAGGTGAAGGACGGCTTTCACACACACTTATCTCTCAGAACTAAGCTTGTGGACAGTCGTTCGTTCATCTAGCACCAAGGGAACGTGTTGCAGGAGAAACTTTTACTCTGGGTTCTCAGTCTGTTTCCTAGTGCCGGTTTGAAGTTCCTGCAGTTTTCAGTGAAAAACCGAGTTGGAGCTAATACCTCCCCATATATATGTATGGAGTGGAGTTTGCAACTGAAAAGAAACTTTGTGTTCCCACCAAGTTAGGTGAAGGATGGCTTTCACACACAATTATCTCTCAGATCTAAGCTTGTGGAGACACGTTCGTTCATCTAGCACCAAGGGAACGGGCTGCAAGAGAAAGTTTTACTCTGGGTTCTCAGTCTGTTTCCTAGTGCTGTGTTGAATTTCCTGCAGTTTTCACTGTAAAACCGTTTTGGAGCTAGTACCTCCCCATATATATGTATGGAGTGGGGTTTGCAACTGAAAAGAAACTTTGTGTTCCCATCAAGCAAGGTGAAGGACGGCTTTCACACACACTTATCTCTCAGAACTGAGCATGTGGAGAGACTTTCGTTCATCTACCTACAAGGGAATGGGTTGCAGGAGAAAATTTTACTCTGGGTTCACAGTGTTTTTCCTAGTGCCGGTTTCAAGTTCCTGCAGTTTTCACTGTAAAACTGAGTTGGAGCTAGAACCTCCCCCTATATATGTATGTATTGGAGTTTGCAACTGAAAATAAACATTTTGTTCCCAACAAGCTAGGTGAAGGACGGCTTTCACACACACTTATGTCTCAGAACTGAGCATGTTGAGAGACGTTCGTTCATATAGCACCAATGGAACGGGTTGCAGGAGAAATTTTTACTCTGGGTTCACAGTGTTTTTCCTAGTGCCGGTTTGAAGATCCTTCAGTTTTCACAGTAAAACCGAGTTGGAGTTAGATCCTCCCCTTATATATGTATGGAGTGCAGTTTGCCACTGAAAAGAAACTTTGTGTTCCCAACAAGCAAGATGAAGTACGGCTTTCACACACACTTATCTCTCAGAACTTAGCATGTGGAAAGAAGTTCGTTCATGTAGCACAAAGGGAACGGTTTGCATGAGAAACATTTACTCTGGTTTCTCAGTCTGTTTCCTAGGGCCGGTGTGAAGTCCCTGCAGTTTTCACTGTAAAACCGAGTTGGAGCTAGTACTTCCCCATATATATGTATGGAGTGGAGTTTGCAACTGAAAAGAATCTTTGTGTTCCCAACAAGCTAAGTGAAGGACGGCTTTCACACACACTTATCTCTCAGAACTAATCATGTGGATAGACGTTTGTTCATCTAGCACAAAGGGAATGGTTTGCAGGAGAAATTTTACTCCGGTTTCTCAGTCTGTTGCCTAGTGCCGGTTTGAAGTTCCTGCACTTTTCACTGTAAAATCGAGTTGGAGCTTGTACCTCCCCATATATATTTATGGAGTGGAGTTTGCAACTGAAAAGAAACTTTGTGTTCCCCAAAATCCAGGTGAAGGACGGCTTTCACACACACATATCTCTCAGAAATGAACATGTGAACAAACGTTCGTTCATCTAGCCCAAATGGAACGGGTTGCAGGAGAAACATTTATTCTGGTTTCTCAGTCTGTTTCCTAGTTCCGGTTTGAAGTTCCTGCAGTTTTCACAGTAAAACTGTGTTGGAGATATTACCTCCCCATGTATATGTGTGGAGTGGGGTTTGCCACTGAAAAGAAACTTTGTGTTCCCAGCAAGCTAGGTGAAGGACGGCTTTCACACATACTTATTTCTCAGAACTGAGCATGTGGAGAGACTTTCGTTCATCTAGCAACAAGGGAACGGGTTGCAGGAGAAATTATACTCTGGGTTCACAGTGTGTTTCCTAGTGCCGGATTGAATTTCCTGCAGTTTTCACGGTAAAACCGAGTTGGAGCTTGACCCTCCCCCTATATATGTATGGATTGGTGTTTGCAACTGAAAATAAACATTGTGTTCCCAACAAGATAGGTGAAAGACGGCTTTTCACACACACGTATCTCTCAGAACTGAGCATGTGGAGAGACGTTCGTTCATCTAGCACCAAGAGAACGATTTGCAGGGGAAACTTTTTCTGGTTTCTAAGTCTGTTTCCTAGTGCCGGATCGAATTTCCTGCAGTTTTCACTGTAAAACCGAGTTGGAGCTAGTACCTCCCCATATATATGTATGGAGTGTAATTTGCTCCTGTATAGAAACTTTGTGTTCCCGAAAATCTAGGTGAAGGACGGCTTTCACACACACTTATCTCTCAGAACTGAGCATGTGGAGAGAAGTTCGTTTATCTAGCTCCAAATGAACGTGTTTGAGGAGAAACTTTTACTCTGGATTCTCAGACTGTTTCCTAGTGCCGGTTTGAAGTTACTGCAGTTTTTACTGTAAAACCGAGTTGGAGCTAGTACCCCCCTAAATATATGTATGGAAAGGAGTTTGCAACTGAAAAGAAACTTTGTTTTCCCAAGAAGCTAGGTGAAGGACGGCTTTGACATCCAATTATCTCTCAGATCTGAGCATGTGGAGAGACTTTCTTTCATCTAGCACCAAGGGAATGGGTTGCAGGAGAAACTTTTAATCTGTTTTCTCAGTCTGTTTCCTAGTGCCGGATCGAATTTCCTGCAGTTTTCACTGTAAAACCGAGTTGGAGCTAGTACCTCCCCATATATATGTATGGATTGGAGTTGGCAACTGAAAATAAAAATTGTGTTCCCAACAAGCTATGTGAAGGACTGCTTTCACACACAAATGTCTCTCAGAACTGACCATGTGGAGACACGTTCATTCATCTAGCACAAAGGGAACGGGTTGCAGGAGAAACTTTTACTCCGTTTTCTCAATCTGTTTCCTAGTGCCAGTATGAAGTTCCTGCAGTTTTCACTGTAAAACCGAGTTGGAGCTGGTACCTCCCCATATACTGTATGGAGTGGAGTTGCAACTGTAAAGAAACTTTGTGTTCCCAAAAATCTAGGTGAAGGACGGCTTTCACACACACTTATCTCTCAGAACTGAGCATGTGGAGAGACTTTCGTTCATCTAGCAACCAAGGGAACGGGTTGCAGGAGAAACTTTTAGTCTGGTTTCTAAGTCTGTCTTCCTAGTGCCGGTGTGCAGTTCCTGCAGTTTTCACTGTAAAATCGAGTTGGAGCTAGTACCTCCCCATATATATGTATGGAGTGAGTTTGCAACTGTAAAGAAACTTTGTGTTCCCAAAAATCTAGTTGAAGGACGGCTTTCACACACACTTATCTCTCAGAACTGAGCATGTGAGTAGACGTTCGTTCATCTAGCACAAATGGAACGGGTTGCAGGAAGAAACTATTTCTCTCGTTTATCAGTCAGTTTCCTAGAGCCGGTATGTATTTTCCTTCAGTTTTCAGTGTAAAACCGATTTGGAGCTATTACTTCCCCATATATATATATGGAGTGGAGTTTGCCACTCAAATGATACTTTGTGTTCCCATCAATCTAGGTGAAGGACTGCTTTCACACACACTTATCTCTCCGAATTGAGCATGTGGAGAGACGTTCTTTCATCTAGCATCAAGGGAATGTCTTGCAGGGGAAACTTTTACTCTGGGTTCACAGCGTGTTTCCTAGTGCCGGTTTGTAGTTCCTGCAGTTTTCACTGTAAACCGAGTTGGAGCTAGAACCTCCCCCCTATATATGTATGGATTGGAGTTTGCAACTGAAATAATCATTTTGTTCCCAACAAGCTAGGTGAAGGACGGCTTTCACACACACTTATCTCTCAGATCTGAGCATGTTGAGAGACTTTCGTTCATGTAGCACAAATGGAACGGGTTGCAGGAGAAAATATTACTCTGGTCTCTCAGTATGTTTCCTATTGCCGGTGTGAAGTTCCTGCAGTTTTCACTGTAAAACCGATTTGGAGCTTGTACTTCCCCATATATATGTATGGAGTGGAGTTTGCAACTGAAAAGAAACTTTGTGTTCCCCACAAGCTAGGTGAATTACGGCTTTCACACACACTTATGTCTCAGAACTGAGCATGTTGGGAGACTTTCTTTCATCTAGCAACAAGGGAACTGGTTGCAGGAGAAAATTTTACTCTGGGTTCACATTGTGTTTCCTAGTGCCGGTTTGAAGTTCCTGCAGTTTACACGGTAATACCGAGTTGGAGCTTGAACCTCCCCCTATATATGTATGGATTGGTGTTTGCAAACTGAAATAAACATTGTGTTCCCAACAAGATAGGTGAAAGACGGCTTTCACACACACATATCTCTAAGAACTGAGCATGTGGAGAGACGTTCGTTCATCTAGCACCAAGGGAACGATTTGCAGGGGAAACTTTTTCTGGTTTCTCAGTCTGTTTCCTAGTGCCGGATCGAATTTCCTGCAGTTTTCACTGTAAAACCGAGTTGGAGCTAGTACCTCCCGATATATATGTATGGAGTGTAATTTGCTCCTGAATAGAACTTTGTGTTCCCAAAAATCTTGGTGAAGGACGGCTTTCACACACACTTATCTCTCAGAATGAGCATGTGAAACTTTCGTTCATCTAGCACCAAGGGAACGGGTTGCAGGTGAAACTTTTATTCTGGTTTCTAAGTCTGTTCCTATGCCAGTGTGCAGTTCCTGCAGTTTTCACTGTAAAATCGAGTTGGAGCTAGTACCTCCCCTTATATATGTATGGAGTGGAGTTTGCAACTGTAAAGAAACTTTGTGTTCCCAAAAATCTAGGTGAAGGACGGCTTTCACACACACTTATCTCTCAGAACTGAGCATGTGAATATACGTTCGTTCATCTAGCACAAATGGAACGGGTTGCAGGAGAAACTATTTCTCTCGTTTATCAGTCAGATTCCTAGAGCCGGTATGTATTTCCTGCAGTTTTCAGTGTAAAACCGATTTGGAGCTATTACTTCCCCATATATATATATGAAGTGGAGTTTGCCACTCAAATGATACTTTGTGTTCCCATCAATCTAGGTGAAGGACTGCTTTCACACACACTTATCTCTCCGAATTGAGCATGTGAGAGACGTTCTTTCATCTAGCATCAAGGGAATGTCTGCAGGGGAAACTTTTACTCTGGGTTCACAGCGTGTTTCCTAGTGCCGGTTTGTAGTTCCTGCAGTTTTCACTGTAAAACCGAGTTGGAGCTAGAACCTCCCCCTATATATGTATGGATTGGTGTTTGCAACTGAAATAAACATTTTGTTCCCAACAAGCTAGGTGAAGGACGGCTTTCACACACACTTATCTCTCAGATCTGAGCATGTGGAGAGACTTTCGTTCATCTAGCACAAATGGAACGCGTTGCAGGAGAAAATTTTACTCTGGTCTCTCAGTATGTTTCCTATTGCCGGTGTATTTCCTGCAGTTTTCACTGTAAAACCGATTGGAGCTGTACTTCCCCATATATATGTATGGAGTGGAGTTTGCAACTGAAAAGAAACTTTGTTCCCCACAAGCTAGGTGAAGGACGGCTTTCACACACACTTATGTCTCAGAACTGAGCATGTGGAGAGACTTTCGTTCATCTAGCAACAAGGGAAAGGGTTGCAGGAGAAAATTTTACTCTGGGTTCACATTGTGTTTCCTAGTGCCGGTTTGAAGTTCCTGCAGTTTACACTGGTAATACCGAGTTGGAGCTTGAACCTCCCCCTATATATGTATGGATTGGGGTTTGCAACTGAAATAAATATTGTGTTCCCAACAAGCTAGTTGAAAGACGGCTTTCACACACTTATGTCTCAGATCTGAGCATGTGGAGAGACGTTCGTTCATCTAGCACCAAGGGAACGATTTGCAGGAGAAACTTTTAATCTGGTTTCTCAGTCTGTTCCTAGTGCCGGTTTGATTTTCCTGCAGTTTTCACTGTAAAACCGAGTTGGAGTTAGTACCTCCCCTTATATGTATGGATTGGAGTTGGCAACTGAAAATAAAAATTGTGTTCCCAACAAGCTATGTGAAGTACTGCTTTCACACACACATGTCTCTCAGAACTGAGCATGTGGAGACACGTTCGTTCATCTAGCACAATGGTAACGGGTTGCAGGAGAAACTTTTACTCCGGTTTCTCAAACTGTTTCCTCGTGCCGATTTGAAGTTCCTGCAGTTTTCACTGTAAACTGAGTTGGAGCTGTACCACCCAATATATATGTATGGAGTGGAGTTTGCAATGAAAATAATCTTGTGTTCCCAAAAGCTAGGTGAAGGACGGCTTTCACACACACTTATCTCTCAGAACTGAGCATGTGGAGAGACGTTCGTTCATCTAGCACCAAGGGAACGGGTTGCAGGAGATACTTTTAGTCTGGTTTCTAAGTCTGTTTCCTAGTGCCGGTGTGCAGTTCCTGCAGTTTTCACTGTAAAATCGATTTGGAGCTAGTACCTCCCCATATATATGTATGGAGTGGAGTTTGCAACTGTAAAGAAACTTTGTGTTCCCAAAAATCTAGGTGAAGGACGGCTTTCACACACATTTATCTCTCAGAACTGAGCATGTGAATAGACGTTCGTTCATCTAGCACAAATGGAACGGGTTGCAGGAGAAACTATTTCTCTCGTTTATCAGTCAGATTCCTAGAGCCGGTATGTATTTCCTGCAGTTTTCAGTGTAAAACCGATTTGGGAGCTATTACTTCCCATATATATATATGAAGTGGAGTTTGCCACTCAAATGATTCTTTGTGTTCCCATCAATCTAGGTGAAGGACTGCTTTCACACACACTTATCTCTCCGAATTGAGCATGTGGAGAGACGTTCTTTCATCTAGCATCAAGGGAATGTCTTGCAGGGGAAACTTTTACTCTGGGTTCACAGCGTGTTTCCTAGTGCCGGTTTGTAGTTCCTGCAGTTTTCACTGTAAAACCGAGTTGGAGCTAGAACCTCCCCCTATATATGTATGGATTGGTGTTTGCAACTGAAATAAACATTTTGTTCCCAACAAGCTAGGTGAAGGACGGCTTTCACACACACTTATCTCTCAGATCTGAGCATGTGGAGAGACTTTCGTTCATCTAGCACAAATGGAACGCGTTGCAGGAGAAAATTTTACTCTGGTCTCTCAGTATGTTTCCTATTGCCGGTGTGAAGTTCCTGCAGTTTTCACTGTAAAACCGATTTGGAGCTTGTACTTCCCCATATATATGTATGGAGTGGAGTTTGCAACTGAAAAGAAACTTTGTGTTCCCCACAAGCTAGGTGAAGGACGGCTTTCACACACACTTATGTCTCAGAACTGAGCATGTGGAGAGACTTTCGTTCATCTAGCAACAAGGGAAAGGGTTGCAGGAGAAAATTTTACTCTGGGTTCACATTGTGTTTCCTAGTGCCGGTATGAATTTCCTGCAGTTTACACGGTAATACCGAGTTGGAGCTTGAACCTCCCCCTATATATGTATGGATTGGGGTTTGCAACTGAAAATAAACATTGTGTTCCCAACAAGCTAGTTGAAAGACGGCTTTCACACACACTTATCTCTCAGATCTGAGCATGTGGAGAGACGTTCGTTCATCTAGCACCAAGGGAACGATTTGCAGGAGAAACTTTTAATCTGGTTTCTCAGTCTGTTTCCTAGTGCCGGTTTGATTTTCCTGCAGTTTTCACTGTAAAACCGAGTTGGAGTTAGTACCTCCCCTTATATATGTATGGATTGGAGTTGGCAACTGAAAATAAAAATTGTGTTCCCAACAAGCTATGTGAAGTACTGCTTTCACACACACATGTCTCTCAGAACTGAGCATGTGGAGACACGTTCGTTCATCTAGCACAATGGTAACGGGTTGCAGGAGAAACTTTTACTCCGGTTTCTCAAACTGTTTCCTCGTGCCGATTTGAAGTTCCTGCAGTTTTCACTGTAAAACTGAGTTGGAGCTGGTACCACCCCATATATATGTATGGAGTGGAATTTGCAACTGAAAATAATCTTTGTGTTCCCAAAAGCTAGGTGAAGGACGGCTTTCACACACACTTATCTCTCAGAACTGAGCATGTGGAGAGACGTTCGTTCATCTAGCACCAAGGGAACGGGTTGCAGGAGATACTTTAAGTCTGGTTTCTAAGTCTGTTTCCTAGTGCCGGTGTGCAGTTCCTGCAGTTTTCACTGTAAAATCGATTTGGAGCTAGTACCTCCCCATATATATGTATGGAGTGGAGTTTCCAAATGTAAAGAAACTTTGTGTTCCCAAAAATCTAGGTGAAGGACGGCTTTCACACACACTTATCTCTCAGAACTGAGCATGTTGAGAGACGTTCGTTCATCTAGCACAAAGGGAAAGGTTTGCAGGAGAAACTTATAATCTGTTTGGTCAGTCTGTTTCCTAGTGCCGGGTTGAATTTCCTGCAGTTTTCACTGTAAAAACCGTTTTGGAGCTAGTACCT